>NW_012102266.1:3384225-3516527 GCF_000951045.1 Mandrillus leucophaeus
GGTTCCAAGTCTTTGCTATTGTGAATAGTGCTGCAATAAACATACATGTACATGTGTCTTTATAGTAGCATGATTTATAATCCTTTGGGTATATATCCAGTAATGGGATCACTAGGTCAAATGGTATTTCTAGGTCTAGATCCTTGAGGAATCGCCACATTGTCTTCCACAGTGGTTGAATTAATTTACACTCCCACCAAGAGTGTAAAAGCGTTCCTATTTCTCCACATCCTCTCCAGCATCTGTTGTTTCCTGCCTTTTTAATGATCGCCATTCTGACTGGTGTGAGATGGTATCTCATTGTGGTTTTGATTTGCAGTTCTCTGATGACCAGTAATGATGAGCATTCTTTCATGTGTCTATTGATTGCATAGATGTCTTCTTTTGAGAAGTGTCTGTTATATCCTTTGACCACTTTTTGATGGGGTTTCTTTTTCTTGTTAATTTGTGTAAGTTCTTTGTAGATTCTGGATATTAGCCCTTTGTCAGACGGGTAGATTGCAAAATTTTTCTCCCATTCTGTAGGTTGCCTGTTCACTCTGATGGTAGTTTCTTTTGCTGTGCAGAACCTCTTTAGTTTAATTAGATCCCATTTGTCTATTTTGGCTTTTGTTGCCATTGCTTTTGGTGTTTTAGTCATGAAGCCCTTGCCCATGCCTATGTCCTGAATGGTATTGCCTAGATTTTCTTTTAGGGGCTTTTATGGTTTTAGGTCTGACATTTAAGTCTGTAATCCATCTTGAATTAATTTTTGTATAAGGCATAAGGAAGGGATCCAGTTTCAGCTTTCTACATATGGCTGGCCAGTTTTCCCAGCACCATTTATTAAATAGGGAATCCTTTCCCCTTTTCTTGTTTTTGTCAAGTTTGTCAAAGATCAGATGGTTGTAGATGTGTGGTGTTATTTCTGAGGCCTCTGTTCTGTTCCATTAGTCTATATATCTGTTTTGGTACCAGTACCATGCTGTTTTGGTTACTGTAGCCTTGTAGTATAGTTTGAAGTCAGGTAACAGGATGCCTCCAGCGTTGTCCTTTTTGCTTAGGATTGTCTTGGCAATGCGGGCTCTTTATTGGTTCCATATGAACTTCAAAGTAGTTTTTTCTAATTCTGTGAAGAAAATCATTTGTAGCTTGATGGGGATGACATTGAATTTATAAATTAATTTTTGTATTTTTAGTAGAGATGAGGTTTTGCCATATTGGCCAGGCTGGTCTCAAACTCCTGACTTCAGGTGATTCATCCACCTCGGCCTCCCAAAGTGCTGGGATTACAGGCGTGAGCCACCGCACCCATCCAGATTTCATTTTTAATAAAAGCAACTTGATATTGCTGCAAGAGACACTGAGGATCAGAGTGTAATATAATAGGAAGCTGTTCATAATTATAATTGAAGTGCTGTAAGTATTGTGGTTAATATATATATGTTGATACTACTCCTTTCTTCTACATGTATTACAATTTATGGTTCACCAGATCACAGTAGTGCTGAACACTCTACAAATCTCGCTCCCCAGCTGAGGGAAGGTGTTCAGATGAATCTGTGTCCCTGCTTGTGGAGCTATTATCCATTTTTCCACTTAGATTTACATTGCACTGGCACTTATACACGAACAAGATTCATGGCATCTGGGGAGGGGAGGGGAAACTAAATTGTGGCTTAATTTTCTTCTTTAAAAAAAACTTCCTTTACTTTCTAACAAAGTGGTTAGTGTAGAAATTTCCAAATTGTCTTACTGCTTTAGCCTCTAAACCTGCATTTGAAATGGTTCTCTTTAGTCCTAGTAGTAGTTGTTGTAGTTGTTGTAGTAGTAGTAGTAGTAGTAGTAGTAGTAGTAGTAGTAGTAGTAGTATTTTAGAGACAGGGTCTGTCTCTGTCACCCAGGCTGAAGTGCAGTGGTACCATCATAGCCAACTGCAGGCTCAAACACCTAGGCTCAAGCAATCATCCCACCTCAGCTTCCTGAGTAGCTAGGAGTATAGGTGTACACCACCACACTCTGCTAATTTTTTAATTTTTGTTGAGATGGGGTCTCACTATGTTTCTCAGGCTGGTCTCAAACTCCTGGCTTCAAGTGATCCTCCCACCTCAGCCTAGTCCTATTGTAGACTTTTTTTCTTCAATGAAGTGTGTTGATGTCAGTGGGAGTTACCTACATTTTAAAATCTCCTGTTTCATCCCTGAGAGAATATTTTTGAAGAAACATCTTTTCTTTATTCCCTTTTAAAGTTTTTGTGAAAATAGTATATGCATAGGTTAGGAAATAAAATCGCACAGAAATGCTTATAATGAAAAGCCATGGTTCCCTTCCAAGGACAACATTTCTCTGTGGTAATAGATGCTCACTGACATAATAGTAGTTTACCTGCCTGATGTAATAGTAGTAATAGTAATAATAATAAGCTTATACTCTTGCCTTTTTGCTATTTGTTCATTTTCCTTCTCCCTTCCTCAATAGATAGTTATTATTTTAACTTTTCTAGTGATTATCTTTGTACCTTAAAATCATAGTTTTAAACCTCAATTTCTTGTCCCAATTTATGTAGTAAATCTTGAGTCTCCTGCCTGTTAGATCAAGATGTTAATAATCCGTGTGAAAACAGAGCATGAGTTCTCTTTAAACTTCTCTTCTGTGGTCTGAATTGTCTGTATCTTCAGGAGTCAGAGGCCATGTTTAATTACTTGGCTTTTCTTTTTGGTGTTTCTGTTTTGTTTTTAGATATGAGTGGTGAACTTTGGTTATCCATCTGTATTTAACAGCAAGGGGCTGAGTTTTATTTTTCTTCACAGATGGTGTGGGTTTCCCCTGCTCTTATATATGTAGATCTGGTTTCCTGTTATTGCTGCCTATGAATAGGAAGTCTGCATGGAACCTTGATGTTGGGTTGGGGGCTTGTCTCCTGGAAGTTTCACTTTAAGATCAAGACTGAGAATGGGCTGGATTTTAGTCAGGAGTTTATGTGTATGTGGTAAGGGGATTCAAAGGATTCAAATACCTGGGGATTTGGCGGGGACGGGGTGTGGTTTGCTCTAGAGTGTTTGCATATAATCTGGCCCTCCTAGTTCTTTCTAGACAGTTTTTTTTTTAACTTTTTATTTTGAACTAATTTTAGACTTAGAGACAAGTTACTAAAATAATACAGAGTTTCTGTATGTCCCTCATGTGGCTTCCCATAATGTTAATGTGTTATCTACTATATACGTTCCAGGTAGTTTTTCAATTTCTTTATAGATCAAGAGTCCTCTGATATTTGGCCCCCGAGTAAAATCATGGGTTTCTAGTGCAGTGCATGGACCTAAGGCAGGGAGTAGCAGAGGAGAGTGAGGGGTACCCACAGTGTCCCTTAGGCAGACTTCAGTTCACTTCTCTCTTCTCCACCTGGACTTGAAATCCCAGTCTCTGTTGCAGCTTCTCGGTGGGCCTGGGGTTTTGTTGGCTTGTTGCCAGGCATCTCACGCCCACCCTCTGACTCTTCTGAAGTTTTCTCCTGTATATTCTAGACTCTTCCATTCTTGCTTTGTATCAGGTAGCGTTCTCCATGGTGGGGATTGGGGGTTGGGGAAGTGGCAGAGGGGTGAAAGAAAGACAGAGAAATATTTGTTTTAAGGAATTGGCTCACGCAGTCGTGGGGGCTGGGAAGTCCAAAACCCACGGGGGCAGGTAGACATGCCAGAAATTCAGGTAAGAGTTGATGTTACAGTCTTGAGTCCCAAATCCATAGCACAGGCCAGCAGACTGGAAACTCAGGCAGGAATTCTGTTACAGTCTTTTCTTTTTCTTTCTTTTTTTTGTGATAAGAACAGAACATGAGATTTACCCTCTTATCAAATGTTTAAGTACACCCTATATTATTCTTGATATTGTCAAGACGAGAATGACAGTGGATCTCTAGGGCATATTCATCTTGTTTGACTGAAACTTTATACCCACTAATGAATAACTCCTCACTTTCTATGTTACAGTCTTAAGGCAGAATTCCTTCTTCTCCAAGAAAGCTCAGTTTTTGCCCTTATGGCCTTCACCTGATTAGATGAGGCCCACCCATATGATGTCAGGTAATCTGATTGACTTTAATTCAGATGATTGTAAGGGTTCATCACATCCACAAATCCCCTCACAGCAACATATAGACTAGTGTTTGACCAAACAACTGGCCACCATAGCCTAGCCATGTTGACACATAAAACTAACTGTCATACATTCTATTCTATTTGCCATTTTCTTCCTGGCCTCCAGAAATTTATTGAAATCTTTTCATGATGTACGTCTCCCAATTGCATCACTCTCATGTCTTTTTCCTTTTAGTATTATTCTCTTAGAGTCCAGGGAACCAAAGTTCATTTGTTAAAGAGAACCCAGTTTTTCATACAGGTGCCTCTCCCAAACATTGGCATGTCAGCCGAGGTCAGCAGTCTTTTTGAGGTTAAAAAAGAAAAAAAGTCATCACATGATTTAGCTCAAATTTATTTGCCTTACATATTACTCTAGACATTTTCATCAGTGTTCATTTTGGGGTATCTATCTCACTGTACTTATTTAGAATTTTTTATATATTCATGTTATTTACTCTGACCTATTTAAATGAAACTGTTTGTTTTCCTATTTATTTGGAAGTAAGTCCATCCAATTTGAAATATTTTTTAAAATCTTCATACTGTGAGTTTAATTTTAAAATAATAAACTAAGATTTTTAAAGGGTTTATTCACATTACCTTAACAATACTTTGTCCAAATTAGGTGCTCAAAAAATTGCTTACATTTTCAAAAAATTATTTAGCTTTGTATAATAAAGGCATAAGTTAATATGATACTTAAAGATTTTGAATAGTTTAATTGTGGGTATTTAATTCCCTGCCCACATTTGATGCTACTTATAAGGTAGGGAGGTGGCAGGCATTTTTAGTTTCTTGGGTAGCACACTTGGGCAGTGTCTGAAATGTTTAATAATTTGCCTGAGGTCATTTTCCTTACAGTTTCAAGCCTGCTACAAACTCCAGGTCTTTTAACTCCTACTTCTGTGCTCTTTATTTTGCATATGTTACACTATGCTGTACATATCCTCGGGGAATATTTGACAATGAGCATATTTCTATAAATCCTGGTACTGTTAGATATGGTTGCAATGGATTCACATGCAGAGCATGTTCTGCTAATGATTTTAACTCTTTTGTAAGAGGTGAGTTTCCTTGGATGATCAACCACCCCACTGTGTTCCTTGTGTGTTCTATAACCAGGGACCAAATTGAGTCATGCATGAAAAATACTCTCAAGGTCAGGTTCTCTCCCTGCAAACATGTATTTAAGAATCAAAAACAACTTTGTGTTTTCAGAACCCAAGTATCCCCACTACCTCTAAAAATTAATCCAGGTAGGCCGGGCGCAGTGGCTCACGCCTGTAATCCCAGCATTTTGGGAGGCCAAGGCGGGTGGATCACAAGGTCAAGAGATCGAGACCATCCTGGCCAACATGGCGAAACCCCATCTCTACTAAAAAATACCAAAAAGAAAAAAATAGCCGGGCGTGGTAGCGGGTGCCTGTAGTCCCAGCTATTTGGGAGGCTGAGGCAGGGGAATCGCTTGAACCCAGGACGGGGAGGTTGCAGTGAGCCAAGATCATGCCACTTCACTCCAGCCTGGGCGACGGAGTGAGACTTCATCCCCCAAAAAAAAAAACAAAAAAATTCATCCAGATTAAAAAAAAGACATGCTCTAGTATTAATGCAAAAACATCAAATTAAACCCATCATATGATTCACTAAGAGCGCACAGAACTGTAACCCTGTCCGTCTCATTCTTCCCAAGATGTATCTTTTCAAAAATCAGACTGTGGTTTAATTAAATGACCAGATGAAAAATACCAATGTCTCTGTTTAAGAAATGGAAAAAGAGCAGCATTTCAATGTAAGTCCTGGCTCACTGTCACAAATATAATTTTTTATTTTCCTTTTTTTGTAGACATACCATATGCCTTAATTTAGTATGAAACGCATGTTACAAAAGCCAAGAGTAGTCCCCCAAAGGAAATCCCCATCATCCAGGGCCATTCACCATTGTTCTGAATTAACTTTCTCCCACTACCACCTGGGGGAGAGTAGGAAGACAGTTTCCTCACCACTCACCCCCACCTTTGACTTCTCAATTTTTCTTTATTCCTCTTCTTTCCAGGGCTGCCTCAGAGGCCTCCCACCCAGCCTTCCAGCCCCCGCCTTTCCACTAGAGTCATGCATTCACTGACAGCTTAAGTGCCTAACTAATCTTTGCAGCAAATTATGTATTATTCAGACCAGTTTCAGGCCAGGCCTCATATTATTCCACTTAGTTTTCCAGAGGTTTAAAGAATTAAATAATCCTCCAAGTATTTCCTGTTATCACTCCTCTTTCTTCAGTGCATAGAAGTATCCTCTGGACCTGGGGTTCATAACCTCCAGTCTGTGGCTTGGCTTTCAGGGACCTGTGAAGCCCCAGAAGTGAAAAGTAGAATTATGTGGGCATCAGTGCATTTTCTTGGCCAGGGGTGACTCTGTAGCTTTTCTTGTATCCTAGAAGAGACCCATGACCCAAGAATGTTTAAAGAGAGTGGCTGGCTCTCAGAGGCCCCACCCTGGAAGCCCAGCTCTCGCCAGCTCCTTCTGTTTTTGAGGCCTAGGCTGGATTCTGTGCTGATCCTGTTTCCCACTGGTTCCCCTGTGGGCCTCAACCTGTGGGGCATTACCTCCTGTACTCTTTCTCCAGTATACTACCCCCTTAGCTAGACCTACCTTGCTTGGCTTTCCTTACTCCCTTCCACATCCGCCTGTCCCGCTGTAGAAGGGGTTCCTGTCCTGCTTGTTTCCCAAGCACCTTTATGCTGGTTTGGTTTGTTCTAGAGTTTCTCTGAATATAGAGTATCTCCAGGAGTTTTCCTCAATCCATTTCCCCCTCATCAGTCCATCTGGCCTGTCCTAGAGCCACTGTCCTCTTAAAGGGTGGCACATTGCCTTCTCAGGGAATGGCATGGCTCAAAAGACAGTAGCACCCCCATGCCCTCGGAAATCCTGGCATTGTCTTTTCCCCCAACCCCCTAAAATTGCAAGATCCCACATTAGCATTGCAGAATATCCCCCACCCCAGTCCTATCCAGTTAGCTGTAGATCATAAGCAGGTTTTAATCTTTTACTACAACCTGGCTTAATAACTTTTCTCTCTTAGTTGTATGATAGTGTTTTCTGTATTTTCCAGTTAATTTCTCAATGTTGGAGTTGGGAAAAAATAGCCAACACTAAACATGAGAAAGATCAAGGAAGCTGGGGATAAGAAAAAGATAAACACAGACTTCCAATGCTCTGCTTTGGTTGCACGTTTGCTTTGGTATAGGCCTCTTCTGAGAGAACGCTTTACATCCTGTACTTCTTCTGATTTGGCTCCCGTTAAGTGTCAGGGATGTGGGAAGGGACAAGTTGGAAAGTGAGGGACCTGGCTCCTCAGCCCTCTGAGCCCCAGTGGACTGAATTCAGCATCATAAATCATAAATTGGTAGCAAGGGTGGATTCAAGGCCCTGAGTAAACTGCTGTTCTAGTCCAAAGTTAGCTCTTCATGAGGTCTGCATTCTGAGCCTGCTGACAATTCCGAGAGCCTTTGCTGATATCCAAAAGAGAGAATTCGAGCCCTGCCATATTTAGATCCCTGCGCTAAGTCAAAGTTCTGAGCTGCTCTGTCACTGTTTCTGATACATGATCTTAGGCTGAGGAAGTGACCAGCCTGTGGCCTCACAGACACAGGAAAGTCTGGTCATAGGCAGAGGTCTAGTTCCTGTCCCCTGATAGGGACCGAGGCACCAAGGCCCACCAGATTGCCTGCCTACCCCTTCCCTGCCCTCCTGGAGCTGATTTTTAAGAGGGATCATCTGTCCCTTCATTAACTGAAAAACAGGCAGCATTCTCGTGAAGCCAAAGCCAACCCCCTTCTGGGAGCTGTGGGGGCTGCTGAAGCAGTGTCCGGTGGCATCCAGCGATGTGATTCCTCTGCATGGTTAAGCCAGCTCTTCTCTTGCAGAGGGAAGGTAGAAGCACAGCGGAGGAGTGGACAGCTGGCCCCACACTCCCTCCATGCGCCACTGCTCCTCCTATCTTTTAAGAAATGAAAACAACATAAAATGCTGGGGCCCGGCTGTGCACCTATGTCAGGATTAGCTGTAAGGTCCCCAGTATGCTCAGCCAGCTCAGCCATTTTGCCTTTCATCAAAGGAGTCACCCTAACGTGGACCTTGTGGGAGACAACCATATTAGTGGTATGACAAAAACAATTCAGAACAAGGCATATATACCCCAATTCAACTCCCATCTCTGAACTTTGTACTCTACTTTATACTTCACATTTGATCTAATTAGTGCTCAGAGTATTTCTGTGAAGGTGCATTTATCCCATGTTACAAATGTGAAAATGTAGAGTAGAGAGTTGATGTGCCCCAGATGTTACAGCTAGCCGTTAGTAGACCAAGGTTTGAACCCAGGTCATCTGACGTGAAAGCCCTTGCTTGTCCTACTACCCCTTGCTACTGTGGCCGTCTAGTAGATCCTAGGACTGCTCATTAGGTCATCTGGGGGACTCTGAAAATAATTAAGTCAGACTCTCTGCAGATGGGGCCCAGATTGCCTTGGGAAGAGCTGCAGAGCAGGTCAGCTTCCTCTCCAGTAGTACTGGGACAGCCTCTCACTGTCAGTCATCCCGGGGCCCACTGTGGGTCTAAGCAGAATCACCAGCTCCTTTGCTGTTCCTTCCCCATCCCTGCCCTCAAGACGGAGTCATTTGCTGCCGTACATCCATGTTATGGCTCAAGGGCTCAGACATGGTGTAGGGAAGATGGGAGCAGGGAAAGACATGAACTGCTGCGCTGTATGACAAGGCCAGGGGGTGTCACTGAGGATGCACCAGGAGGCAGGCAGGCAGGTGAGAGAAGCTGGGGAGGCAGGAGAGAGTTATTCTAGCACAGCAATGAATGAATTTGATTTGAATGAAGCACAGAAGCAAATGTTTGGACAGCGGAACCAGGTTTCATGGTCTTTGGGTTGTCCTCATAACATGTTGGAACTAGGTATTGAAAAGTCTGAGGTAATTGAAGCTTAGAAAGGCACAATCTATCAAGTTAACTTAAAAGGAAAGGAAGGTGTTAACAAAATTAGAAAGTGCTGTTTTGGAAACAGCCCTAGATATTTTCCAAAAAAGCCTTGGGAATATTCCAGTATAGGGATTCTAAATACCATAGTAGTCAAGTAATGTGTTCTTCTGGTAAAATTAAAAAGAGCATGCCTGGCAGCATATGAAGAACTAAATTTCACTCCGAACATAATATTTGATATTATCCCACTTCAGTACACTCTGTTACTGTTGGCTTAGGTATTTGATGTAATATTTTCCTTTGTTGTTTAAGAAAAAAGGTTGGACAGTTCTCAGTTCACTGGTATAGTGAGAGGGAAATTGGGAAATTTTGTGCATGCACAAGCATAAATCTCTCTTCAAACTAAACGTGTATGTAACACCTTCACTTTGAAGAGAACACTGTGTTTGGTATTTCCTAAAGCCTTGCAAAGTACATTAATATCCTACAACCATTTCTCTAATGTATTTAAAGAAAGTAAGGCTCAAGGAAGTTATCTCCAAACACACTTATGTCTGGAGTGGGAACAAATTCTTGAAGGTCTCCGAAGTCTCGTCTTGCTAAGTTAGGCTTTTCATAGCTTCCTCCACCAAAGCCTCTGAGGTTGTGTGGTCCAAGAAGCAGGCCAAGAGCACAAGGTGCTCATGGGCTGGATTAGTTGATCCCTGAATGGATGCAAGTTTAGTCAATGTTTTGCACAGCCTTGCTTGAGTAAAAGGTAGAGTCCCCCTACTAGGAGAGGTTCCATTATTCTGAGAAGCTTTACTTCGTCACTGGACGGTGACTATCCAGAGATGCCTGGGAAGCAGTCATTCATTGTTTATTGCTGGAGGCCAGTTTGCTGCCCATCAGAAGTATATGCAATGTAAGAGAGCAAAGGTAGGCTGTGGATTTTTCTGCACATTCAACAGAGTGCTGCACACTAACAATCAGTTTGAAGAAGGCTGAAGTTGTATGTCAGTGCTCACCAGGCTGATTCTTTGTGTGGCACAAAGATTGAATGGTGGCTTAAGGGAGGTAGCCACATACAACTGCTCTTGACTTTCAGTCTGGGGCCATGGATGGAATAGTTGAAATCCACAGATAGTCTAAAAACAATTTTAACATCTCTGTCCACCACTTCCCTCACTAAACCTTGTTGTAGAGATGCTAACAAACAAAAACTTAAAATACTAATCTTACCTCTCCTCCATGCCTATAATATGCCACAGTGGGCAGAAGATGGTTCTGGATGTTCCCCAGATGAAACTAAGTTTGTAAACTGGTGGCCCACAGGCCCACCCAACCATAGATGTGTTTTATTTGACCTGCACTGGGGTTTTAAAAAATATGTGAGGCCAGGTGCTGTGGCTCATGCCTGTAATCCCAGCACTTTGGAAGGCCGAGGCGGGCAGATCATGAGATCAGGAGATTGAGACCATCCTGGCCAACATGGTGAAATCGTGTCTCTACTAAAATACAAAAAATTAGCCAAGTGTGGTGGTGTACGCCTGTAGTCCCAGCTATTCGGGAGGCTGAGGCAGGGGAATCACTTGAACCCGGGAGGCAGAGATTGCAGTGAACCAAGGTCGCGCCACTGCACTCCAGCCTGGCAACAGAGTGAGACTCCGTCTCAAAAAACAATTTTTTTTTAATGAATCATCAACATCTAAAACTCTAGAGATTCTACATAAAATCTGTATTTCTGACTTCTCTTAAAATTCTAAAGATCTAGTCACCCTGGGCCCACATTCTCAAGTGATAATGATGAAGTAAGGCCAAGGAGTGGCTATTCCCTTCATAATGGATTAGGGCTCCCGTCTGGCTGCCCCAGTTCACACCCAGCCCACTTGTCACTTCCAGTATCTACTAGTCCCTGCAGGCATTTGAGTTTGGCATCCCCAACAAAAGAAGGTGCACAGAAGAGGAAAGATTTTGCTTTCCTTATAGATGTTCCTGGTGACATCTCTGTGTCAATAAGAAATTTGATCCACTAATGAATAAGATTATTATACACAAGAGTTCTGGAATCAGAGACAGGTGAAATAAGCTCAATTAGTATACAGGATTTCACTTTAATTTGTTTTTTTTGTTTTGCTTTGTTTTTGTTTGTTTGTTTGTTTGTTTGTTTGTTTGTTTTTGAGATGGAGTTTCTCTCTTGTTGTCCAGGCTGGAGAGCAATGGTGCAGTCTCGGCTCACTGCAACCTCCGCCTCCCCCCTTCAAGAGTTCTTCTGCCTAGCTGAGATTACAGGCATGTACCACCAAGCCTGGCTAATTTTGTATTTTTAGTAGAGACAAGATTTCTCCATGTTGGTCAGGCTGATCTTGAACTCCTGACCTCAGGTGATCTGCCCGCCTCAGCCTCCCAAAGTGCTGGGATTACAGGCGTGAGCCACCGCGCCCCGCCTCACTTGCATTTCTAGTAAGGAATGAAGACCATTTCAAAATTAGAAAAGTCTAAGGAAAAACACACTTAAATGGAAGACAGGTAACCTGAGTTCCTGATGCAGCTGCCCTGCCCCCATGCTGATACCTAGTGTCTTTACCTACATAATGGAAAGTGTTAACCGTCACTCAGCATTCATTCCCTTAACAAGATTTATAGACTGGTTGACATCAAGGGTTTAGAGTCTTCCCAAAATGGATCTGCGTTTAAGACTTCATTTTCCTCACCTATCAAGTAAGGAATGAAATCACAAACACCTCAGTGTGTGACATACTCTGAATACCCAGTTATTGTGAGCTCTTATTATTTATTAAGTACCAGCTGTTTGCCAAACTTTGTGCTAGGTCTTGGAAATACAAAAACACAGAAACACATGGTCCATGTCCTAAAGAGCTACAGTCTGGTTGAGGAAGTAAATTCTGGGCTAACAAGTGGAGTCAGTAACCTAAAGAAAAGCCCCTCAGAATGACTGTACTGTTGAAACGTAAATAGGGTTGATAAAGCCCCAGGTTGTTACAACATCATATTAAATTAAGGAAAGTTCATGTGCAACACCTACATTGAGAAATAAACATGTATATACATATCTAAATATGACAGAGGTAACAAAAGTTTTCAATAATAGGATTTTTCTTAGAGGAGTTCCACATCAGACTTCTAAATCCGAGGTTCTTGACATCTGGAGTGGAGTCTTCCCTTTGATAGTTTAGCCAGAGCCCTCACTCCAGAAAATGTATGCACACAATAATTTGCATAACATTCCAGGGATCTGAGAGCCCTGGAAGCCCATCCATGGGGCCTGTTCCATGTAGTTCCTCACTGGGCTGGTCACACAAGACATAAAAGCAGTGGCTCCAAAAGAGGTGCTCAGTTACAGAGGAAAGAGGCGCTCATAGAAACAGTCAGGGCAGTTCTGTGTGAGGGCAAAAAGCAGAGTTGCATAGAGGTCAAGTGGGCAGTGAGGGGAATGTTGAATGAAGAAAACATCTATTTTCTTTTCTTAGATAATGATGATATTGCTATAACAACTAATGTAGTCAGAATGAGTACTTCATATATCTGTCACATGTTTACTTGTGGCCACTCTGACACATTATCTTCTCTCCTGTAATCCTTTCACCTTTTTCATAAATCTCTGTTATCTAGGTGTGAAAAGAAGCCTTAATATCTACTAAGCCAGAGCATCCTTTCACATAGGGTTGATTTGGCTTTTTGTTATTTTTCCCCCACTCTTTTCCTCCTCTTCAACGTTCTGTTCCCAGTATTTCCAGAACTGATTCTGCCTGGGACCTAATTATCTGTTGGTGACCTGAATGGGGCTGGTCACTCTGGGCAGTCTCTGTCCTTGGCTCTTTCTGGCCTTTAGGTCACATGTAGCACTTTATCAGTTCCCTCCAAAACAAATCCAGCTGCAAAAGTATTGGAAAATAAGGTAGGTTTTACTGAGGGTTTTGGGGGTGGAGTGAAAAGAAAACTCGCCACATGAAGACAAAACATCACAAGACTCCCATTATACAATCCTCAACTGCCAAAGCCTTTCTCTTGGGGGCCAGCCCCCCATCTTTCCTCGGCTCTACCTGCCTTCCCCATATTCTTGCTCTGTACTTATGCTAATTCAGAGAATATAGCTCCCTCAGCTTCTGCAATTTTGCTTTCTCATATCTGTTAGTTACTTAATACTGCCTTGAATTATGAGAAATATTCTGCGCTAAGGATGACAATTTTTGTTTGTACCCCTAATCACAAATATCTTTGTTTTTACTTAATACATTGAAGGCATCCTTGATGTTAGGACATGTATATCAGTCTGTCATTTCTGAATGGCTGAATAGTGTTGCTTTGTATACATGCAATATGCTGTGTTTAGCCATTCCTGGACATTTACCTTACTTCTTTTTCTTTTTTCTATTATAAACAATGCTGCAATCAAACATATATTGCACACTTATATGACTGTAGGATAAATTTCTGGAATTAGTATTTCTGTGTCATGAATATATACATTGTAACATTTAGTAGTTATTGCTCTCTAGAAATTTATCTTCCAAGCAATGGTGTGAAAGAGATCCTGTTTCAATTTTCCATAAAACCTCATTTTTATGTTTGTTTACCTTATTTTATGTTTGTTGATTCCTTGATTTAGGAAGGGCTTAAGGTGGCTGGCAAGGAAATATACGTTACAGGTAGATGGGTTGGGGGGAGAAGTGAAAAATGAAAGTTACGAATATAAAATGGACCAGTGATTAAGATTATTAAAAAATTCATTCCGTTTATTCTATGCCCTAGGTGACCTTCAGGTTTGGTGCTAAGCTTTCCAGCAGCCAAGGCAAAGAGAGGAATCAATTATATAAGCCACTACTAAAACAAAGCTGTGCCTTGGGGTCCTTATAAAAAGGAAAAAACGACTTTGTACAGGGCACCAGTAACCTCAGCAGCATGACTTCATGTGATCCCCACAGCACCTCTGTATCTTCTATTTGCCTCGGACCCAAAACATGTTGCCCTAGAGCAGAGCTCTGCTTTCAGTCATGTACGTGCTGATTATGTTGGGTGGACAGCAGTCTGGCCAAAACTGATAAAACCTGTGCCTCCAAATGTGGCCAGATAGCAGGGCATTCAGAGCAGGCATCACCTCTCATATACATAGACCTTCTTTTCTGTTCAAAGCTCCTAGGAATTGTCTTAGAGGATGGGACCAAGAAGCAAACCCAGGATCAGTGGATGTAAACCAGATCAGGAAAGCACCACTGTGGGGGCATTCCCAGGCAGGATGTGTGGGCTGCCTGCCAGGTGAGCAGGTGGAGGGCCCAGTGGGGCTCTCCCTGCTGCCGGGATCGGGACAAGGATTCCCAGAGGGAGAGAGAGCCAGGCGCCATGTGTGCAACTGCAGATGCCAGAGTGGGCTCCTGAAGGAGATTGGGTCATTTCAGCTCTTGACCTCAGGGACAGGAAATAGGAGGAAGCCATGGTAACCTCAGCTGAGTGGGGAGACAACTAATCAGCCACCCCAGGTCTGAGGTGGCCCCAAGGCAGGTCAAGGATGTGAAGAGGTCTCAATAGATAGAAAGGAAATACAGAAGCTCAGCTTTGTGGAAATCACAAAGGGGCTGAGTGCCCCGGCAGAGGGTCAGATAGTTCTGCAAGGAAGCCAGGGTGGCCCAAAGCAGAGGCAATGAACCTGGAGACCAAGTAGCAGAGGAGCCGAAAGAGAGTTTGACTTGGACCTATATTTGAAACCAGAGTAAGCTAACAAGAAGACAGAATGATTCCCAGGTTCAGGGCTGGCAAAATGCAGAGTGAAATTGATTGAGTCATGTAAGATTTTGTGTCCAAACTCCACTGGGCCATGGGTAATTTTACCCTCAAGGTCCTCCACACTGTAGTATGGACACCCAGATGTGTCCCATAGAGGACATAACAAAAATGTATCTTAACTGGGAAAAAAAGATTAACAAAAAGAATGAACATGTGTCTCAGCCCCATGAATATAGAAGGAGAAATATCCCTCTATGTCATTCCCTGGGTGATAACAGGAGAACATTATCCTAAGGAGGAAAAAAAGACAGTGGAAACCTGATTGAAGGAGCTTTTTTGCACATCACCCTGGGGAGCCACAAAAGAGAGACAGGAACAAAAGAACAGCTGCAAAGGGAGTAAAAGAAACCCAAAGAGGCATTGGCACAGGCCTACTGGGAATATGATATGCAAAGGGAGAAAATGAGGTATGTTTTCTAGTTAGAGAAGATTGATCTATTCAAAGGACTTTAAATTTTGTTGATTCTCTTTGGGTGCATCCATGTGAAGGTTTAAATTTTGAATCATCATGATTTTTAGCCAGTAAAAGTGTTCTGGATTTTAGCTTCACCCACATGGACCCCGACCCACTATTTAGAAGTCTATTGCCCTTCATGTGGGTTGCTAACAGACTCTGCCTTTGCTGTACCTGGGAGAATGGCTTCCTCATCACCACATTCTACATCCTTCCAGGATGGCAGTGAAGAGCTTCCCAGGGCATCTGGCATTAGCAGAATGTGGCTGATGAGGAAATATGACCCCAGTTTAGGCTATTTTACCAGAATATTACACAAATTACAAAATAATTTGATAGCTAGAAGAGAGGATTTTGAATGTTTTTACTACAAAGAAATGATTAATGGTTGAGGTGATGGATTTATTAATTACCTTGATTTGATCATTGCACAATATATACATGTATCAAAACATCTCATTGTATACCAAAAATATGTATAATTTTGTGTCAATTAAAAAGAAAACTTAAAAAAATTTGAACTATATATGTGAACACATGAAAATGTAATAGTAAAATTTCATTGTTACAATATTATATCCCACTTTAGCCAGGCACAGTGGCTCACACCTGTAATCCCAGCATTTTGGTAGCCCAAGGTAGGCAGATCACAAGGTCAAGAGATTGAGACCATCCTGGCCAACATAGTGAAACCCCATCTCTACTACAAATACAAAAATTAGCTGGGTGTGGTGGCACATGCCTATAGTCCCAGCTACTCAGGAGGCTGAGGCAGGAGAATCACTTGAATCTGGGAGGTGGAGGTTGCAGTGAGCTGAGATCGTGCCACTGCACTCCAGCCTGGTGACAGAGCGAGACTCTGTCTCAATAAATAAAAAATAAATAATTTTTTTAAAAAAAGAATGTTGTATCCCACTTTAAAAATATATTTCAGAATGAATGGTAGCCAGATTACTTCAGCTGTCACATATAACCTACATAGCTTTTCGTTAAGACTGTTAAGTCACAGACAAAATTAATTTTTTGGAATAAAGTAATGCTCAAAGCATGATTGAACATGTAAAAACTTAGTAAGAAGCAGAGTTTAGGTTACAAAAAGAGATACACTTTCTTATTGTCTGAGTAACCACAGTCTACGTAACTTGTATGTGGTGATCTGAAATCTTGGTCAAGATTCCCTGAAATCCACTTTTAAATGAGTTCATCTGACAAACTCAGTGCAATGATTTTGATTTCAGAACCTCCAACTGAAGTTCCTAATCATTCCTTTGGGAACAGAGAGTTTTGAACAAAATACAAGGGCAAGAGTATCAGGAAAGGTTACTTATTTTTCCCTCTGCCTCTGATTACCTGGAGAGCAACAGTGAAAAATATGGAGGAGGAGAGCAGAGGGCTCTTTTGGTCCAGTAACAGCATTCAGAAGTAGGACACACTGGGGAGGCTTCTCCCTCCTGCTGTGGTTTTCTCCAGAATTTTTTCACCCTCACTTAGGTGTAGCCTTGACAGGAAAGGATGGGGCCAGGAGCCTGGACCATCATTCCCAGCAATCTGACCCACTTGAGGGAGGGAAGGGTCCCCATCCATCTTTTCTTCATTCTGGGCACTCACTTTAAAAAATAGATTTTGCTTAATATTCTGGATAGAAAGTATTTATTCCTCTTACAGACGCTTCAGTCTCCAACTTATATTTATGCCTGAAAATAATGTTCTTTATGGCCATCACCTTAGGCAATTTGGATGGTGATGAACTACAAAAATATATATATGTTCTTACTAATACAGATAACTTACTGCTTTATCATTGCACAGAAGCAGGAATCCACATGTCTCTCCTAGCACTACTGAACTAGGTGGAGTCATTACAATGCATTTTAGGCAAAAGGAATGTGAGAGTTGAGGATCATTGCCCCCAAATGCTCTCTGCCACCTTCTACACTTCTGCAATTGTCTGCTTTAGCATCTAGCTGGGTGAGCTCAGATGTGGCCTGAATCAAGAGCAGTGTGACTTCAGAGCTGCCAGGTTTGCAGGCGCCTCCCCTACAGGTGGAAACTATACTTCTGGGTTGCTCCACCTGGCGGGAGCCCCGGAGAAGTGGAATTTCATGCATTGTGCTTGGACCACCACAAGCTACAGGCTGCTACAGAATGTTTACTGGGTTACTGCGACCTAGCATGTAAACATGTGTACACAGGATAGTCACAACTCCCACGGCAGCCTAAAGGTACTATGCAGGTCAGGTTGTGAAATGGCACCCAGAGTTATTTAGAAGGGCGTTTGGAATTCATAACGAGGTTGGTTTTGTTTTAAACCCTGCTGTTGCCCTGGTAGAAAACAATGAGTGTTGATTACATTTTATTCTACTTAACATCAGTGCTTCTCAAGGGAGATATTGGTGACATGGAATTAGGTCCTATATTCAGGCATATAGCAAAAATAACTGAAGAACCTGGGGAGAAGATATTAAAATTATAAGTGAAAGTGAAAATGAGACCAGGAACAAAGGCAAAGAGAAAGAGTATCTTAAACTGATATATCATGTGATATAGAGACATGAGCACACACTTCTGTTGGGTACAGGGAGAAATGTGGTATATAAATTATGCCAAAATCAAGTTTTTCTCCATTGCTGGAGTATATTTTGGATGGGTTTCAAAACTCTCTCAAATATACGGGGGCGGGGGGCCGTTTGGTGGGTTTTTTTTACATCCTGTTTCAACATCCAGGGTCTAGACATTGGACTTCCTTCAAACAAGAGACCAGTGAGAATAAATTTGAGCATGCAGTTGTTAAAACCTCTTTCTTCCTACACGTAGCTCTTGACAGCATCTGCAGAAAATGAAACCTGCTGGGGATGGAAGTGGATGGAGGTAAGGCAGTCTCAGATGGGAGGAATATGCTGATGGAGGAATCTGACCCTCAATTAATGAATGGCATCAACACCTTTCGTGTTGAATGGCACACCCGAGGCCTGGGTGAGACAAGCAGGAAGAGAAGAGAAAGATCATATCTGGTTAATTGACCTCATCTCACCTCCTCCCCCATAACAGCACATGACTGGCAACACAGAACTTCCTTTAATTTCATCACACTGCCTCGCCCAGAAATGAAGCACAGTAGTGATTATGAATGAACAGATACTTTGCCCCTACTTCTTGCCATTATCTCTTCCATAAACACATAGGGAAAGCTAACATGAATCTCACTTCCTGATTTTTAGTGGGTGATTTCAGGGTCTAGGGATTTTTTTGTTACTGTTGTTGTTCTTTAATTTTAAGCAGTCAAACACTCTGTTCCAAACAGAGTGCAAATCCCACTCGAACTCCTAACTTCGTATTATAAATGTTGGGCTCTGTGAAAGCAGCAAGAGTAATGGTGTAACTGGTGTGGACAATGACAGCTTTTGGTCTTGGAAAAGAAAAAAATGAAAAGATTTGTTCAGAATTGCACAACCAGGGAGTCTGGCAGTTTTTTCTCATATTTCTAGGTGATAGACAAATTGTTGGTTACCACACGTATAATTTATTAGTAATTGCTCTAATTTGCCTCCTAGGTTTCTAAGTTGCCAGTTCACTGAGATCAACTGTTTTGTACCCATAAAATAAGAATCATATGGTAATTTAATGAAGTAGCTAGCCAGTTAGCATGATTTCTGTGCAAATGCGGTTATTACCCTTGCAATTTAGAAAAGGGGGAGAGGAATAACAGTGTCAAACTTCTTAGCAGCCTAGTGACTAATTATCACTCACTAGGATTAAAATGCTACATGCACATTTTCCTCTTGTGGACATATGGACACTAAGATAACTGGCTTTCCTTTGGGTTGTGTTGCAGTCTCTTTAAAACAAGATGCTTCCTTCCTCCTGGGATCAGTGTAAGAGCTGCTGAGTGAAGGAAGCTGGATCTCTCCCATGGGGGATCTGGGGGACAGAGGCCTGGAGCCTGCCAATGAAGTTAGAGCACAACTTAGAGTACAATAGACCTGCTGCAAGGATGTTGGGGATAGGGTCAGCATAGAACATTGTTTTTTTCTTCTTAAAGCAAGTGTTCTACTTCTCTCCAAACATAATTAGTTGACTTCAGGTATGGCTATAAGAACATGAATGCAAAAATGTCTTCTTATGGCCAGACTGTCAGATTTCTCTCTGTTCTTGAATTTTCTCAACCTACCAACAATAAATTGTCTGCTTATCTTCTAAACTCAGTAGCCAAATAAGCAGAGACCTCATTCTGCCTCATGTGACATCAGCAAGACTGAACTCTTCTCTGCTTGCTGTGCTCTGTTCTTGCTGGTTTGTAAGAGGCAGGAACACAGCTTCCCATTTGTTTTTCAGGTTTAAGCTGTGGTTTTGGAAATGACAGGAAGTAGGAAAATGAAGCTTTTGGCTGGCCTTTGAAGAAACTGGAAGTAGAGGTGACAGAATACATGTGGATTGCTCTGGACTTTTTTGGAAAATCACTCTTTTGCCCAGCGCAGTTGGCAACCATCCCGGGACTGATAAAATTCCTTTGCGCTTCATCAGAATTTAACTTTGGCTCAATCTGTCAAAGTCACAACCACATCTCTCAAGAATACCATTTGGCCACAAGTCAAATACATGGTCACAAACACAGTAGATGTTCCTGAGTAGCATTCCTAACCCATAGCTGATGTCCACATTCATCAAGCAAGATCAAATACCAAAAAACAGAAAAAAAGTAATTTAATCGATGCTAATTTTATTGAAATCAAGACACTTTCCTAAGTGAACAAATTATGTTTAGAAAAAGCGCATAAGCCAGCTGGGCATGGTGGCTCACACCTGTAATCCCAGCACGTTGGGAGGCTGAGGTGGGTGGATCACCTGAGGTCAGGAGTTCGAGACCAGCCTGGCTAACATGGCGAAACTCTGTCTCTACTAAAAATACAAAAGTTAGCCAGGTGTGGTGGCATATGCCTGTAATCCCAGCTACCTGGGAGGCTGAGGCAGGAGAATCATTTGAACCCAGGAGGCAGAGGATGCAGTGTGAGCTGATATCATCCCATTGCACACCGCACCCAGGAGGCAGAGGATGCAGTGAACTGATATCACCCCACCGCACTTGCTCTGGGTGACAGAGCAACACTCTGTCTCAAAAATTAAAAAAAAAAAAAAAAAGAAAAGAAAAGAAAAAAGAAAAAGAATGTAAGCCTAACACCTGAAATGACACCACCAGTGGTTAGAAATTTTAATGAAATTGGGATACTTATGGCCTCTTGAATTTCTCAGTAGATTGTTATCATATTCATCCCCAAGGAGAGTCACCTAGCTTAATGTTTGCTTGGTCAATGTTTGGTAAGCACCAGGGCAAAATGGTCGGTCCCTGTATCTAAAGTAGTGCTACTCAAAGTGTGGTCTTAGGGCCAGCATCATCTGGAAGCCTATTAGAAATGCAAAGTAATGGCCCCACCTCAGCCTCCTGTAGCAGAATCTCTGCAGATGGGGCTCAGGAAGCTGGGTTTTTCTAAACTCGCCAGGTGATTCTAATGCTTGCTCAAGTTTGAGAACCACTGGCCTCAGCATCTCCAGAACAAACTATCAACCAGCAACTGATGCTTTGTGGTTGTGCCTGCAAATGAAAGAAGTGCAGCCATCCATGCCATCCTCCCTTGGTTGGAAACTAAGTCCCAGCTGCTGATTTTTGCTTCCTTTTCTCTACATTTCCAAATACCCGTGTTAGAACTATGGGGCTCTATACATAGAAAATGTCTTAAGATAACAGTCTGTGTTTTTAAACTTGGGACTGTAAGGGGCTCCTCCTAAACATGTTTGGAGTATCTTATTTTGCTGATACTAAAAGCTGACCATTTACCTAAATAGTAATATACACCTTTCCAGAATCAGCTCTCTGGACAACTCAGCTGTCTGCTGCAAAAGAGCAAAAACCCCTATAGTAGACAAAGAAAAGTTCCAATCATCCAACATATATGTGTTGGGTAAAATTGTGCATCAAAGCTCATAGCTTTTTCTAAACTCTTGGAGGCTATCAAAATCTACTCACTCTTACTTTCTAAAATTAGTTGTACCTTAGAAGTACATGATAAGGTTTTTAAAAATGCAGATGTATAAGAACTAAATGTAAGAGCTAAAACTATAAAACTCTTATAAAAAAATACGTGTAAATCTTCATGATCTTGGATTAGGCAATGGTTTCTTAGATATGCCACCAGAAGCACAAGCAATGAAAGAAAAAATAATTAAAATTTGAAACTTTGTGCTTTAAAGGACTATTTCAAGATAGAAAGTGAAAATACAGCCCACAGGATGAAAGGAAATATTTGCATATCACTTATCTGAAAAGAGTCTAGTATCCAGAACATATAAAGAATTCTTACAACTTAATAGTAAAAAAATAGGCCAGGCACGGTAGCTCACGCTGGTAATCCCAGCACTTTGGAAGGCCCTGGGTGGAGTTCAAGACCAGCCTGGCCAACATGGCGAAACCCTGTATCTACTAAAAATGCAAAAATTAGCTGGGCATGCTGGGGTACACCTGTAATCCCAGCTGCTCTGGAGATGGAGGTTGCAGTGAACCAAGAACCCACCACTGCACTCCAGCATGGGCAAAAGAGTGAGACTCTGTCTCAAAAATAATAATAACCCAATTAAAAACTGGACAAAAGATTTGAATGGGCATTTCTCCAAAGAAGGTATATATATGGCCAATAAGAACATGAAAAGATGCTCAACATCTTTAGTCATTAGGGAAATGCAAATAAACACAATGAGATGCTATTTCACACCCACTAAGATTGATAGAATCAAAAAGATAAACAATAACAAATATTGACAAGAATCTGGAAAAACCAGAACCCTTATACATTGCTGGGGGGAAATGTAAAATGGTGTGGCCACTTTGGGAAATAGTTTGGCAGTTCCTCAAAAAGCTAAACAATAGTCACCATATGACCTAGCAATTCCACTGCTAGGTGCATACCCAATAGAATTGAAAATGTATGTGGAAACAACCCAACTGTCCAACTGATGAATGGATAAACAAAATGTGAAATGGTCAACCATGAAAAGGAACAAAGTACTGGTGCATTCTACAACATAGACGAACCTTGAAAACATTAAGCTAAGTGAAAGAAGCCAGACACCAAAAGCCACATATTGTATAATTCCATTTACATGAAATATCTAAAGTAGGTAAAGCCAGAGAGATAAAGTTGATTAGTGGTTGCCAGGGGCTGGTGGAAGGGGAGAATGAGTGACCGCTAATGGGTGCGGGGTTTCTTCTGGGGTGATGATAATGCCCTGGAATTAGATAATGGTGACAGTTGCACAATGTTGTAAAATGCTAAAAACCACTGAATTGTATATTTTAAAACAGTGAAATTTACGATGTGTTATATTAATTGTATCTCCATTTTTAAAACACAGGCAGCAGGTTGGATGTGGCCTATGGGGTTACAATTTGCCAATCCCAGCTCTAGTGCAAAAAAAGAGGAGGGGGCAGATAGATGAAAAAAGGCTGACAAAATGTTTGAGACAGAGTCTTGCTCTTGTCACCCAGGCTGGAATACAATGGCAGGATCTCGGCTCGCTGCAGCCTGTGCCTCCTGGGTTCAAGCAATTCTCCTACCTCAGCCTCCCAAGTAGCTGGGATTACAGGTGCTGGCCACCATGCCTGGCTAGTTTTTGTATTTTTAGTAGAGATGGGGCTTCACCATGTTGGCCAGACTTGTCTCGAACTCTTGACCTCAGGTGATGCGCCTGCCTCGGCCTCCCGAAGTGCTGGGATTACAGGCGTGAGCCACCGCACCTGGCCTAATGTTGAGTTTTTGAAGCAGGGTGATGAATATGTAGTGGTTCATTACATTGTTTTCTCTACTTTTATGTTTCTTCAGACACGCACATATTTTTATAAGAATCACGTATCATGTATGCCAAATTAGATAATAGAATCACCAAGGATGGGGTCTGGGCATCTGTAAGTTTTAACCATTTTCCAGTTGATTCTTTTGAAACCAATCAATTGCCGGATTGAAAATCAATAGTTGGGGATCACTGCTCTGTATGTAGTTCTGTTAACTTGATTATCTTAGCAGATTAAAAGAGAGGAAAACAACTCCAATAAAAAAACAAATAGGAGTGTATACTCCTAGGGTGAGGGGTGCACCAAAATCTCACAGATCACCACTGAAGAACTTATTCATGTAACCAAATCACCTGTTCCCCAAAAATGTATGAAAATTAAAAAAAATTAAAGAAAAATAAAAATAGGTAATAGCAAAAAAAAAGGCTCTCAGAGCCCAACGAGAGAGAAACAGAAAAGAAGCAAATACAAGAACTTAAAGAGCTCAGTATTCTAAGGCCACTGTTAGCGTAAAAGCAAACAGCCTCTGTGCCATAATAAACTTTGAAATCATCACTGTATTACAGCACAATTTTTGATATTCCTAATGATGACCTGGAGGCATTCAGAGAAGATTAAATATGTTCAGTTAATGGTATTTAAGGTATATGGAAGTAAATATTTATTTTAGAAAATAGCATTTTAAATATGCTCCTTTCTTAAAACCTCAAATATCTAGGAAATCTGATTCACCCAAAAGATGATTTAAAAATCCTTAATAACTTTATTTTAAAGTCTTCTAATTTTTCCACTTGACATTTATAAACAAAATTCTACCTTGCAACTAAGGAAAAATAACAGGATATAAACATCCTTTCTGAAACAAGCATTGGATACAGAAAACACTTGGGGGATGGTGGGAACTGAGATGGATGCGATTGTTTTTGTTTCTTAATGTATACTGCCTTCTAATCCCCTATCTTTTTTTAAAATCAACTTGAGATATAATTTACATGTAATAAAAAATTTTAAGGCTATAAGTTGAATGCTTTTGACAAATGTATACTCCTGCGTAACCACCATCCCAATAAATATATAAAACATTTCCACCTCCCCAGAATTCTGTATCCTTTTGCAGTCAGTCCCCCACCCAACACCCACTTTGACTCCAGGAAACCACTGATGTGATTTCTGTCACTATTGATTAATTTTGCCTTTAGACTTTCATATAAGCAGACTCATGCTGTAAACTTTCTTGTGTCCAGCTTCTTTGTGTCAGCATGATATCTATGAGATGCATCCATGTTGGTGCATGTTGTTAGTAGTTCATTCCATTTTATTACTGAGTAGTAATTCGTTACATGAATATACCATGAATTATTTATCCATTCACCTGTTGTTTCTGCTTGCATGAATAAAAATGCAGAAGTCTTTTTTATACACCTAAGTTTTTATTTCCCTTGAGCAAATACCAGTGTTGGGTCATATGTTAAATATATGTTTAACTTTTTAAGAGACTACCAAACTCCTTTTCCAGGTAGTTGCACCATTTTATACTTCCACTAGCAATGCACAACAGTACCACTTAAAACCCATGACCTTGACTTACAAATTAGTAGAGAGAAAATCCTCTCTTTTTCTCTCTCAACGGTTTTTATCTCTCACTGACTCACTATTTTGTGTGCTGTTTTAGGCACTTCACCTTGTACTTACGTAAACCTTCTCCCATATGTTTCCAAACTCATTTTAAGCTTCAATCAGCATTAATATTATTAATATGCTGTTAATAGTGTAGCTAAAGTTTTAAGCCTAAAAAAATTTACCCAAACACTGATAGCTAAAAACTGTCTCTAAAGCAGCATTTGTTTATGTTTCTAGTAAGTAGGCAATGAAAGTGATTGAGTACTTGACCATTCAATATCTTGGCAGTTTTTGTGGTTTACTCTTTTGAATGTCAGCTTTCTGTGGAAGTCAGTGCCACTGTTCATGAAAGAGGAACAATACAGTTCAGTGATAAAGAGCTCTAGCTTGAAGAAGTGGTCAGACCAGTGTGAGAGCCTTGGCTTCCTTCCATGGGCCCATTCTTTACTTTAATAGAGCATTGGTTTCCTCATCTGTAATCTGGAGAGTAGGGGTCATTATTATCCATGTCTCATGTGATTGTTATGAAGATGATGATCTCATTTATGTAAAGCCTTTGGCAATGTTCCTGGTCCATATTTATTGCTCAAGAAATGGAAGCCTTAAGAGAGGAGTCGTCATTAGAAACACATCCTAGAACACTTGTTTCTAGGATGTAAATTCCCTCCTAGAACACATGTGTTCTAAGATCTAAATTCCCTTTTTTTTTGTTTTTTACCAAGAGCATGTTTCTTCTCTCCTTTCAGAAGTCAAGAAGGCTTCCATTTCATTAGCTTCTAATAAGCCCTATCTTTCTCAAGGTTGTTCCCTCCTCCCTACCTGCAGGGCTGGCTATTAGGAGGGAGGAATGTGATTCTTCCCTCACCAGGGTCTAGTCTTGCTCACTTGTCCAGATGCCTGTACCCAAAACTGGCTCACCATGTTGTTGTCTGCCTCAGCTGATTCATCTGGTCTCATGCTGAAACATCCTGCTTCTTTCCAGAACTTAGCTTGCCCTCCCATATGCTCAGGAGACTTACCTCTGGGTTGAGGGATTAAGATGTATCTGCAATGTGGACCCCAGCCTAGGCTGTGAAATTTCCCTGACCTCTTTTCTCTTGAAAAACAACCATAGCAGGACAACAAGAAAAAAACTCACTGGACTCATATCTTAAAATTTCAGAATATCGTTTTTAATTTTCCAAAGCATGTACCGTAAGAAAGGGAAATTGCCGAGGCTTAGGCCTTCCATTTAAAGACCATTTTGTAAATGTGTCTCTTTGCACTTGCTCTTAGGGCCTTTATGGAGTTGCTACTATTGTATCTTCCCCAAGTACTGAATCTGGAGAAATTGAAGTCTGTCAGGAGGTGAAAGAATCAAACCAATAAATAAGCTAATTAAGAAATGTAATTTGTTTATGTATATCCAGCAAATAGAGTAACCAGGGAAACTCAGGATGAACCAGCCTTGTGACATCAGACCACTCATTTGAACATCCTATTGAGGCAAATTTTGTTATCCTCACCTTTGTGTGTGTTGTGTTTTTTGATCTGTGAATTTAGTTCCACCTTCAGGCCAAGGACAGATGAGGCATAGCAAGGAGGGGGAAGAGAAAAAGAATGCAGAGGTTATGGTCTGGCAGTGTTGGGGTGAAGTAAAGCTAACCTTAGCTCAAGATCTTTCTGACTTTGTCAAATACCCTACAAAGTATCAACTGAAGACAGGCTGTCAACTCTGACCACATGACCCAAGCAAGCGGCTAGCTCACTCAGTCCCCTTAGCCAGAACTGGTGAACATATGAGACAGTCCAAGTTTTTATTAATACTGAAAATATGGCCCACGGTAGGAGTGCTTATGACTCTCTCAGCCCCTGATGCTGCCCCTTAGGTGGGTTCTCTGTTACATGGAGACTCAGAAACAATGACAGAGATTTCAGTGAATTATGTGAATAGGCTTTAAGAGTTTAACATCAGTACTCTTGATATTGTGGCATCCTAATCTTTTTGTTTGTTTTTCTAACAGAATAGTGTATACCAATTAAATAAGAGTCACAATCCTCTACTTGCTCTTTTTCAGCTGCTTAAAAACTCACCAGATTTTTTCTTAATTTAGCAGTTATAAAACTAAGTTTAAATTTTTGTCAGCTTCTATTTCTAAAAAATGCTTAGTATCTTAGATCCAATTAATCCTGTCTTAGCTCAAAGTATAAATAAACCTCTGTAGCAAATATCTCTTATGTCATGCAGAAGATGTGAGTGCTTGGTTTTTTTGTTTTTTTTAATTTTCTTCTTGAATGTAGCTTTTTTTTGATAGCACTAACTTTTTAATGATTTTTTTCTCCTTGAAAACGTTGACTATTTAAGTTGGTCAAATCTTCTATTTTGGTTTATATGGGTATTACATTTAATATTGTCTGAATTTTTACTACAAAAATATCAAACATGATGTATAATTACTCTATCTTTTAAAGAAGAATTGCATTATTTTAGGGTCTCTTCTTATAATTCATCAAAAATATTTTTGTAACAATTAATAAAAATGGCTTATCTTCCAAGGAGACAAACTGTAAGACTGGTCATTCTTTGCTCACTTGTTTCATAAGCTAAATAAAGAGGGTTAGAAAATAATAGAAAAACTCTATTGAGTGCCTACTGAGTGTGGCATACTAGGCTAAACATTACATACATTATCTGTTAAGGCTTACAACATGCTATAAGCAGTGATAGGTGTTGTTATCATCTTAATTTTGTATATAAGGAAAATAAAGCTTAGAGAACATCAAGTTGCCCACAGTTACATAGGCAGAAAGAAAACACTTTCTCATGAAAAAAATCATTATAAAATGGAGTCAATAACAGGTTACAGCATCACAAGTGCATATTTGTTTTATTACTGTTGCTACTCTTAAAAACATATAGTTACACACACACACACACACACACACACACTCTCACAGGTTGAGTATTCCATATTCAAAATGCTGGGACCAGAAATGTTTTGGATTTCAGATTTTTTTCAGTTTCTGGAATATTTGCATATACATAATGAGATATCTTGGGGATGAGATCTAAGTCTAAACATGAAATTCACTCATGTTTCATATATACTTTATACACATAGCCTGATGTTAACTTCACATAATATTTTAAATAATTTTGTACATGAAACAAAGTTCTGTATATTGAACTATCAGAATACAAAATGTCAGGTATGACATTTCCCACCTGTGGCATCATGTCAACATTCAAAAAGTTTGCTATTTTGGAACATTTTATATTTTGTATTTTCAGATTAGGAAAGCTCAACCTGTATATAAATAAGTATATCTAAACACACACACATACACCCACCCACCCACCCCCCCCACACACACACACACATATATGATTATTGTTAATAAAACATTAGACTGGAAGGGAATGACCATAGCACATTAATCCCCTCATTTTCCAAATGAAGAAATTAAGGGCCACAGAAGTGAAATGACTAACCCACAGGGACACAGCCAGTTAACTGAATTTCAAAAATCAATCTACAGATGTATATATATCTCTCTCTATATATATATATATCTATATATATAGAGAGAGAGATATATATAGAGAGAGAGAAAGAAAGAGAGAGAGAGATAGTGTGTGTGTGTGTGTGCCTCCTGAGTTCCATGAATGTTGACCAAAAATTTCTTCCCTAAGTTCTCACATTGTAAAACTATCATGTTAATGTCATAGACCCATATACTTGTTTCTTCACTTGATGCTGCCTCCCTAACTCTGTAGGACAAAGAAACATACTACATATTTATGTTAAGTTTTGCAGGTGCCTGTTTGTTTACACTGTGAATGGGTAACCATGGTTGCTTCAGCATTGTCACTCTCAAGCTTGTCTGTATAATTGTATAGTGTTATCACGGGGGTTGTGAAACAACCAGTAATATTCTTCTTTCTGTTTATATTTAGTAGTGACTGTTAATGGTGTGATTATAGGATGTAAACAAGCTCCACCTAGAGCGAGCTCAAATGACTCAGTGACTGCCTGGGGGCCAGTTGCCCCATGCATATTGCACTCGGAAATGAAAATATCCAGCGTAGACAACTTTATTATGACTATAAATTTGACTTCATACTATTATTACTTCAAGCCAAATTATATATGTTTGATGAGGCACGATTTCTTATTAGATCCAAAGAATACCAGGGCAGACTACATTGCAATGGAATTATAACTTGAATTTTAATCGTTTGTTCATTTCCAAATTCTGACTGATGAAATAAATTCAATACTATAGTTACACAAATGAATAGGGGACAGCATAGGACAAAAAAGGAACAAATTGTATTGCTTATCGTTAATATTTTTTATAAGCATAAGCGTAACTGTTGGTATTTATTCCTGCCCTTTCCATGAGCCCTCTTTCATCAGCCTTGTGGTGGTTGCTTCTGAAAGACAGATGTCTGAGTTTGGGCATCTCTGATTAGGGATTGAACACCCCAAATTCTGCCCTCTCACGATTCTCTAAACTTTTATTTTGATAACCTCTATGCAAATCCTGCATGTAGATCAATGTTCCTCATTTTTGACAAAGAGAATGGGTTGAAACCTTTTCAACAAAATATCTTTTGTGAAGAAGGAAGGGAATTGTAGGAAGGACCTGTGTTTGCTTGTGCTTGTTGCATTTCTCTCTTTTCTTCAGTATTTCTGGGATTCAGACATATAAATGTTTACAATAGAAGATGCCATTGAGTACATGAAGTCATAGCTGGAATTGCCTCTAACACCTCATCTTATCATCTGTACTAAGTACACCATAGCTGCATTTGTATAATATAAACAATAGAAACATGGAGTTACCTGAATAATGAGCAATTTCTCTTTAATTCTAGCTACTTTTAATTCATTCTGGTGAGTACTTAGCTTCTAATCAGAATACTTATTGTCTGATCATTTTTCTAAATCACAGTTACATATTTGTGTATGTGAACAATCATAGTTTCATAAGGGTTAAGAAGTCAGGTGAGATAAGCCAGTGGAAACAAGATGATATATAATTTTGAATATTAAAAGTGTGGTATTTGCCACACTGCCAGACAGTTCTCTCTTTTTTAATGCATAAAAATGGCAAAATATCATTGCTGTGAATGTCTTGAGGTTCTGGTATCTGGCTATATATTGTTTTTCTAAAGTATTTAAGTCATCAGAACAGTAGCAGGAGGTCATTGTCTAATGTTACTTCATAGCTGGAGGCAGGCAGATCAGGAAGATCTTAGATTCATTTTACAGAAAATATTCACATGGGAAAATATTAATAAGCATTAGTTAAAAATTAAAAAGAAAAGTTTTAGGGTTTGCATTAAATAAACAGGAATAAGATTTATACTCTGCTTCTGTAAGGGTATTGAATATCATTTCAATTTGCAAATATTGATACAACTGTCATTTTCACATTGCGACAATTTTGAGTTTTCTTCACTTGAAACATTGTCCCAAGGGGCATTATGACTATTAAACTAATCTTTATTCATGATTTATACAGCCTGAACTCAAATCTCTGGAACAAAATTAATAAATCATGTGTCAGTGGAGAGAATAGCAGAAACCGTAAACAATTTGATGAACAATTTCTAGGTGAATGGCACCACTTATGCCAACTTTTAGTTTACGGAAATTTTCTGTATAAGATATAAAAACTCTTAGGACCTCCTGGAAACAGTAGAAATTCATGTTCTTACTGGATTTACTCCAAGATGAGTTGAAACCAGGCTGGATCAAACCGTTGTATGAACCCTTGGAAAGATAATTAGCAGGGAATATCACGCAGCTTGACTCCATAGCATTCCAAAACTCTAACTCAAACCCCTCCTGCTGCAATTTATGTCCATTTGTTCCTGCAGTTTTCTCAGAGGAACTCTTAGAGCATAACTGAGTGCCTTCTGTGGAACTATAACTAACTAATAACCTAGGCGACAAAGGTACATTGGTAATTAGTACAGGAAGTGCTGCTGGTCGGAATACCAAGCAATGCTCACTGTCTGTTAGTTACTGAGTTGTTTTCCATGAAGGTATAGTAATTACAGCTTTAAGAACATTCAAGAATTATTGGCCATGATCACTTAAGATGTGATTATTTTCTAAATAAACTCTTTTTTAGAACAGTTTTGTAGTGACAGGAAAAAATTGCTAAGATAGTACAGGGATTTTCCCTATACCTTGCACCTTCTTTCCCCTATTATTAATGTCTTACATTAGTATGGTATATTTGTTAGAACAAAGGACCAAGATTGATGCATTATTATGATATTAGCTAAAGTCCATACATCATTCATATTTACTTAGATTTTACCTAACATTCTTTTTCTGTTCCAGGATCCCATCCAGGAGCCTATGATACATTTAGTTTTCATTGTCCTTAGGCTCCTCTTGCCTGGGATAGTTTCTCAGATTTTCTTTGTTCTTGATGACCTAGATAGTTTTGATAAATGCTGGTCAGCTATTTTATAAAAAGTCCCTGAATTGGGATTTGTTTGCTGTTTTTGACATAAATAGACTGGGGTTACAGATTTGGTGGGGGAAGCCCACAGAAGTAAAGGGCTATTTTCATCACATCATATCAAGGAAACATACTACCAACATGCCCTATCACTGTTGATGTTGACCTTGATCACCTGGCTGAGGTAGTGTTTGTCAGCTTTCTCCATAGTAAAGTTATTCCTTCCCCTTTTCCATACCATAGCCTTTGGAAGAGATGGCCAGCCTATACTCAAGGAATAGGGAGTTACGCTCCACTTCCTTATGGTCAATGTCCACATAAATTATTTGGATTTCATCTGCACAAGAGATTTGCCTTTTCTTCCCTTTCCCCTTTATTTATGCAATCATTTATTTAAAGCAGTGTGGACTAATGGATGTTCGTTTTATACTTTGGCAATAATATAATACTTCACTTATTTCGTTACTTAGTTGTTCCACTGTTGGTCATTAGTGGTAGCTCATTCACTTGGATCCTGTGTTGCTTTAAAATAGCCCCATCATTGTGGAGTTAGGTTTGTTTTAATTGTACATTACACACAAAAATCAGTCAAATGGCGGTTGTCAACTTGTCTTCTCTGTGTACCAGGAATCAATATCTATTCAAGTAAACAAGAGGCATTAAAAAAAAAAAGTCACATTTGATTATTAACTAGAAGATTATTTGGTACCCTTGATCTGTCTTCTATATACTTCCCAGTCCTGACACCCTTTTTGGATTCAAAGATTAATTAATTTAAAGGCAGTGATGAGCAGATTAAATCAGAAGTAACTAGGGACCTAGAATGGAATATGAAGAATTAGATCATGAAAAGGAAAAAGTACAGAATACAAAAGCAGTGGGCTTTTAGAAGTTTAAGAAAATTGAGCTCTGTAAAGAAAAAGCTGGTAATTCAAGAGAAAGTAAGCAAGCTAGACCATTTATTAAACTAATACATCTTAATATAATCACTTGTCTTGGCCAGAGAAACAACATAGAGGAAGGTTAATGGTAAACTGGAAGCACCTTATTAAAATCAGAAATAAGACAAAGATTTTCCCTGTCATCATGATCATTCAGTATTATTCTGGAAGCTACTGCCCATCTAAGAAACAGAAAGCAGGGAAAAGGAGGAGAAAGATAGCCATGATTCGTATGTTATATTTCTGTTTACCTAGAAACTTAAAAGAATCAACAAAAGTAATATAATCAATAAAAATTTGATGAACAGTAAAAGTCTGTATACAAAATAAAACTGAAATCAATAGCTTTCCTGTGTATGGGCAATAAGTAGTTACAACATGTAATGGGAAATGTCCCATTTACAAGAGTATAAAATATTCAGTAATAAATCTATATTTGGAAAACTAAAATATTTTACTGAGCAAAATAAAATAAAATTTGAATAAACACTGTGTTCCTAGATGAGAAGACTAAATATTTTCATGATACAATTCTTTCTATATTATTGTTCAGCTTAAATACATTTTTATCAAGTTAACAATTTTAGATGATGGTTTAAAAAATATCAGGAAGGATAAACAAAAGAAATGATCAGTAAAGTCTGAGCACAATAATGTTGGGCATCTTCTTCTACCAGTTACTAAAATGAATTATAAGCCTATAATAATTTTTAAATGTGATGTTTTACAAAAATAGATTAATGAAGCAGAATCTAGGAACAGATTCAAGTATGTATAAGACTTTTCTACAGATAAAGTTGACCTATAAATAAAGAAGTTATCAATAAATAAGACTGATCCAATTGAGAAACCATTGGGAGAACATGAAAGTTACCTTTTAACATCATGCAATACACCAAAATAAATTACAAATGGATTGAAGGGTTTATGAAATCATAAAGCCATAGAAAAATCTAGGATGAGTATTTATCTGCCCTTGGAAGTACAGGAATAATGGAAGAGACTGCAGAAAAATGATTGGTAGGTTTAACTTCTAAAACTTGTGTGTCAAATAGCCTGTAAACAAAATTAGGAGACAAATAACTGAATGTTTTTAAAGTTAAACATATGTGACAAAAGATTACTGTCTTTAATATATATATGGAATTCTTAAGCACCACTAATAAAAAGGCAAAAAATATAACCCAATAGGAAGGAGGGAAAAGACATGAATAGACAAACAAAAAAAGACTAAATACTATGGCCAAGAAACATGATAAAGTTTTAAAGGAATATTTATTACTTAATATATATTTACTAAAATGTTTATGTCAAAAAAACTCTAATGAAAGAACACCATTCTTAGCTGGGCACAGTGGCACCATGGCATGTGCCTGTAGTCCCAGCTACTCAGGAGGCTGAGGTGAGAGGATCACCTGAACCCAGCAGTTTGAGGCCAGCCTGGGCAACATAGCGAGACCCCATATTTTAAAAAGAAAGAAACACCATTCTTAACCTGCCAATTCAAAGAGATGTTTTAAATGATAAAACCTAGTCTTGACAAAGATTTGGTGAAATGGGCAATTTCATTCAACTACTGGTGAAGTAAAATTTTCACAGAAAATGGAAACTTTTTGTGAGGAGGGCATTAGTGGAAAGTGGATTGGAATGCAGTTTAAGATCTGAGTTCAAGCTTTCTGGGTTTTCTTTGTTGTTGTTATTGTTTGTTTTTTTTTTTTAGGTAGGGGGAGGTGGTTGTTGTTGTTGTTGTTATTTGGTTTTATTTTTTTGAGACAGAGCTTTACTCTTTTGCCCAGGCTGGAGTGCAGTGGCGCAGTCTTGGCTCACTGCAGCCTCCACCTGCCAGGTTCAAGCGATTCCCCTGCCTCAACCTCCCAAGTAGCTAGGATTACAGGTACCCGCCACCATACCTGGCTAATTTTTTTGTATTTTTAGTAGAGACAGAGTTTCACTATATTTCCAGGCTGGTCTCGAACTCCTGGGCTCAAACTATCCGCACTCCTTGGCCTCCCAAAGTGCTGGGATTACAGGCGTGAGCCACCACGGCCAGACCTAGTTGAAGCTTTCTAATTGTCTTGCTGCATAAACCTGAATGGGAAATATAAGATCTTTGCATCTTTGTTTCTTCATTTATAAACAAAGTGGCTTGGTTTAAAAATATCTTCAGGGTAATTGAAGACAAAAGAAATCCTAAGTTTGGGTTACAGATGGACAATTTGGGGACCAGAAGAAAACTGTTTAAAAACAGGTTCTGAAAAAAATCTGAGACCTATTCATTGTAACAGTGTAGAAACTCCAAAAACAATCTCCAAAATATATGTGGGAATTTGTCATAGAGTAGACAAGACATTAAAAATAAGTGGGAAAAGAAAGGATTATTCAATGAGTGATTTAGTTCTCTTCATGAAAAAGATAGGTAATGTCTCATCCCATACAAATGGATAATTTCAGATATGTTAAGGGACTGAGTGAAAAATAAAACTTTGAAACTATTAGAAAGAAATGCAGGCAAGTATCTTTACAACTGTGGGAAAGAGATTATTTCTCAGTCAGTACACAAAAAGGACAATTCATAAAGGAACGATTACGCTAAGTAAAACTCTTTTATGCAAAAGCCTCTATGAGTAAAGCTAAAAGGCAAACTCTGGACTGGAAAAATATTTTTTCAACATATAAAGCAGAAAAAATGTTTCAGACTATATAGATGGAGAATCCTTACAAATCAGTATGAAAGAGACAGACAACTTACTACAGAAATGGGTTGCAAAGGATACCCTCAGGCAATACACAGCGGAGCGGATTTAAAGAACCAATAAACATAAGAGATGCTGACTTACTAACAATTAGGAGAAATGCTGGCTAAAACAAAAACTAGCCTTTCTCACCCTTCATAATGACAAAAATAAAGAAACATGACTGTCCAAATATTGGGCCGGATGAACGAAACTGGGTGTGTAGTGTGGTACACCACTTTGGAAAGCGAGTTGGCAATACCTGGTAAAATTTGAAACGTGGTCCATAACCAAGCAGTTTTACCACAACAAATATTTCCCAAAGAAGCACTTGCAACAGAAGTATGTTCACTGAAGCCTTTTTTTTTTTTTTTGTCATGATGAGACCTAATGTCTCTTAATGGAGAGATGAAAATAAATTAGAGAATGTTCATATTTTGTTTCCTTCATTGCTGTGCTCCCAGCCACCAGAACATTTCTTGGAACATTGTTGATGCACATAAATATTTGTTGAATGAATGAATATGGTGGAACCCACATAGCATTGAAAATGAATAAATTAGATCCATATGTATCAACATGGACAGATTTCAGAAACAGCGCTGGGCGAACAAAGGGACTTTGGAGTATGGATGTTATGGTACAGTTTCAATATGCATAAAATGATACTATATGCTGTTTATAGATGCCTATGTGTAGTAAAAATATTAAAATGTACTGAAAAAATACACAATTTATAATGCCAGTTGCGTCTGGGAAGGGAAAGGAAGGAAAGATTTCTCTAGGAAAGAGAAAGAGGGAAGGAGAAGAATGAGGGTAGGCATTGGGAAACAGGAGACTTAAGTTTACCTCTGTGGCCTTATTTTTTTTAATAAGAAAATTCATCTGAAGTATAAATGACAAAATGTAAACTTTTTTTAAAATTCTGAGTCATAAATGCATGAGTGTGCTCTATTTATTAAACCTTAAAAACAAAACAAAACAAAATAAAACTGGGGCCAGGCATGGCCAGGCATGGTGGGTCACTCCTGTAATCCCAGCAATTCAGGAGGCTGAAGTGGGAGAATCACTTGAGTGCTGAAGTTTGAGACCAGCCTGGGCAACATAGGGAGACCACCTCTCTACAAACAAATTTTAAAATTAGCTGGGCATGGTGGTGCATACCTGCAGTCCTACCTATCCAGGAAGCTGAGGCAGAGGGATTGCTTGAACGCAGGAGTTGGAGGCTGCAGTGACCTATGGCCATGCCGCTGCACTCCAGTCTCAGAGATAGAATGAGACCCTGTCTCAAAAAAAAAAAAAAAATTATATCCATAAAATTAGAAGAAATTACTACATAAATGGGACTAAGTAATAAAAGAGTGGAAATTAAAAATATGATGGATTATATTAAAAATTCATTTACTAGGTTTAAAATAAAGTCAAGTAAATCTCCTAGACTGTAGAGCAAAAAGATAGAATATACAAGAGAAGATTTAATGGGCATAGATACCCAATCCTAGAAGTCCAACATCTGATTAATGAGAGCTTCAGAAAGAGCAGACAAAGACAAGGGGGAGGAACAAGCAATTAAAGAGATAATAGACCATTTCCCAGAGTGGAGGAAAGGCAAGAGCCTTCAGATTAAAAGGAAAATCCTTATGAAATTTTGAACACAAAAGATAAAGAGAAGATGCTAATGGTGTTCAGAGAGAGAAAAAGTTACTTACAAAGAAATAAGAATCAGAGTGGCATTTTACTTCCATATTGTATAGCAATATGACATTGAAAGAATTACTTCAAATTTCTGAGGGAAATTTTTTGAACCTAGATATATACCATTGAGCCATTCATCAATATAAAAGCAGAATAAACATTTTTGGAAATCTTTGGAATCAAAGATTGTGATTTTTTTTTTTTTTGGAAGAATGTTCTCTAACAAAGAAAACAGGGAACCCAAAAGAGAGAAAGAACGTTATTCAAGCAAACATTCATCCTAATCTCACAGAATACAATTTTAAAAAAATCCTAGGGTAGTGGCAGGTTTAGAAAACAGTATGTGTGAATTACAACATGAAGTTTGGAAGTAATAGGAAGCATGTCTTCAAGAAGAACATGGATTTTCTGTCATGATTTGATTAAACAGTTCAATGAAATTAAAGTGAAATAATATGCTGTTTTTGTCAACAAGAAAAAAAGGCAATTAGAACTGCCTGAAAAAAACAAAAACCTTCATAAGAAATCTGTAGTCCAACTATGAAACAAATGAAAATATTTTGATATTGAGCAGCTGGTGGAATATACTAAAATAAAAACAGACTTGACCCTGAGGTTTGGAACATTTTCCCTCAAGCAACACCATTAAGGGACTTAGCATCTCCTTCTCCCAGGGTGCAATTACACTATTTGGTTCTGAAGCAAATAATATCTATACAATCATGATATTGAAATGCTCTTTGTTTTCATTTTCTGGAATTTATTTCTAGAGAATCTATGGAAGACAATTAAGATTATAGGCAATTTGCGTTATAAACCTTAAGAATGCAAAATTAATTATATGGCTAAGAGGATTTGGGTAATGGAAGAAGGAGGAACAATGGAGGGAAGTGAAATAGGGCCAATTTCCCCAACTGAAGTAATTGAGAGTGGTTAAGATACTGTCCTAAATTGATGGATTAAGAAATGAACATTTAGGCATATTATTTAAAGTTATAAAGATAGCAAAGACCTTAAAAGTAAAAAAATAATAATAATAACAAAACGTGGGGAAATGAGGGAACAAGGGTAAAAAGCTAAGTTTCTATTAATTTTAAATTTTATAAAGGACAGGAAGTTAATAGATAATACTTAAAACTGATAAATCAAGAGAGGAGATAAAAGCATCACCAAAAGAACTAAAATCAAGAATTGTTACAAGAGGTTACTGGGACTAGGGATGGTATATAAAATGGAAATCTTAAGCCTCCATTTATACCATCCTTTAATGAGTGAATTTGCATTATTATGAGAATATACTACCTTTACAAATTTTGAAAGAGAGATTTTTAAAATGTAAGGTTTCCTCTGCCTTGCTCATTCTCCCTCCCCTCTCCCCAGTAAAAAGAGTCTGGCTAGAAAAAAATGCAAGAGTTTGCTGTTGAAGCTGGTTGTTTTGTAACTTGTGTATCCTTCTTACAGGGTAGTGAGCCTCGATTACAGCGTACCAAAACTCAAAAACCTACTGAGGGCTGGGCGCGATGGCTCACATCTGTAGCCCCAGCACTTTGGGAGGCCAAGGTGGGCAGATCACTTGAGGTCAGGAGTTCGAGACCAGCCTGACCAACATGGTGAAACCCCCGTCTCTACTAAAATACAAAAATTAGCTGGGCGTGGTGGCGGGCACCTGTAATCCCAGCTACTTGGGAGGCTGAGACAGGATAATCGCTTGAACCAGGGAGGTGGAGGTTGCACTGAGCCGAGATAGTGCCATTGCACTCCAGCCTAGGCAATAAAAGTGAAACTCCATCTCAAAAAAAAATAAACACCTACAGAGGAAACACTGAACAACGGAGAAAAATGTCCAAAGAACTCAAATGGAAACATTAAAGGTCAATGCCTTACAGACAGAGCTGTTGTGTACATCTAATCTACTCTTGGCTGGTTGCATGAAACATCACCCAAAAGCAACAGGGAAAAGATGAGTCCCATGAACTTAGCCAGCAGAGAAATAAATTGACTCAAAATGATTTGAGAGTGGGTACAGAGATATAATAACGAAGATGAGACTGTACACTCAAGTTCATTCCTCACTTAAGGAAGTTACCATAGTCAACATATGACTCAAAATATTTCTTGAAAAAAATTCTGCAAGTAGTACAACATATATTCCACCATTTTGAACTCCATAATTATTGTAAAGGAATAATAATAATAATAACTAACACTTTATTTAGTGCCTACTATATGCCAAATACTGTGCTGAGTATTGTTTCATTTAATCTCTAAGAGAGTCCAATGAGGTTAGTACTATTATTAATGTTATTCCAATTTAAAGATGAAGCTGAGTCACCAGGGGTTGAATAACTTGCTTAGACTTGCATAGCCATAAGAAATGGAGCATAGATTATATCTCAAATTTGCCTAATTCCAGCCTATGAGCTTAGAAAACATGAACACATTTTTAAGAAATAAATTAATAACTAACTGCAATCTAAACATCCAGAGATTTTGATGTATTTTGGTATATCTCATCCTCCCAATGTATTTCCTATATATAATACATTTTCTATTTCTTACCAATTTGGGGATTATGCTATGTTACTATATGTTGTTTGGTAATCCACTTTTAAAATTTATGAATAAATGAATATTATTTCATGTGATTCAATATTCTTCTGCAATATCAATTTTAACATCTGCTTGGTATTAATTCGTTCAACCAATATTTATTAATGCATAAGGCACTATTCTAGATACCTGTGTAAGTGACCAAGTAGACAAAAATCCTTGAATTGATACAGCTTATATTTCAGTGGGGAGAAATAACAATAAAAATCATAAGCAAAGTATATATTATGTTGGAAACTGATATATATTACATGGATTAAAAGATGCAGCAAGATAAGAGGAATCAGGAGAGTTAGGGGGGATGGTGAGGTAATTGCAGTTTTCATTGAGAAAATGACATTTGAGCAAAGCCTTGAGAGAGGTAAAGGAGTAATCCAAGCAGATATCTAGGGAGAAACTCTTATAAAATTGAGATATAATTCACATATCACAAAATTAGTTATCTTGGAGTGTACAATTTAGTGGTTTTTAGTATATTTACACCACTAATTCCAAAACATTATCATCCCTCTCCCCAAAAAACAAACCCCTGTACCCCTTACCAATCACACCCTATTCCCCCTTCCCTCCCTGGAGACCATTAATCAACTTTCTGTTTCTATAGCTTTGCCTATTCTAGACATTTCATGGAAGTAGAATCATACAACATGTGGCCTTTTTTGTCTACCTTCTTTTTTAACGCCTTCAGAGCTCATCTATGTTGTAGCATGTATCAGTACTTCACTCATGTATGGCTAAATAATAGTCCATTGTGTGGATACACTACTTTTTATTTATCCACTCATCAGTTGATGGGTCTTTGGGTCGTTTCCACTTTTTGGCTATTATGAACAACGTTGCCATGAACATTCGTATACAAGCTCTATATATATTTTCACTTATCCTGGGCATATACCTAGGAGTAGAATTACTAGGTCATGTGGTACCTCCATATTCAGCCTGTTAAGGAACTGTCAGATTGTTTTCCCAAGTGGCTGCACCAGGGAGAAAGCATTTGACTGAGGAGGAACAGCCAGAGCAATGGCATATCAAAGACGAAGCAGGGTGGCCAGTGTGGGTGGAGTGGTGCAAGTGAGTCAGAGATGGGTTCAGAGAGATAATCGGGGAAGGGCTAGAATATTTAGGGCCCTTTAGGCCATTATAAAGACCTCAGCTTTTATGCCAACGGGAAACCATTGGATGGTTTTTAGCAGAGGGATGAAGTGACCTGACTTCATGTGCAAAAGAATCAATATGGCTGCCATGTGGAGAACAGACTATAGGAGAAAGGTGGGAAAGAAGACCATTATGATCCAAGCAAAAGAGAACAATGAGCCCTTAGTGCTGCCCAGCAACTATTCCTCACTTCATTCATTTATACATTTTCATTCTTCTCAAAAACAATTTCACATTGACATTTCTCCCCTCAAATTTCCAACACCTTCTTCCCTATCCTCACACTCCAGGGTAGAAGCAATAGAGGTAGTGAAAGTGGTTAGTTTCTGGGTATGTTTTGAAAGAAGAGCCAACTAGATTTCTGTTGAATTTGGTAGCAGTGGTGAGAGAAAGAAAAGAATCAAGAATAATTTCAGGCCTTTGGCAGCCTGAACTTTTGGAAGGATGGAGATGCCGTCGACTGAGATGAAGATGACTGCCGGTGGAACAGTTTTGTTGGGGATGGTGGATTCAGGAGTTCAGCTTTTAACATGTTAAATTTGAGAAGTCTCCACTCGGCTACATGGAGATGTTAAATAGACAGTTGAACATACAAGTATGGAGTAGAGAAGTCTGGGATGGAGATATGAATTTGGGACTAGCCGTGTCACTAATTATGGATCATGAAGGGAGTGAGTCTAGATTGAGAGGAAAACAAGACCATGGACTGGACCCTGGGGCCCTGTAGCATAAGATGATAGTGAGAATGGGAGAAAATAGTAAAGAGCATCAGTGAGGTAGAAGGAAAATTAATCAAGTGTGATGTTCTGGAAGCCAAGTGAAGAAAGTATATCGCAATAGAAAGAGAAAACAATGAGGTCACATGCTGTGGCAAGGTCAAGTAAGATGAGGACCGTTGGATTTAGCAACATGGAATAACTAGCAGACTTAACAAAAACAGTTTTGTTGAAGTGGTGGTGGCAGAAACCTCATTGGAATGGGAGTAAGAGAGAAGGGAAAGGTATAGAAGGAAACTGGAGGGGGATGGATAAGTTCATTGTCTTGATTGTGGTAATGGTCTCATGGTGTGTACATATGTCAAAACTGATCAAATTTTACACTTTATATTTGTGCAATTTAGGATATTTTAGTTATACCTCAATAAAGCTGAAAAAGGTAATAGGAGACAAAAATGAAAACACCCTCTATTTCAGAGAGATTTGCTGTAAGGGGAGAAGAAAAATGAGGTGGTCATTATAGAAAATCTGGAGTAAAAGAGGGGCTTTTTTGAGATGGAAGAAATAACCAGATATTTGTGTGCTGTTGAGAATGGTCTAATAAGGAGAAATTGATGATGTTGAAGACAGGCAGTTACCAGAGTTAATCCTTAGAGTAGATAAGTGTGTAGAGGGATGGAATCTAGTGCACAAATGGGAAAAGAAGAACCCAGTGGTTCCTTTGTGATAGCAGCTAGAGAGGCAGAGTCAATAGAGACAGACACCAGTAGGTGAGGAGGTGGGATGGCGACAGTCTGTGGAAGTTCTCTGTGGATTCTTCCACTTTTCTTCATGAAATGGAAAGCAAGCTCATCATCTGAGAGTGTGAGGATAGGGAAGAAGGTGTTGGAGATTTGAGGGGAGAAATGTCAATGTGAAATTGTTGTCAAGAAGAGTGAAAATGTGTAAATGAATAAAGTGAAGAATGATTGCTGGGCAGCATCAAGGGCTCACTGAGTCTGTGGTCATGAATTTAAAGTAAGACCATTCAGTACGGTCACATATGTTTCTCCAGCCATGATCAGCAGCAGGAGTTGACAAAGAGTTGGATCCTGGTTTTGCCAGGAAACTAGACAAGAAGTTGTGGGTGCATACAAGAGATCAATTAGAATGATGGGCCATGTCCTCCTGACCCAATTTAAACTGACCCAGTTAAACAGTTTAAACTGGGTCAGGAGGACATGAAGGGGCTGAGGAAAAGCGAAAAATGGGTAGGATCAATATTATTAGAGGTCCTGGGGGAGTCAAAGGATTATTGGAGTTGGGGTACTGGAGGGAGTGAGCTGGAAAGGTAAGTAGTAGACAAAGAGTGGGGCATATGATATAGTATACCATTATATCGGTATACAGATTTCATCTCACAGCTAGGACCCCTTTCTAAGATAAGCTGATAGGATCACAGAACCTATCTCTTTTACTTCTGCCACCCCTTATTTTTTGGTTATTGATATTTCTCCCTGAGTTCCCAGGAATTCCTGCAGGGTTCAATTCCTTCCTTCTCAGATCACCTAATCCCAGCCTACCTTTGTGAACACTTTTCCCTCTCTGATCCCAACTCCCTAGCAACATCTGCTTTTGAATTATGCTGGGAATTCTGCAATTCCTTTGACAACCAGGAAGGAAGTAAGGTGAAACCAGTTCACTAGCTACATGTCTCTCCAGGGCCTCCTAGGATGTATTCCACTTTGTCAAGGTCTGGGTCTCAGATGAAGGATTGCTGAAAGGGAGAGAGATGGAGTATTTTCCTTTTACAGTGAGGATTCTAGCTCCCTCGTCCAGGAATGCAAAGATAAAAGGTTTAGGTTTTTCAGAATGTATTAATAGCTCGACATTTTGAGGCCTCTTGCTGTATGGAATGTGATCTGTCACTTTGCCTTAGAAGATATATTCCACATCAGAACTGTTAGAAATGTTATTTGTAGGTATACCAGCCATTTGGTGTCCTCATATTTTTCTTGGTTTAAATGATCTGTGTGTTATGATCTTTAATGCGAAATCAGTTTAACAGGATAATTAAATCCATTGAGGAGGATTAATTTGAGATTTCGTATCATTTATTAGCTTGCTAGTACCTTGTTTTCTTTAGCATATGTTCTTGTAGGAGTTGGCGTTTAGTCTTGAATGCATTTATAACTGTGTTTGCCTCCTAAGCAATGTCTTTTAAGGTGTTTCCTCCATTGGGATTTCCTTTTAATGAAGTTAAAATTCTAATCAAAAGAATCTTTATGCATATGTCATAAGCTTTATTGATTACCAAGGAAGATGTTTTTTCATGATGGTAAATATCCTCCCTCCTCTCCACATGCCCAAATTGTTCACCCTCCCACCTCCACCACTGCAGGCCGACAAAGGCACACTCACAAAGACACACAGGACAAATGCTATCTATCCAAGGAGGCTGCTTTCACCTTCCTTAGCTCGTGCCTGCCAGATGCGGATATTGAAGTCATCCTTTCCAGCATCACGGTAGCACCATCATACAGGGGTTTCATCCACAGTTATTAGTTCCCTGTTGTTCTTATATCCTCTTTGTACACCAGAATCTTTCTGTAACTGTCACCAAGTTCCCTGCCACTAATCTGTGTCACCTGTGACACAGATGTGATGAAATCCCCAAGTACTTAAGAAATAGGCCCCTAAGACATAGTCCAAGGATCACTATACAGAACTCCATGTGACAGACTCCAGTGCCCTGACTTCACACCACTTTCAGCTTTTGGTTCTCCCATTCATTCTTTTATCAGCATATTGCTTCTCCATGGAGTGTGGAAGTTATCAACACTGAAGTTTTCCCTGTACCTTTGTGTGTTTCTGAACAAGCCCTGGTGTGGTGCACACAGTAGATGTTCTTTAGAAATTACAGTTGACCACTGAAGAACGTGAGTTTGAACTGGGAGGGTCTACGTATTTGCAGATTTTTTTCAACCAACTGCGAATTGAAGATACAGTATTGGCAGGATGCAAAACCTATACAGGGAGGGCAAACTGCAGGACTTGAGTATGCAGATTTGGGCACACTCGGGGTTTCTGGAACCAATCCCCATGGGTACTGATGGATGACTGTCTTAGCAGACTGGTTAAGAAAACTGGGCAGGTATATTGAAGATACCCAATAGAGCCTGGCAGTGGCCCACCCAGGGTTGGGGTGGGAAAGGCTCCCAGTAATGTCTGGGAAATGGAAGTAGGCATTTCCTGGCTCCTACTTGATTAACGTAGGAAGTGTGTATTTCCTTTTCCTTCCAACAGAAGATGATTTTGATGAGCTGAGAGGCATGGTAGGAAAAGACACAGGAGTTAGGTACCTGCAGATCATTAATGAGAATGTCCTCTTTGACCGAGTACAGTTGTCATGGTTAGGACAACAGTTCTCACACTGCTGCCCCACCTCCAACCCTTCCCAAACCCACATGGGAGGCAGTCGCATAACAGTTGCAGTTTCAGTGACTGCCTGGACTGATCATGTGACATCCTGCACCAAGAAAAAGATTGGCCAGGGTGAGGTAGGAAGGGGAGGGGATATTTTTCTATGAATATGTATTCAATTTGTTTGAGTTAATTTTTTAAAAGACTTTTGTTTTTTAGAGCAGTTTTAGGTTCACAGCAAAATTGAGAGGAAGGTACAGAGACTTCCCCTCTTCCCCATGCCCCTGTGCACACCTACAGCCTTCTCCATTATCATCATCCCCCACCAGAGGGTACATCTGTTGCAATTCATGAACCTCTAAGTTCACATAAGGGTTCACTCTTGGTGTTCTATAATCTAAGGTTTTGGACAAATGTATAATGACACATATCTACTACATAGTATCATCCAGAGCATTTCCACTGTCCTGAAAACCCTCTGTGCTCCTCTTGTTCATCCTCCTCCCCTCAAGATGTTCTTTTATTCTTTTGCTCTTGCACCTTCCTCAGTGGAATCAAGGGTTTAAGAGGTTATTTTTAGCCACTTTTATCAGGAGGAAAGGGGGAAAGTGAAGGAGCCCTGATGTCTGTCACAGCTTGCTGTAAAGAATGGGCTTTAAAAAACATCATTGGTGAAGATTAATTCCTTTGTCAATAAATGTCGGCAGCTAATCTAGTGCCAGTTGCATATGCAGGGGAATGAGCCCTGTGGAAACTCCAGGAAACTAAATCATCATGGGGTGCTTGTTTTTTCTGCCAAACACTGACCAGGCCTCTGTCATTACTTTCCATTTTTTAAATTGAAAAGGAAAAAGAAATGCCAAACGGTGTTTGCAACTCCAAAGGGCAAATTGGATATGTTTTGACATATGTTGAAAAGAAATTATTCTAAAATCTATTCACATACAGAATTATCTTTCTGGGATACACCAAACTAAAAGTCAGTTTCACATACTCATTTCCTTCATGTGCCAAGTGGTTGGGCAGCAACTTGTCTTAGATAGTTTCAATTACTGAGTTAATAAAAACAGGGGTGTTGGAGGTCCTCAGTGCCCCTTCCCCTCCACCACACACGCACACACACACACATACACACACACACACACCCCTACTTACACGAGTCCCTCTCCCTCTCTGATCTCTGAGGCCACTTCTGTGGGTTCTTCTCTTTCCTGACTTTGGGAGGGCAGATAAGCCTATAGTCCTACCTGGCCCAAGGAGCATCCATTTTTACTGGAAACCCAAAGGACTAACTGCCTGAGACATTCCCAATTCCTGGTGGGGTAGGACCCCTTCTCCCAGTCCCCAGGACTCACCCACAATGTCCTGTTAAATTAAGGGCTTTCACGCTTCTTAAATGCAGGAATAAGTTTTACATGGTGACTTCATAAAACTCCGTTGTGTTCACACAAACACGAAACTTAACTTTGCAACATGTGATACACTCTGGCATTTTTTTAAATTTAAATCTATTCCTTTTATTTATTTATTTATTTATTTATTTATTTATTTATTTATTTATTTATTTTTGACAGTATCTCACTCTATGGCCCAGGCTGGAGTGCAGTGATGCAATCACAGCTCACTGCAGCCTCTGCCTCCCGGGTTCAAGCAATTCTCCTGCCTCAGCCTCCTGAGTAGCTGGGGTGACAAGCATTTGCCACCACGTCCGGCTAATTTTTGTATTTGCAGTAGAGATGGGGTTTCACCATGTTGGCCAGGCTGGTCTCCAACTCCTGACCTCAAGTGATCCACCCGCCTCAGCCTCCCAAAGTGCTGGGATTGCAGGTGTTAGCCACCGTGCTCGGCCCCTATTCTATTTTTTTAAGTGCCACTCAAGACTCACTAAATTGATTTCACCACTCACAAATGGGTCACTACCCAGAGTGACCTAGCCTACCAGAAGACTAATGTTTAAGGCAGGAAAGGGCTGCCAACACCACCCCTCCAGTACAGAATGTGTACGTCTGCTCTGTGGTTAGCTGGTCTGTGCTTGGACACCTCTGAAGCAACTCTGGTGAGCCAAACATGGTGCTATATGTGCCCAGATTCCTCTGTGCTATCATTCCTAGCACCTGTGACAAATTATATTTTGCTTCTCTATCCAGAGGAGTTCTGGTAAATGTTCAACAGCCTGCTCTCTGGGGGAAAGGAGGGGGGTGATTTGTAGCATTTGCCAATCCCATGGTGTAAATACTCCCACTATTGCCAATTTCAAGCCATCAGTATGGCTTCATTGAATGTGAAGCTGAGAAAAGATCTGTGAGACAGTACGAGCTGGCCACAGCACACCACTGTATGCCTCTCTTGTCGTCTCTGATGACAGGGGTGGGAGGGGATTATCTTTGTCTTATTGACCATTGTGTATCTCCTCAGCAAATAAAAAGAAGGGATGGATGAGGGAGGAAGGGGCAGACAAAAAGAGTGGCTGGTATACTGCAAAATACTAAGATTGTCAATGTATTGCTTCTTCAGAATGAGTAAGGAAGGAATGGAAGAGGCAAGGATAAGGGCTGTATGTAATAAAAATAATTACCAACAATTACTTATTCCTCACAGGATATAAAATACCTCCTCATACCTTGTGTCATTTGATCATGTCAGCAGAAAGATTACAAGGACACATGTTATTTTGTAGACTAAGAAACTGGATGTCCTAGAGGTGAAGTGATTTACAGAGTCATACAGTTTATACCTGACCTAGAACCAAGGTCTTCTGAGTTCTAGTCCCACATTCCTTTAATCTTCAAGGTGGCTTCCCATGTCAACATACCTCTTCCGGGTGTGAAAGCAGGTGATGATGATAAATCGTGATTTATCATTGAGACACATGCAGAAATTAGAGGAAGGAGTGCAGTGGTTCAGAGAAGTGTGAATACTGTACAGATATGATGTTATATGCACCCCTGACAGTATCTTGGGAAAGGAATGCCTAGTGAGTGACAGAGCTGTTGTTATTGGTGAAATCCCTTAGTGTTGAGAGGCGGGATTATGAGTGGCTAAGATTAGGGGTTCATGGCCGGGAGGGGTGGCTCATGCTTGTAATCCCAGCACTTTGGGAGAGGCCGAGGCGGGTGGATCACGAGGTCAGAAGTTAAAGACCAGCCTGGCCAAGATGGTGAAACCCCATCTCTACTAAAAATACAAAAAAAAATTAGCTGGGCATGGTGGCGGGCGCCTATAATCCCAGCTACTCAGGAGGCTGAGGCAGAGAATTGCTTGAACCCAGGAGGCAGAGGTTGCAGTGAGCCGAGATTGCACCACTGGCACTCCAGCCTGGGTGACAGAGTGAGACTCCGTATCCAAAAAAAAAAAAGAGTAGGGGTTCATGAATCTGATGCCAGAGTTCAAATAATTCTGGTTCTACCGCTTTGCTTTGCTCCTTTACAAGTAGCTCTACTTGCCCATGTGACATAGTTACAGGCTAAATGCTTAGAGAAGTGCTCATCATATATTTTGAGGGTTTTTTTTTGGAGACGAGATCTGTCACCCAGGATGGAGTACAGTGGCACAATCACAGCACACTACAGCCTCGACCTTATGGGCTCAAGTGATCCTCCCACCTCAGCCTCCCAAGTAGCTGGGACCACAGGCCTGTGCCACCACACTCAGCTAATATTTGTTTTAATTGTTTTGTGTAGACAGGATCTCCCTATGTTTCCCAAGCTGGTCTCAATCTCCTGGGCTCAAACAGTCCTCCCACCTTGGCCTCCCAAAGTGCTGGGATTACAAGTGTGAGCCACCATGCACAGCTCCATATTATTATTGAGCTCTGTTGCCCAGGCTGGAGTGCAGTGGCACAGTCTCGGCTCACTGCAGCCTCTGCCTCCTGGGTTCAAGTGATTCTTCTGACTCAGCCTTACGAATAGCTGGGATTACAGGCGCCTGCCACCAGGCCAGGCTAATATTTGTATTTTTAGTAGAGATGGGGTTTCACTGTGTTGGCCAGAATGGTCTCGAACTCCTGACCTAACTGATCAGCCCACCTCGGCCTCCCAGAGTGCCGGGATTACAGGCATGAGCCACTGCACCTGGCCTTAATATTATTTTTATATCCTTTATTACTTTCTCTTTTTGTCAGTGTTTGACACTGAGGAATTTTAGCATCCTTTATTGGTATAAATCATAGAAAAAGAAAACTTTGCCAACAGTGTAGTGCTGTTAATACGGTAGTGATACAGGGCTATCTAGCATTTGAGTTGGGGAATGTTTTAGTAAGTGGCATTACTGAGAAAGTTTCAAAACACATGTCAGAGAACTGTCCCAAGATAGTCATAGAGTTAGAATAAAAGCCAATAACCACTCAGATTTTTCTCCTGGAATGCTCTGATGATTTCCCTTCTTCATGTAAATTAACTGGTGGCTTTAAATGACCTAAGATAGTCATCAGTAAAACTTACAGAGATGTCGAACATCTAATATAAATGGCTTATCCTAAACTGTTATCATATTGTGTCTGGTGTATAGTTATTTCTCTGTATTTTATTTATATGTCTGTATCAATATTTATTGCTTTAGATGGTCAACTCCTATAGGGCAGGGATTATATCTGCTTTTTCAAACTAAGAGAGTGGTTTTTGCATTCTTAATTTTTTTTTTACAAATCTAAAACAAAGAATTACTTGAAATTTGAATTTTAATACCCAAAATTTAAGTTTTATTAAAATATAGCCATACTTGTTTAATGTTTGTAGCTATTTTCATGCTACCATGGCAGAACTGAGTATTTGTGACAGACTGGTCTGCCAAGCCTAAAATATTTACTATCTGGCCCTTTACAGAAAAGGTTTGCTGACTCCTGACCTAGAATAACTAATAGATTCTCTAAAAAGTTAAGATTTAATAAGTAAATGCTATGATGGCCATAGTGGGGCTTTCAGGGTTTTTATTGCTTCTTAAGCCATGTGAGAAACAGTATAGTAATGCCATTTTTTAAAAAAGTTACAATGTGATTAAATAGCTCAAAGTGCTCAAGAAGGCTTCTTTTCAGTGTCTCAAGATAGCTGTGATGGGATTGTGAAGTTAATTTAGGTAAGATGCACTGAGCAGGAAGATTGCAACTTGAGCCTCAGCACCATGATTCTGTAAACCAGGAATGAACATACTGCCCAGGGCTGCTTAGAGTAACTGAGATGAACCATTCATTCCTATTAGGTATGAGATACCCACACTGTATGCTTACACCTTACAGGACCTGACTCTCATTTCCTTCCAAGACCTCTTCCACATGCCAAGTATTTGGATGGAAACAACAGTGGCAATGGGGTCAGGGTACCTGCTGGCAGCTCCACCAGCAGAAGGCCTCCAGATGCTTTCCTGGTGCTCTCACCAGCAAACCAAGAAATGAATGAATATGCTTTCCCGGGGTCAGACCCAAATGTAATCACTTACTCTGCTAGAATCTTACTTTAATGCAGTCCTGGATCTAGATTCAAGTCAGTTCTGCCTTATTCAGATTCTACTCCACAACGCACTATTAACACGTATAACACATACTTTGACTTCAGTTTTGAAAACCCAAGCATAATTCTGAAAACTGTTTTTAACAAGTGTAAATTTTCCCACCTTTTTTTTTTCTATTTATCACACCTCATTGTTGGATGGATGGTGTCAAGATTTTCCTCCACAGTTTTAGAGAATACAATAACTTTTAAAAAATAGGCTTGAACTTCTAATCCTACTGCAGGGTTAGAAAGCCCCTAAAATGCAGGTCAGCACGAAAGTGTTTAAGAGGACAGAGGCCTCGTTTTTTATGTGTTCAGTTCAGCAGCTCTCCTTTTCTAGAATATGTATAATTGTTTGTCATTCTTCTACCAAATTCTAAACATACCTTCTTTGAACCAGAATAAATTGTAATACATTATAACAAATAACTCTTGTATCTGTTCAAATGATAACTCAGGCTCAACACTTTGCCTATTTCTTTCTAAAACAGGTAAATGGAGAAAATTTTGTAAACTTGTGGTTTTATATTTTCTACCATCCATGTCACATTCATTAATTTTTGAAAATTAAAGTTTCTGGCTTCCATTTACTTAAAAAACAAAAAGCATTAAATAATATACAGTTGCAAAAGTATAAGTGGGTTGTGTATTTATAACACAAAAGATAAATGCTTGAGGGGATGGGTACCCCATTGTCCGTGATGTGGTTATTTCACATTGCATGCTTGTATCAAAACATCTCATGCACTCCACAAATATATACAGCTATATACAGCTGTATATACATAGACAGCTGTATATATGCATATACAGCTATGTATATATTTGTGGAGGACAGTAATTTTAACAAAAACTAAAAATTAAAAAAAAATTTCAGGCCGGGCACAGTGGCTCACACCTGTGATCCTCCAGCACTTTGGGAGGCCGAGGTGGGTGGATCGCTTGAGGTCAGGAGTTCGAGACCAGCCTGGCCAACATGACGAAACCCCATCTCTACTAAAATACAAAAATTATCTGGGTGTGGTGGCAGGTGCGTGTAATCCCAGCAACTTGGGAGGCTGAGGCAGGAGAATTGATTGGATCTGTGAGGTGGAGGTTGCAGTGAGCTGGGATCACACCATTACACCCCAGCCTGGGCAACAGAGCAAGACTCTGTCTTAAAAATCAAACAGAAAAAAAAAATTTAAAAACATATATACAGTTGCACTGCAACTGTAATGGCCATCTAGCATAAAAATATTTCTCATTGTTTAGCATGAAAGATTAATTGAGGCTATTAGGAGAAAAGGAGATAAACAAGCATGATCTGCTATTGGATAAGAGGTAGAATTTATAGTCAATCCTCATTATTCACGGATTCCATATTTGTGAGTTCACCTACTCGCTAAAGTTTATTTGTAACCCCAAAATCAATACTTGAAGCAGTTTCACAGTCATTCATGGACACACAGCCTTGTGGTGAAAAATTCGAGTCACCCTACATGCAACTGAGGTCAAACAAGGCAGTGATCTGCTTTCTTGTTTTAACTCTCACACATTAAAAAGTGCCCTTTCTGTAGTCCACTTAGTGCCACATTTTCCACATTTTTGTGCATTTTGTTTGTGATCTCACTGTTTAGACCCTAAAGGCAGTGCTGAAGTGCTGGCTAGTGTTCCTAAGCACAAGAAACTTGTGATACCTTATAGAAAAAATACGTGTGTTAGGTAAGCTTTGTTCATGCACGAGTTACGGTGCTGTTGGTCATGAGTTCAATGTTAATGAATCAACAATATATATTAAATAAGGTGTCTTCAAACAGAGACCCGCATAAACAAGGTTATGTATTGATTGGTAGATGAAAATGTTGTGGCCAATAGTCTGCATCTTCTAATCCTGCATCTTCTCTAAGAGCAATGGTTCAGTATTCACTAATTCAGTGCTGTCAGCAATGTATAGAGCATAACTACTGTAAATAACAAGTATTGACTGCATTTAAATTTCCTTTCTATTCAAGTCTTAGATTCAGGGTTTAAGTACCTTTAATCCTGATGAATCTCTGGTGTTAAAATTACAACTGAACATTTACAAAGTGCTGGTAATAATTTCTTCTAGTCCATTTACAAAGTGCTGGTAATAATTTCTTCTAGTCCTTCTCAGATACTACAGTTCTGTGTTTTATGTACTAATACTGTACTGTGTTCCAAAAGGAATCATAGTGATTCCACCCAGGACAGACCACATAAGAAGGTGTAAGATAAGAAAGAAATGAAGAACGGGTAGTAGCCAGGGTATTAGTAAGTGTTCTCCCAGCCCAGCCACTCCTGAACCTTTTGTCAACCCTCGTCAAACAACTTATAACACTTTAGGGACCCTTTCCTTTCCAACGAAAGGGCATGAAGAGGGGAATTATGTAGGTGAGATGTTGATCCTAACCTTTTCATATCTAGGGAATGTATACTTAAGGGGGTGGGGTTGTCAATGAATAAATAATGCTAGCATTTAAGTTGAGGTCACCTGTTATAATCAACCCTAGCATAAGGTTATGTTTGTTACAGTCATTGCTAACAGGAATCTGTACGTGTACTGTTATTACACAGTATCCAAGAAGGGAGAAACCTCTGGCAATCTTTCTAAGGTTTTCTAAGGAAAAGAACCATTTGCAACTTTAGTGACTAATGTATCCACAGAATTCATTTTCATTTAGTGACAGGACAAGCTTAGACCTCTTCCTCCACTCCCCAAATACCTGATTTTAATAGCAAAAGGAAATCATTATATGGTTTTTCTTGTTATGTATAAGAAATAAGGAAAATTATTTATTTTGGCTTCTGCAAAACAGAGGAAACATTACATTTTCTTCATTGTAATGCACATGTGAAGTGATTTTCTTCAAACCAGATTCTAATTTTCTGTAATTCAGTAGCACAGCTCCCAGAACTTTCTTGCCTACAAATGCTATGGGGGAAAAATTAAATCATTGCACAAGATAGGAAGTGAATGAGTTGTGATGCCTAGAAAAATGCATGATGACTCACAAATATGAAGAGAAATTGAATCCACAGTGTGAGACTTGGGAAAGAAAGTGATTTGGCTTTAAGGTATTTTTGTAATTCATTTTTGGCTTTTTTTTGCCCTATATGTTAACTCCTAGCTTTTAAAAACAAACAACTACAGAGTTCTCTAGACTCAGATCAACAGGCCAGGCACAGTGACTCACACTTGTGATCCCAGCACTTTGGGAGGCCGAGGTGGACAGATCACATGAGGCCAGGAGTTTGAGACCAGCTTGGCCAACATGGTGAAACTCCATCTCTACTAAAATTACAAAAATTAGCCAGGTGTGGTGGCACACACCTGTAATCCCAGCTACTTGGGAGGCTGAGGCATCAGAATCACTTGAACCTGGGAGGCAGAGATTGCAATGAGCCAAGATAGAGCCACTGCACTCCAGCCTGGGCAGCACAGCAAGACTCTGTCTCAAAAAAAAAAAAAAAAAATCAGATCAACAGAGCTGAGAATTATGTTCTGTTCTCCCCTAAGTTAATAAAATATGAATTGAAAAAATCTGAGGTGCTCATCAATGTCAGTGATAGCTGCTACAACTGTGTATTGTAAAATTTAGTCATGAAATTCTGCAGCTACTACCCATGGTCTTACCCAAGCATTAAATACCAGAATTCTCCTTGTTTCAAAATTTGAGTCTTATCAAAAGAACAGATACCTTCCCTACGGCTTCAGTCCTACTCAGTGTTATTAGGAAACTCAGGAAATTTTTTGTGGAATATGCTTGTCATAACTGCAGAAATCACCTACTTTGTTAACTCTAATCTTGGGGGAAGAAAGCTTTTTGATTCTGTAAAAGAATTAAAAAGAATTGCCCTACTCTTTCTTCTCACCCCATTCTCACCCCAAAAACAACAACCAAGGTCACCTTGCATAGTATATCCATTTAGTCAGTATTAAATAATAATAGTGGTAGCAATTCATAGAAATTTGGGTCAGAAATCGAGTTAATCATTCTTCCACTAACTTTGTGGTGCTGAGAAAATCATAAAATCCCTTTGTTTTAGTTTCCTCATTTATAAAACAGGTGACAACACCCACCAATTCTCATAAGGCCACGTGGTTTAAATATACAATTGCTATCTGCACAATTTGGATATATAAATTCCAAAGAGGAATGATAAATGATGCTTTATAAAATTTGGCAGATTATTGCTGCTGGCTCCTGTTTATAATTTGTCTTCTCTAGCAAGAATATGACTTCTGTAAAGTATATGGATTTTTAATTTCAATTGGCATCTTTCTGGTTAAAAAGGAAAAAAAAAAAAGCTAACCAGATGTTAATTTAGACACATTGTAGATGTATGAGGAAAAAAAGAGTATATCCTGTCTGGGTCGTTGTCTATCTACTGTTGACATCTGTGACTGCTCCTAAGTGGGGCAAAGGACCACTGGAAGGTTCAGGCATGAACTTGGTGGTGGTGACCACTGATGATCGTTTGTTACATTGCTGCAGTGCTCTTTAGCTGGGGGCATTTGTGAATTTGTCCCTTCATTTTATTCTGACAAAGTCTGGTGTAGCTCACAGAAGCTGATTTAGCTCTTATGTATTACTATTGAGAGACCCAAAGCTGAGGGAAAGCAAATGACACACTAGTGGCCCCAATGCCAGTCTGCAGCACGGCAAAGAGCCTGGGGCCTCTGGGACCTGACCCAGGGGTCTTCCCACTAAACCAGCAGTTTCTAGGAGCAGGCTGCTGGGGAGAAACATTGTTGAATTTCTTTCCCTGGAGATCTGTAATGTCCTTTCTGCACCTATGATATAAAGGAAATTCTGTGGTTGCCTTTGGATTATTTATGGCGAGGGCGTATGCTTTTTTGAGTTTTGGTTGCTTGCTCTAGTTTCACTTGTGTTTATTGTTTGTTTTCTCAGGAGGCAGTTTAATATGCATTCCCTCCTAGGGGTTATAAAATGCTATTTGTTCAACTGTTTTTCTAAATATAATAAAAATCTATTTTAGAAAATTTCAAAAATACAAAAAGCAGAAACAATAAAAGTAAAATAAGAGTCACTTGTTACCCAGAAAGAACCACTATTAACATATTGATATACCGTCTTTCTCTCTTTGAATTATACTTGCAATTACAAGTATAAATATTTATCCAGTTTTTTTCACCTAGCCTTATATTGTGTTTTCCAGTACTATTAAACATTTGTTATAAATTCATGTTAGTGCCCTCACTGGTAGTCTAAGATATGGATACACTATGTATTTATTTAAACTTTCCCTGGCTGTTGGATGATTATCTCATGTTGTGCTACTAGAAAGGAGTGTAGAAGAGTATTAAAAAGTACTGCAGATCGTGCATAAGTCCTTGTTTGCATTTCTGATTATCTCCCTAAGATAAATTCCTTTTCTAAAAAGGCTCAAACATTATATCCTAAAAATCAGTTTCTAAAAGGAAAAGCACAACCATCTTAAGGTTATTGATACATACTGCCAAATTGTTCTTCCCGAGGTGTGAAGGCTCATCACCCATGCTCAGAAGAGCCTATGTCATCTCTGCCCAGCATACCCCAGCAAACACTGTTTTGGTGTGTAGCAGGGATTATAGATTACTTTCTATGTAGCCTGAGCATCACCAAGAAGGTGACTGAGAATTTGCTTAAATTTTACTTTATGACTCTTAAAGACATATGTACATGTATAAATATATATACACACCTGTATATACATATATTAAAGCCATATAGGCCAGGCATGGTGGCTCATGCCTGTAATCCCAGCAGTTTGAGAGGCCGAGGTGGGTGGATCACCTGAGGTCAGGAATTCTAGACTAGCCTGCCCCACATGGTGAAACCCCGTCTCTACTAAAAATACAAAAATTAGCCCGGCATGGTGGCGGGTGCCTGTAATCCCAGCTACTTGGAAGGCTGAGGCAGGAGAATCGCTTGAACCCAGGAGAAGGAGGTTGCAGTGAGCCAAGATCACGCCATTGCACTCCAGCCTGGACAACAAGAGCAAAACTCGGTCTCAAAAAAAAAAAAAAGCCATATATACATTTGTTCTTTTTAGATTGGCTCTTTGGTGTTTTCTGCTCTGTTAGTTAGGGTTCTCCAGAGAAACAGAACCAATAGGAACATATATATCTGTTTCTATAGCAAGCTAGAGACCCAAGAGAGCCATTGATGTGGTTCTAGTCCAAATTCTGGCAGGCAGGAAAAACTGATGTCCCAGCTGAAAGGCAGTCAGTCAGGAGGAATTCCTTCTTATTTGGGGGAGGATCAGCATTTTTGTTCTATTCAGACCTTCACTTGATTGGAGGAGGCCTACCCATTTTAGGGAGGGCAAACTGTTTACTCAGCCTATCAGTTTAAATGTTAAATGTTAAACTTATCCAAAAACACCCTCACAGAAACTCCCAGAATAATGTTTGACCAAATATCTGGACATCTTATGGCCCAGTCAAGAAGACACATAAAATTAGCCATCACACCTATACCACTGTGCCGCCTTTGCCTGCCTGTCTGTCCCAACCAACAGCTACACGTGACTATTTGAACCAGCTCATAAAAGCTCAATCACCTAATAATATTTCTGAATATGGAAGTAATGATACCATTCCAACTATAACCAGCCATTTTATTCCCAGTGAGAAAATATATACATGAGTTTCATATTGGGGTGAGGGGGCCAGAAACCCAGCTCCTACCATGCTCACACTCTGCCTCACACAGCAAATCAGAGCCTGGGCCTGGTAGACAGGATGAGAAGATTTTTGAGCCTGAGATCCTCCTTTTCTACACTTTCAACGTGTCCTGAATTGATGGAAAAATGGGACTGTTTTGGCTCTGTGTCCACTCATTTCGTCATTTATTTTTTTCTTTTTCTTTCTTCCCCTCTTCCTGCCTTTCTTCCTTCATTCTCTTTTCCTCTCAATCTCCTTTTTCAACAATACTCTCCATACCAACTTAAAGAGACTTATGTGCAAGTAGGGAAGGGAATTAGAGATGCTTTGTTTTAGAGATGCCTGCAAGCCATTACTAAGTTAAGAGTTCAGATTCATGGCCTGCTTCTTAATTTTCCTAAATAACCCCTAGATCAGAGTGCCTGATTTCAAATTTGATAATGAACATAAGGATTATCCAGAATTCGTGCAAAAAAAAAAAAAAAAAGAGGCTACCATCAAATAGCAGAGTGAATACTAGACTGCATAGAAGTTAAGTCAGATAGAAGATATTGTGTTTCTAAGTAGGAGGTCTATGTTAGCCCTGTGATTGTGTCACTTAACCTGGACATAAATTTTGATATCAAGATAGTGAATTTATTTATTCATTTGGTGAGTCAGCAAATATGTTTAAGTGCCCATTATATGCCAAGCACTTGTGAAAAAGCAATGGGTCCTAATAATATTGTTAAAAAAAAAAATGGAAAGGAAAAAGTAGAGAGGGGCTATCAGGTGGAGGGAAGTTCTGTAAACTATGCCCGTGAATGCAGTCTTCCCAATCACTGCATTGCCATTAAAGAAGATTGCTCATGTAAAGAAATCGCGTATGTTTTTGTAGTTTAAAAAATAATGCAGTTTACTGAAGCAGATTGGAGCTTCATTCCTTGAAGCTAATAAAAGAGGCTTACGGGAGTTGGAAAGAAATAAAGAGAATGACTTTACAATCATTTGTAGATACACAAGTATCTTTAGATGGCCTTTTTACTCTTTTTAATGAAAATATCCAAAAACCTCCACAGTAATGGGTAATTCACCTAGGAACTCATCTTCATTATTTGTGTAATTTTTAATTCTCCCAGCTTTTAGTTTTATGTAAATCAAAACATTTAAGGGCTTTAAAAAGATACTGAAGAGAATGCCAGGCATACAGCAGAAAATTCTGTTATTGAACTTACCATAGTGATCATCGTTTGTAAATCTGAGAAATGAGTCCAGTTTATGAACAGACCAGGTTAGAGACATCAGCATGCTTTGTGTATGTATGCACTATCATCATGGATTAGCTTTTGTTGCATTTTCTCCCCTCCTGAACAGGATGCATATTTTATGTCACCTTGAAAGTAGAACTTAATAAAAATCATGATAAAGTATATTCTGGCCTCTTTCAAATGTCCGGATCCTTATTACCCAGATATCCAAAAGTAGTAAATTTCCCCTTTACTATGTCCCTGTTTTGTTTTATTTTATTTTTTCAGAAACCATACATTTCCCACTATGTACCCAGTAAACATCTAAGTGGGTCCTATGCTGAGCTCTGTGTAAACAAGATGAAGAGTCCCTGGTTTCTAGAAGTGTGGGGATCAGCAGATGAAAGTGGAAGTGCAAATTTAGTTTGATTCTTTCCTTCGTTGTTAGGAAAGGGGAGAAAAGATATCTCCTCCCCAGAAAAAAATAAGACCATTCATTCCTCTGTATCTGTACAAAATGCTTCAGAGTAGCTACCTCATTCTGGAGCCAAAATGGTACCTGGCTCTTGGGAAAACTCAGGGAGGATAAATTGAAAGCTCCTAGAGCTATAGTGGCCCACCTAGCTCCCCAGAGCCCCATATTTTACGCCTTGAAGCCAAAAACAAAGGGAGACAAGTTTGTACTCTGTATTGTACTGTTGCTGTATTTTAAGATAATATTCTCTGCATACTTCACCTTCCAGTAACACCTACTTTCCTTAGGTTCCCACTGTGCCTTGGTATGTGTCCTCAGTCTTACTTACCCCATTGTTCCTCTGACCATCTCTGGCCCATCATCCCCAGCCCAGGATCATGCCATCCAGTGGCAAGATTCATGAGGCCCACCTCTGTCCCTTTCCTGAGCCTTCTGTAATACTCTAATAATGATGAGAGCTACCACTCAGCAAGCACCCACTGGGTAAGACACTTTAAAGGCTCTGTGGACTTTAGAACCACAATTTAAAGCCTTACAATGACTGCAAGGAAGTCACCTTCTTTTTCACAGATGGGCAAATTGACATACAGAAAAGTTAAACAACTTATCCAAGGTTGAACCTTTAGTAACTGGTGGCAAAAGCCAGTACTCAAAGCCATGTGTCTGATTCCTGAGCTTATGTTTCTGCTTCTCCACTCTGCCTCTCAAAGTACCGTGTTGCCTTCATATTAATGTCAGTATAGTGATAAATGTTTGTTGGCTTGAACAGAAATGCCAAAAGCAAGAGGGCACCCTGGAAACATTTGAGGCTGCTGTGGCCCTAACACAATCCTTGCAGCCAGTGGTGTTTGCTATGTGCTAAGCTCTGTGCTAGGCGCTTTATGTACATTATTTCATTTAATCCTCAAATGTTCTGAGATGAGCACTATTTTATCCCTGGCTTAAGGAGGCATAACTGATAGATGGAAAATTGATGGGATTCAAACCCAAGGTATCTAACTCCAACGCTCATATACTGAATTATTACACCAAATAGACTTCCCCCACTTTGTTTTTTAAAAAGGAAATTGTAACAGATTTTACTGGTGAGGCTAGTGATTTCTGGCTTCCATTCTAGTCCAGTTGACTATCCCCACCCAATATAATGGCAGCTATTTTCCTTCTGTTATCCTCATGTTACAACTTTGTGGTAGAGATTATACTTTAGTAGTCCCTAGGCTCTGTGGTCAAGTCTAGGATGATAAGATTTTACAGTGAATTGCTGGCATAAAGATGGCCTTCTGTAGAGCCTATAAGCGTGTGTGTGTGTATTCATGTGTGTATTGGAGGATATGCTTTTATTTACACTAGCCAAGAAGTCAGGACCTAAGCATATGACTAGAGATCCAAATATCGGGTAATAATATTACTTTCTAGCACAGAACCATTTACTAGAAAGATCTTTGGGAACCAAATTGCTTGTATTCGTTTATTTACAGTGTGCACTTCCCTTTCACCTTGGCTTTATAAGAAAGTATTTGCTCTTTTTCAAAATGTGTGAAAGTCCTCCACTTACAGAGTCATGGAAGCTGTTTCCTGCCAGTTCATTGGTTCAGCAGCTCTCAATGAGTTCCAGGGAAGCCAAAAAACAAAAAACAACAACAACAACAACAAAAAACACTTCCATCCTGGCCAGCCTCCTTGGCATGCATTTCCTAACCCATTCCCCTCCTTCTTAGAGCAGCAAGTCCCACACTGGTGTCTGCAGAACCATTTAGGAATCTCCTCAGAGTCCACCCCTACGTTATTTGTTCTTTCACCACTTTGCTATTCAACACTCAATTTCAAACTAAATAGAAATGCAGATGGGCACATGAGCATCTAGATTTCCCAAAATACACATTTTTCATGAATGCTTCCCTCTCAAAGTATGTGGACAGAGCCAGCATATTATCTTCCCATTATTACTCTGTTTTAATATCTAACTGACAGATGCATGTCACTAAAACAAGGCAATCGTGGGCAGAAAATACCCCTGCTCTTAGAGAACAAGAAAGACAGACCCTGGATTGCTGTCAGTCTCAGAGACACTTGTCAGCCAGTGTTCAAGAAGGCTTATAAATGCCTCTGTGCGGAATGCCTAAATGTTTTCACCCTTATTAGTGAGAAGAAGGAAGGTGAGATGTTTCTCATGCATACACAGATCCTTCCCACAGTGGAAGCTTGTACTGAGTGTTAATGTGCCACCAGCATGGTGCTGGAGCAGGGTGTGGTTCTGCCACCTGGCACCTGCAGGCTTTTCTGGATGGGAATGGCTTCCTGCTGGATCACAAAGCCCAAGCTATACAGGCATGATGACCTTAAGTAGTCAGTCTACAGAGGCATTAGTTCTCCTCCTGTGGAGGCATTTTCCCTCCACAGCCTTGGGCCACCTTCACATGTATCCCATAAATAAAATACAGTGGAGGTCTGCAGGGGCAAGTGGCACCAAGTGATCTGTGCAGCAGTAAGCAAAAGAAGATAATGGTTTAGAATTGTTCTCATTTTTCCTAAGGGATGGATAAATGTAGAAAGCTGTTGAGGAGTGTTGGACCTAAGGAAAGACTATATCTACCATAAGGAAAAAAGTCTTAGATACCAATGCAGGCAAGGAAAACAGCAGCTGGCCTTCCTTCCAAGAGTGCTGCAAAATGGCAGGGATGATGCCTTTGACTTGCTTTGTGTCCCTTTAAATCACAAATCCAGATCTTCTCTATACTTAAGAAGAGTTTCTCATGGAGTAGTGGTCTGTTTTGTTTCGTTTTTTAATTTTGATAAAGACAGGTAGATCTTTAAGAATAGTGTATTAGTCTGTTCTTATGCTGCTAATAAAGACATACCTGAGGCTGGGTAATTTATAAAGGAAAGACGTTTAATTGACTCACAGTTTCACATAGCTGGGGAGGCCTCACAATCATGGCAGAAGGCAAAGGAGGAGCACAGTCACCTCTTGCAGGGCAGCAAACAAAAAAAAGCATGTGCAGGGGAACTCTCCTTTATAAAACCATCAGATCTTGTGAGACTTGTTCACTATCATGAGAACAGCATGGGAAAGACCTGCCCCCATGATTCAATTACCTCCCACCAGGTCCCTCCCACAATACATGGGAATTGTGGGAGCTACAATTCAAGATGAGATTTGGGTTAGGACACAGCCAAACCATATCAAATAGTATAAACAACAACAAATACAACTCAGTTATTATAAAACATAACAAAGGTACCAATTCCATACTCTGAAGACTGGCTATCATAGGAAAGAATTAAGCAGTGCTTATGACTTTTTTGTGTAAATCATATTTAACCAGATTGTACTGGTTGATCAAGGAAAGTTCTTTGTTTCAAAAGAATTCCAAATATTAAATGTAGAAGGGAAGTTAGAACTGGAAAAGCATAATTGGATAGCCCCCAAATGAAATAACTGATGCAGGCAACTGTCATCAGTGGGTGCAATCATTAGACCTTTAGAAATGTCTACCTGGGGACTTCTCTGAGCCCACTAAAAGTGGGACTGCCATACATTACTTGCCATCTGATGTGATGCACCAAGAGTAGACAGTATCACCTATGAGCTAGTATTGCCTGAGAGTTGAACCTGAAATGAATCAAGCCAATCCTGGGGTTCCAGAAAATACAGGAGAGAGAGGAACAAGTGAAAATGGTAACACAAGAAGACAGACAAATTTAAAAAGTGGAGATTAGGATGGGGCTCTAGAGGGCCTCCACATGAATTTCCCCAACAGACAATGGCTTGGGAAGAAAGGGAGAGGCCATGCGTGAGCGAGAGGGACATACGATGAATAACATCCAAATGTGATGTGTTCAACTTGTTTGGGCCATTTAAACAAACCAACCAAAAGATTTTTCAAGACAGTTGGGGAAATTTAAATACAGTCTGGGTAGTAGATGATATCAAGGAAATATTGAGTTTGTTAGGTAAAATAATGGCTTTGTGGTTATATGAGAAATGTTCATATTTTTAGAAATTCATACTGAAGTATATAGGGGTAAAATGACTGATTTCTGGAATTTACTTTAAAATCACATTAAAAAGGAAGGAAGAAAGGACAGGTGAAACAAATGTGATAAAATCTTGATTAATTTTTAGATTGGCATATATACATTCTCTTGTAATCGTGTAAATAATTTTTATGAACAAAGGGAAAGAAATGCAAAAAGTGAAATAAAAATATTGGCATAAAAAAATTTTAGATTGGAATGATAAAAATCTCTCTCAGGGATAATAGTGGGGGGGTCCATGGCCTAGAAGCAAGATAGGAGCTCTGACTAGAAAAAGGTCAATATCTGAGAATTCAACATTTTAAAAAAAAATTTTTTTTTTACAATCTCCTTTACTTAAATTAAACCTTTTTATGTTGGATTTTTTGGTTGGTCACTAGAAACCAAGTTCCTTGCCTTGTAACAGGCAATTGGAGGAGAATTTGGGAAACAACAGTCTCTGGTGTTGAAGTTAATGCTGATCTTAGCTGGAATAACTTGCTTTCTTCAGCATCTGCAGTGGCTAGTCTCCTGGGACTTATCTGGCTACATGTATTTTTCACATTTATTAGTGAAATTGGAGATTCAAGAATAAAACACAGTCCTCGGGAACACTGTGTTAATTTGTGACACACTAGAGATTTTTTTAGCCCGTAAAACAAATGAATGAGCTCCATGGGGGCATAAGTGTTATTTTCACCCTAGAAGGCAGTAAAGGCCCACTGTATTTATTAAGTACTTAGAAGATGGAAAATGAATAGTGCTATGAAAATAGAAAAAAATACACTCACACTATTGCTATTAATAGTGTAATTTTTTTGTCTGTCCTGAAGGAAAAGTATCATCAGATGAAAATGTGTAAGTGTAGACCTCTGTATATTATTTAGTTATTTTGCCTTGGATAATAATTTAATTCAGTCTCAATATAGTTGTTTTTGTTTCTATCAAACAGGCTGAATCCAGGTAAGAAATCTCACCCATTATTTTTGGCAGGGCAGGGCCTACCAAAAAAAAAGAAAAAAACCAACAGAACAACACAGATATTTGATTCAGGACCTTCCTTCTGAGTGTCTAAGTGACTTAAGGGGATGTTCTGTGTAAGCTGACACACTGCGGGCATTTCTAATAGGCCTTACACACTTGGCTTCCCAGGAGGATTGTGGAGACAGCACGCCGGTCCTCCCACTGAAAAAGTCCAGATGGAGCCAGTACTTCAAAAGGTGGGGGTGTGGAAGAGAGGCCACCCTGTACCAAGATGCAGGGGACTGATACAGCCACCCAGGCCATGATTCATGCTGTGCCCATACAGGCAGGCAGGTCCCAGCCAGGGAGCAAGTGCAGGGAGGGGCATGTGTTCCAGGTAGTAAAAAATAGCACCTCAGAGGTTCCCTAAAGAGGTTCGTAAGTGCTTTGCATTGAGGTACTTAGAAAATAAGTATCATCACCAAGAGAGAGACCCTATTCTCCATCCATTTCATGGTCCACAAGAATCCAGGATACAGACTGTGCAGAGAGCAAGTGATAAAGTGATCTCGGGTAACTCGGTCCTTGGCTATGTGTTACTTTGTTCTTGTGCTTGTTTGATATCTTGATTATTTAAAAGACTGGACCCATTTTATTGAGCCAATCAAAAAGAATCTATGTTTTTTTGTGTATATATGTGAGTATGTGTGTTGAGGTTTAGAGGAGGGAAGCCATGTCTAAGGCCAAGGAAAGTAATTCCAGGGGGAGTTTCTGTGATTTTTTTTTACCTGTGTACGAGACTGTCAAAGCAGATGTCAGTAATTGTGTCTTCATGAGCTATTGGCTTGGGAAGATGGGGGCAGGGATAATGAGAACTGTAGAGGAGGGTGGGCTGAGTGAGGAGCCTAGAGGTGGGATCTGGAAGGGGCCTCTTGTACCCCTACCCCAGCCCCATTATTGTGAGCTCATCCTGATGTGCTACAGACTTAAGTACTTCCCATTATCAAGAGTCCTCTACATGGCAGGCCCACACCTACCTCAGGTCCTCAGTCTCAGGGAAAACTGAGGCTCAGCATCAAGTAACTCTCCTGTTGACAAGCAGCTGGGTGGTGGTTCAAAGCCAGGACTCCCTGACGAAAAACCAGAGCTCAGTCTCCTCAACCCCAAGGGTCCCAGACAGCTCCTTACTCAAAAGCTAAATGTGTGAAAAGGCCATGAAGGAACACTCAAGACAGGTTTGTTTCTGTAGAACATACATGAAAGAACAATAGGTGTTTTGAGGATGTTTGATATTATGTAGCATATGATAGAGAGTTCATCTATCATGCCTAGGAGGGGTATGAAATGCAAAGTCCAAGAAGGTTTAGTCTTTGATCTGCACTTGCCTTCGTATTCCTTGGCAAGCTGAGTGACTTTGCTTATCCTTGTGTGTAAATGGAAAGTAATGCAGTCAAATGTGTTGGGGGTCCTTGTGGGCCTGAAAGTGCTGCAGGGAACGCACAGGGAGGCTCAGCCTACCTGAGGCTGATGGAATGCAGAGTTTAGACTGCCCTGCCGAAGGACAAGACTGCAGCCTTCCTGTGGTCTGGGTGAAATGGGGAAGAGGAAAGTTCCAAGGAATCCTGATTTAAAATACGCTCACAAGTGGCTTTATTCTAGGCTTCTGAAGGCTTGGGTTAAGAATTAGCACATCTATCTAGCTAATACTGGGTTGCTTATGCAGAGAAAGGTGAGGTACAACTTGGAAATGAATCCCAAATCAACTTCCTTCATGGTAGGCTTTCACTTGAATGCTGATTTTTTAAAAATGTGTGTGAGCCCAAAAACAAATTGGGAACCTTCAGTCCTTAGAACATATTTAGCTTTCATTGTGACTGAGATGTTTTCTCTCGTATGATCAGATACCCTGGCCAGCATGCTGTACCTTTCATGCCTTTCCTTATGCATGCTGGACAGGTAGCCATTTGCTGCTGGTCACACTGAATGTCATTTGAATAGTACATTTTAAATGTTCATCCCTGAGTAATGTCCCATGAATGTCTCATTATGTTTTGCCTGCTCCTTCCAATTTTTGAACTTGATGTTTAAACTTTTCTGATATGCCCTCATTGTTCCTGAGCGCCCAGAACTCATCTGTGCAACTCCCTCCCTCAGCTCAGTGGGGCTCCGTGTGTAGGAGCCAGTTGTTATTTACAAGTGCAATTCAGCTGTCGCTATGTCTTTGAACACATAGGGCTGTTGTGGGATTTTTAATTGCCATTTTCATCTATATAATTAAAATTAAATGAAAAATGTATAGCCTCCAAAATCAGAATTAATTTCATAAGTACTTCTTCAGGGAAAAATATGTCTAAATATGATAATTGTTACTTGATTTGCCTTCAACAGAACTAGAGGATTTTACCTGGCTGAAGAGAAAATACAGTAATTTTAAATGAAAAAAAAAAATCTGTCTGATACCTTGGATACTTCTTGTGACTGAGAATCAGAATTAATCATGTGGATGAGAAATGATAAGTAACTCTGAATATAACTGTAAGGTAGTACACTAGGAACATATTATGGTAACTCTCTCTGGATCCAGCTTGTCTTATGCTGGTCAGGTTTTTCTTCTCCCTCTAATTCATCATTGGGGTTTATACATTTCTCAGGAATATGCCTTTACCCCCAAATCAAAACCTCCCTCTTGCTCAAGAAACAGACATTTCACCTGCTTACTGCTTAACTGTGCCCTGTAAGTGTGACAGTGAGCACCTAGCAGAAAATAATGAGGCAACAAAAAGAGAAGTATTTTTAAACTTCATTGGGCTGGCCAGTGTTTCACTCTGCAGACTCATCAAGCGCCTGATGGACATGTTTGTAAAGACTTGGATGGTCACTTTATTTGGAATGACAAATTCTGTGCTCCACATAATGAGGTCAGTGAAGCATCCAGAAAAGAAATGTATAATTTGGTAGCACAGTCTGTAAGCACAGCCCTGCCGTGGCTATTTAAGTTTAATGAAGCAGCTACTTTGCTGCTACACATTCTTAGTGAATAGCCTCCTTGGCGTGTTTTTGAAAACTTAAATGTTGCTGGTAATCATGTCCCAGCAATCTCCTTGGAGAGCCTTTGTGTCCTGTTCTCAGAAGAAATATGCCGCTTTTCCATGTTAATGGTTTTGAAATTAGTCATTTGCCCTATTTTCATTGGAAAGGAAGGTCACTGTGTGATTTCCTACCTTCCCTCATTTTCTCTGAACATTCAAGATACTCTTAAGTCAGTTCATCAGCCATGCAGTGCACTGTCTGGTTATAACATGCCTGAAAAGCCAGGGGAATGTTCTATCAAAGAGCAGCATCCCTATTCTCAGAGACTGTTCTTAGAATTCAAAGTGTAAAAATCTAACTCACAGAGGAAAGTTCCTGGACAGACCATTATTGCTATTTTTTTTCCCATTTCAGTCACTGACCGCCTTGTATTGTCCATTTATTGGTCTCATTAGAGAAGGCTGTGCTCCCCACGTATGCAACCTCTCACAGAGGACATTTAAACATCCTTTCTGAGGCAGATTCACTCATGTAAAACTAAGGTCCGACTTATGGATCCTGGACCAGCATTAATGACGCAGAACTCTGTGGGAGCAGAAAACCATCTAGCCATTCTCAGTTGTGCGGTGTCGGTCCCCAAACTTAGGGCTTCGGGTGGTTTCCCCTGAATGAGCAAGGACACAATTGATTGTGGAAAAGTGCTAGGTCCTCATGGCTCTGCCACCCCAGTGAAGGTCTGGGGAATTCTCCAGACTATTTGGTGGCCTCCACATTTCCTTGGGAAATGTAAAGTAGGACTTGAGAAGGCTGGACCCTGCACCACCAGAAACTTCCTAGGAATACCTAATAAGTTCTCAAAAAAAAAAATAGTGAATGGATGGAAGGAAGAATAAATGAATTTGCTTCTTTGATTTGCTTTGTCAGCCAACTCTGGTTGTAGAGGTAACACAGGATCCTTCCAGGACATATTGAGACCTGAGGAGCCTACCTCTTCTTCTTTTCAAAAGTTGTATTTTATTGCAGTAAGAACACTTAACATGAGATGTACCCTCTTAACAAAGTTTTAAGTGTCCAATATGTTATTTCTGACTACAGGTATAGCAGATCTCTAGAGATTATTCATCTTGCTGGACTGAAACTTTATTCCTGTTACTAAATTCATTACTTTTGGGGATCATTTCTATAGTATGTTATTACTTCTTGAAATCTCTGGAATTGGGTATGAAGGTTGAATGTGGAGGTCCGGACTTGCTCCAGACTGCCTCCAAGTTAGGGCCTGCTTAGACCACTGTCCAGGCAGCTCACATGACCACATCAGTGCCAGCCAGCACTCACATTCTCCTGCCCTCATTTTCACCTTTAAACCTTTTGAGTCATTTTCCTACCTAAACAGAGGTGCCAATATAACAGATTTCTCTCACTTCTTGACCTCCATCTAAGAGACTAATGTTGACTTGGCACTGAAAATGTAGTTCTGATACAAGTAGGCCTGAAAAGGGCCTTGGAATTGGCCTGTGTTTTATTTTCTAGTGTATTTATCACATGCTAGATTAGTTAAGGTTAAGATAATGGTAGCTGCTCTAACAAATAGACCCACGTATCTCCAACATCATAGCAGGTTTTCCTCATATATCTTTGTTTTTCTTTTTTCAACTTTTATTTTAAGTTCGGGGGTACATGTGTGGGATGTGCATGTTTATTACATAGGTAAATGTGTGCCATGGTGGTTTGCTGTACAGATCATCCCATCACCTGTCATATATCTTTGTTAAGCATTTTCACAGAAGAATGAAACCTGTCTTCCAGATCTGAAGGCGATAGGGCCAGGGAAAATGAGAAGTGGGCATGCAAGGATGAGGCTCCCTCTGTTCTCCCTAGCCAAGAGAGATGGCATGGTCAATGTCAGAGTTCAAGTGTGATGCAAAAGATAAATCAGAGGTTGACCAGACATGAGGAAAGACAGTTTTAAAAGACAGAAATGAGATGTATCCCAGGCTAGAAAAAGAGCAGAAATGAAGGTTAACATAATAATAAAGTTCAAACTTCTCTGTACATGGCATGTTCCTACTTACAAAGTGAATTCATATGTATTATCCTGTTTTAGACCTCACAAACAACCAGATGAGGTGGCTCAGGATATATTAGTACCCTAATTTCAAATATTCAGGAAATCTCAGGAAAAGTCTGAGAGGCTGAGTGATTTAGTGAGTAGAAAGTCAGAGTGTAGGCTTTGATGTTGTGCCTCCAACAACAGAGCTTTTTCCCTAGCTCATGATTCTCCTGGAGGTTTGGGGCTGCTGAGGCAGAGGGGCTGTAGAGGTGAGCAGAACCTGCTTTCCTTCCTTTCCCCCACGACCTGTGGCTGCATCCTCATGATGCCAGCCATGTTCCCATGGAAATCACTTACCAGTGGCAACCTATTCAGAAATGCAGCAATGAATCACTGCCACCTGGTTAGGTCTCCTGCTTTTGTGAAACCTGTATCCTGTCCTTTTCAGGGGTCACAGTTTAACAGACGAGACATTTTATTTTAACAATTCCCTAATCAGACTTTCATTTATTTGCCCACCCGCTCTGTTTTCACTGTCTCCCTCTCATCCACCTACTCCTGCTCCTCCCACTGTGTGCAGCTGAGTTTGGCCAGTGCCAAATCATGTTTTATTCTCAGCCTGAGAAAGAAATTATGCAAGGTGTCAAGCCTGGCCAGCAAATGACCCTTCCCACCAGTGCCATTTGATGTTTTAAGTTTACACGTACACCACTCCCTCCCAGAGAGAATTCTTGGATAGACTGGGAAGTACTTTACCACAGGAGCAGGGCACTGGCATTGATAAGAAAGCAGTCAGATAGTGCTTGAAATTTTGCAGAAAGCTCAGTAGAAGACCAGTGCTTGACTGCAAACCAACAGCTCAGCTCTTTCTAGCATCCTCGGCAACAGCCTGCTGTTTTCCCAGGTGGCTCTGAACTAGACAGGAAAATGCAGTGGGCCATTTGTCACTGCCCCAGGTGCAACATATGCATGCCAATTGGTGCTTGCAGCTTGTGAGGCCCGCTCCTGCCTGCCCCATGCTGCATCTAGGCCTCTGGGCTTCCCTTTCACTGAGATCAGGGCAGAGTGTGCTTCCTTTCTTCCTCTTCCTTCTGAGTAGGTGATTAGATCCACTCTTCTGAGATTAGAACCAACTCAGCCATCCCCACCATGATCAAGAGTGCTAATGCTCTGTGTAATCCCTCTTACCCCATTTTTAATTCAAGTCCACGGTCTTTCAGGGCTGATGGGACTCATTGCTGGCATGCCAGTCTTAGAATCTTAAGGTTATTCTGATGTGTGGTATACATAAGACATGCTGGTATATTTTTCAGGGAATGCTGAACTGCACTATCATTTTAGTTAGGTCCTAAATTGAACTAGGGTTTAGAGGATCTTGAATGCAGGGTTCTGCAGATATGGCACAAGAGAAAGAGCCAGGGCTTGCTTGTAGAAGAAGGCAAGGTGTGAGGTTCCTTTTGTTCTTTTATGCTAAACTCAGTGCCCAGCACCCACTATGAATGGAATAAACTGATCAGGTGGTAGATAATATCCCTTTTACCTGTGAAAGAAGAAATGAAATCATCCAGAAGTGAAATTACATATATAAAATGAATTTAAGGGAAGCTCTGCTTCTAGAATATGTTTAAGGGCATTTTATTGTGGATTTAGGTCACACATTTAGAACTATTTCCTTTGACGAGGACTTAATCTAGGTTACAAGTGTGTGAACTTGGGGCTATTATGTGCCTGGGTGACAGGCAATTCACTGAGGGTAGCTTAACTACTGGCAGCCCTGGGTCCCATTATTTACTCTGTGCACCCCCTCCTTACCATCTTCCAGTTCCATCAAGTATACGGAGGGAGTATTTGGCCCTCTGAGCTGGAGTTATGCAAAACCCGAGAATAGACTCTCAGAGTTCTTCTAGACATAATGATTCCATGCGGCAAGAAGGTCACTGTGTCTGCTTTTCCTGCCAACGCACCCCTGGCTCTTAATCTATGGCTGCCTTGTGAAGCAAGAGAGTTGTGCCAGAAAGTTACACTTTGTGACTGTGAAGCATTATGAGAATTTAAATTTATGTCAATGGAGTTTTGTAAGGGCAGGCCAGAGGAGAGGAGTTAGGCACGGTTTTAGAAGAGGACGGTCTTTTAACATCTCTTTGTTTTTCGATCTGAAAGCTACCATATCTCAGTTTTTAAAAACAAAACAAAACAACTGTCTGGCCCCAGTCACAAATCAACTCCACCCTGCCAACCCTTTCAAAAATATAAAAAGATATCTACCCAAAAACTTCACTGGGGTTATCCGAATGGTGGGATTATGAGTGACTTTTACTGTCTTCTTTGTGTTCTTCCATAGTTTTTATAACATACTGTATACTAATTGCACTGTGATTTTTTTTAAAAAAGCAAAAAATCCTATTTAAGAAGCAAAACTATACCCTATACCAACTAACTGACTGTGCTGAATGTTCAGTATTGCTGCTCATGAAAATGGCATGAGTGGGGCAGCCTCTGCCTGTGCCCCCACATCAGGTCTCAGACAAGGACTGGAGTCCACAGCCATCTCCCCACTGTGGGTTCAGAAGGGCTGCTGGGCAAGGGCAGACGCAGACCATGAGAGGACTCCAGGCAGCCAATGAGGGTGGGAAAGGGAGGCTGCTGGTGCAAGGTCAGCCAGACACCTCGGCAGCAAGGAAGGGATGACGGTCACGTCCGATTGTTTTGGACAGTCGAGCCTGCTTGACATGTGCTTGTCGGGAGGGAAACTGTCAGTTTCATCAGGAAACACTGCATTCTTGCCCTGAGAACATACAGTTGATGCACATTGTTCTGAAGTTGGGAAGATCCTGTTTTCCAGAGCCACAGGGATCACAGAAAATGTAAGAAGTAGAGACAAATATCTGGGAGAAAACAACCCCTTGCGGAATTACAGGAATGCTCTTGGGGTTTGGGGTTGTGCAAATGACAAGATATTTCATTTATTTAAGTCTGAGCCTTGACCACCTAAATGGGTTATTGATGTGAGCTCAGTGCATCAACTAATCCTGCTGCTGTCTACTGAGCCCAGGCCATGTCGAGCCCAGGAGCTTGAGGTGAGCAGGCTAGCACTCCTAGCCATGAAACTGTGTCATCTCACCTTTGGACAGCATTCTTCCTTCAAGTTTCTGTAAAAACCTGTATTTTTTTTTTTTTTTTTTTTTTTTTTTTTGAGACGGAGTCTCACTTTGTCGCCCAGGCTGGAGTGCAGTGGCACCATCTCAGCTCACTGCAAGCTCTGCCTCCTGGGTTCACGCCATTCTCCTGCCTCAGCCTTCTAGTAGCTGGGACTACAGGCATGCACCACCACGCCCAGCTAATTTTTTGTATTTTTAGTAGAGACGGGGTTTCACCGTGTTAGCCAGGATGGTCTCGATCTCCTGACCTCATGATCCGCCCGCCTCGGCCTCCCAAAGTGCTGGGATTACAGGCGTGAGCCACCGCACCCGGCAAAAACCTGTATTTCTTATGTGTCACTTGCGAACCTATTATTGAATCCAGTGGGGTTCCTCACTCAAGTGAGTCTGACTGCTTTGAACTTGAGGTCATGACCCAAGCCTGCACCACACAGATGGGGAGCAGAATTCCTTGCGGTTTATATGATAAACCATGTGCCTAGGAGGTAAGACCCTTATTAGTAATGGATTATGTTTAATTGGTGATAGAGATCTCATTCATTACTTTCTACGTTCTCCTATGTGTTTCTCTATAATGATGCATGTACGTCTGCATTTTAGGTAGTACACAAACAAGACATCGTGCTAATGTATTTATTGTCACGTTCATTAGAAAATAAAAGCTCATTAAACTCATTTCATGAATAACTGGAAGACAAAGCTAAAATAGGTTCCATTTTTAAAGGAAGTTAATTTCAAGATGTATTGAGTAGAAAATTTTATTATGCAACAGATATGACAAAAGTTGAAAGGTGGTACAGTCATTGCGTGATTCATATTTGGCAAATATTGTCCTAGAACATGCTATTAATACTTGGCCAAATTCATTTTTATTTTTCTTCCTTCTTTCTCTCTCTTTTTAATCTTAGTATCTCAGAATGAAACTGCATGGAGAATAAATTGCTTACCAGAAAAAATAGTTGTGAATGTTTTTAGTAATGATTTTAGTAACTTTTAGAGAGTGTCAACAAAGACTTATTGCTTCTCTGGCACACAGCAGGGAACTGCTTATCTTCTCTTCAGATCTGGGCCTCAGAATCATCATTCTGTCCCCTCATGGAAAGCAGGGCTCCTAAATGTTTATATACACCAACATGCTTGCTGTCTTGTTCATACCATATCCACTGTTTCTTGTGGGCTCTGTGTGTGTGTGTGTGTGTGTGCACACTTGTATTAAATGGTAACAAGATAATGTGCCACATCTAGGCTACCCCTGTTATTTATATTAAATAATGACATGATGATGATGTTGGTGGCCCATAATTCTCCATTTTCTATTAACCACCCTGCCCAAGTAAACTGTTTTCTGATCTCTCTTAGATGGAAATCCTGTATGAATGTGGAAGCCATTAGCAGAGTAATTGCTGTCTGTTACCATGACAACCAGCCGCTGCAGTCACCTGCCCGAAGTCCTGCCAGACTGCACCAGCTCAGCTGCGCCCGTGGTGAAGACGGTGGAGGATTGTGGCAGCCTAGTGAATGGGCAGCCGCAGTATGTCATGCAAGTTTCAGCCAAGGACGGGCAGCTGCTGTCAACAGTAGTGCGGACTCTTGCCACCCAGAGGTAGTACCACAATTAAAATAAATGAATCTGTAATTGATCCAGAGAACTCTTTGTCAGATGGAAAATGCTAACGGGAATGTAATTAGTGCTCAGGTCTTTGTGTCAGGTGAGAGGAGGTGCTGGGGAAAAAAAAAGACTACACGAGTTCTGTCATTGCTGTTTCTATAGCAATAGAATATAAAGCTAAAATTCACCTTATCGAGATTTCCCCTTAAAGTCATACTTACAAAGAGCCAGGAGGGGAAGGAGCCCACAAGATATGGGGTTGTTATTTTGACATTGTTATGTAATTGCTCTCTTGTTGTCTCCAGTAGGTAACAAAGGTAGTCCTATTGGAACAGGATTAAGAAGGTATCTGATTTCAGGCAACTGAGTCAAAGTGATTGGATTTGTGGGCAAAACTTTTGAAGTGACATTCTTGGTGTGCATGTGGACTGGCATTGCCTGATGGAAGCACTGTCCAGGGCTACTTCCTGGGCATGTATCTTCTCATCACTTGGAGGTCTCTTCTGCTGTCCCCTCCTTCAGCCTCAATGGTCCCCCATCCCTGACCCTTCACACACACTCTGCCCTATGAAGTGCTATTGTGAAAACCTCCTGAGCCTTCCCAAGTGATGAACTAAAGCCAGAGAGCAGGCTCTGAGCAGCTTGGAGACCACTTATCCTGACCAGCACTTTGTCTCCTCTTGTGCTCTTGTTGGATAGGGAGCTATGGGCTTCCAGGCTAATAGGAACTCCTTGGCTTCTCCAGCTTTTTCTCAGAATGGGTAAGTGGGCTTCTAACCTGTGCACTTAGAAGGTGGGTCAACATTGAACTTGCCCCCTAGTGTCAGTGCTGACACTTCTGACCTCTAACATAGGACCAGTCATTCACACCTTATTCTCTTACCTCTGTCTGAGTGATCAGTCAACCCCTCTGGTGTAGACACAGGCCCACAGATCCATGTGCCCACAGCAGGACTACCAGTGGCATCCCACCCTGGGCATGGTGGCCCCCAGACGTGGAATCACACTCTGATGCATGTTGTGAACATTGCCCATATGCCCTCCATTTAAAATCTGTGCTGCTAGTGCAAAGGAAAAAATAGAAAAACATTTAATATGTAATTTTCTGACTCTTGGAGAACTTTTAACAGTTGGTTAGGACTCAGAATGAGGCAGTGACTATCTTTGGTCCTCTGTGAACTGAGACTGTGTGACTGATGTGCCCCACTCACCCTTGCAGGCATCAAACAGCTCACTTGATCAGGAAGAGCAGGCTATGGTTGACGTGGCTGAGACCTGTGAGCCTCCGCTTGTGTGTGTGTGTGTGTGTGTCTGTCTGTCTGTCAGGTATTTTTACCTGCTCTCCCACCATGCAGTACTGTAAACCAGGTTTCAGAGTTTTATAGGCTCAATGTAAATGAAGGAAGCCCAGAATCATGAGTTAAAAAAAACCTGTCAACTTTCTTTTCCCACTCCTGGGCACAAGTAGGCCTTTCAGGCTAGTGGGAGGAAGATCCTTTCGTTTTTCAATCTCCTTTTGGCCTTCACTCATTCCCAGGATCATTCTCGGAAAGGCCTTTGGGAAATAGCAGTTCTTCCGTGGCTGTTTCCATTTGGACCAAAGATAGTGTTCAGGAGGATGAAGGGGCATGTGCCTGGGTCACTGTCATCTTTGGGGGGCATACAGAGAGGTAAGGGAGGGCAGGTAAAGAGGCTGGTCCTAGGATTGTCACATATCATGAGGACACATTTTAAAATCTATTGCCCAATGAAGAACAGCAGAAGCAACATAAGACATTCATCAGAGAGGCATGGTCCTCTCCCAGGGCAGGGTACCTCCCAAGAAGTGAGGCCATCTTAGTGTGATCTTTCCATTGGCCACTGACTTACATGATAAGGGCCAAGTTATTTGATTTTCTCTGGCCCAAGATTTTCCTTGAGAGACAGTAGCTAGCATTAACTAAGCATTTGCTGTGTGCTGGTCCCTATTCTAAGTTTCCAGTCTGGGCTATCTTTTCACATGCTCACTGTCACCATATGAGGAAGGCACCATTTTTGTTTCCGTTTTAGAGATAAGGAGACTAAAATACGGGGAGGTGAAGTTACTTGCCCAGAGTTATCCAGGTGATAGACAGCAGAGTTAAGGTTCGAACCCAGCCACCCAGCCCTGCACCATGAACCACTAACTACACTAAGCTGCCTTCATGAAATGTGTAGGAGTGGTTTTTCCAAATTAAAGGCAGAACTCTAGACTGAGGCTATCTCAGTAGGACATACTCATTACTAGCTTTCAGTTTGGTGTCTTTGGCATCCCATAGAGCATTCTGTGAAAGCTCAAAGGACAATCCACCACTCAGCTTTGTGCTGTGGCTCAGACTGCAGTTCTGTGTAGTGGCTGCAGGGTTGGTTGCTGGCTAACTTCCCTCCTCTCATTTTCCCACCCTATTGAAAAGAGAAATGAAAAGAACCTCAGGGTATACAAACGTGTCCTGGTTTGGTCCAAAAGATTCCATTTGTCATTTCAAACAATTTCTCTTCTTAATGATGAAGGATGGTTCTGATTTTTGGATTAGTAGTTGACCTGAACTACATCTATATTCAAGGCAAAAATATCCACTGCTTGTTTTCACTCACTTTTGATCCTGGGCCACACCCAGCTACTTTGATATTGACAATCCCCTATTTCTTTGTGTTGTCACAAGTAGATGACCCAAGTGCTCTAGAGTACCCAGAACCATTTGCCCCACTGCCAAGGTCAAGTGTAGATCTAAGAGGTCCTAAAACAGCTGCCTCTGCAGAGGGCCCAAAGGACAAGAGCTAGAGGGCCATCCACTTGGTGGAGGTTTCCAGCCCTGTGACCAGCAGGTGCCCCTCCTTCTCTTGCAGCCCCTTCAATGACCGGCCGATGTGCAGGATCTGCCATGAGGGCAGCAGCCAAGAGGACTTGCTCTCTCCATGTGAATGTACAGGGACCTTGGGGACAATTCATCGGAGCTGCCTGGAGCACTGGCTGTCATCCTCAAACACCAGCTACTGTGAACTCTGCCACTTCAGGTTTGCAGTCGAGCGCAAACCCAGGCCGTTAGTGGAGGTCAGTAAGTGGGGCACGTCCTGAAAACTTAGCTCTAATGAGCAAATGATGTCTGTTTTTATGCCTGGATCACAAGCCCTGTACAGCTTTACAGCTTTACTGAAGCACGGTAATAGCTATGTGAGTGTGTGCGTGTGTGTGTGTGTGTGTGTGTGTGTGTGTGTGTGTGTCTGAGAAAGAGAGATGTAAGCAGACACGGAGAAGGGAAAGCTTGCTAACTCACTTGGGATCCATCAGTAGAAGGAAAGTAGAAGAAATCAGTATAAGGAGAAACAGCCAGTTTAGAGACTTGATCTCCATTTTTCAATCCCTGTGAAATGGAACAAACAGATCAAACATCTTTCTGTTTGCACACCATCTGCCCAACTTGAAGCAGCAGATAAATGGGCATTTGGCTTGCATATCCTGAGAAGTCTTCATGAAAAAGTATAGCTCTGTAGTTTAATGGATATAGACCTAGACATCCTGGGTTCTGTGATCTCGGGTTTGTTACTTTACCTCTTGGAATTACTATAAGGATTAAAGGAATTAATATTATAAAACACTTAAAAGAATACAGGGCACATATGCAAGTGTTTCAATAAAAATATCTCACTTGGGAAATTACACACAAATTTCCTTCAGCCAATAACCTAATATTATTGAACTCTTGGCCAGGTGTGGTGGCTCACGCCTGTAATTCCACCACTTTGGGAGGCTGAGGCAGGCGTATCATGAGGTCAGGAGATCAAGACCATCCTGGCTAACATGGTGAAACTCTGTCTCTACTAAAAATACAAAAAACTTAGCCGGGCATGGTGGTGGGTGCCTGTAGTCCCAGCTACTCAGGAGGCTGAGGCAGGAAAATGACATGAACCCAGGTGGTGGGGCTTGCAGTGAGCCCAGATCACGCCACTGCACTCCAGCCTGGGCGACAGAGCAATACTCCACCTCAAAAAAAAAAAAAAGTTGGATATTGGCAACAGTAAATATTTTAATATATTATAAGCCAGAGATAGCTAAAGGGAGCCAAGACATTATGTCTATGATTCAGACCTGCTCCTAACCTCCTTGTTTCAACAGCTAACTCAGTGAAGCCCTGGAATGAAAACTAGTGCTGGAAATCAAGAAGTGCTTCTTGTGGACTATTTAATAAGTGTATTAGTGCCCAGGCTTAAGATGCTAGAGAGCTCTGTAGCTCTGTATATACATTCTCTTGGGTTTGACCTTGAAAATTAAATCAAGACCTATAACTGGGGCCTGTTTTAGCTATTATGACTTACTTGGCAAATGGCACAAAACTTATTTGACTTTCCCCAGTACACTCCATGCTTTGCTTAAGAGTCGGGATCTAGTGACCTCTTAATTTAGCCATCTTGCCACTTGACATCCACTTTCAGAAATTCATATTCAGAAAGGGCCTGTGGGGAATTTGGCCTTGTGCCAGATTCATTGGGATTTAACATTTTAGAACTTATCTGCAGAGGGGGAAATATAATTAAATAATAAACAAAGGAGTTGAAGATTTCTCAAGCCTAATGGCAAAAGTAAAAAGAAGCTTATTTCTCCTTTCCAGAAACTTTGTGGGACCTCCCCAGTTTGATATTGCAGGGAAGCTGGTTTCCCAGAGTGAGAAAGCCCTGCTTTGAAATAGACTGCATCCAGCAATCTTTTTAACTAGCACTTCCCCGGTAAAAATCCCAGTGTATATGCACGTAATATATAACAAAGTAGGGTGTGTGTGTATTTGTGTGTGCACACATGCATGTACATACCCTAATTTTTCTCAGATGAAATCCATGTGGCAAATCACCCAGTGATCTCTCTCAGTCTCAGAGAGGGTAACATGTACCCACACACAGGGGTCTTCAGAGTTGCTGACGTCAGGTCACAGACTCATTCCTGGATCTTAGGCAACTGTCATTAAACAAGGAAACAAGGCAAATGACCTTGAGAATGTGTGAGGTGCTCTACAAGATTTAGGGCCTTGCCTACAAAAACTTCACCCAAACGGTCACCAGTGATGAAATTTTCATTGCACAAATGGAATGTGACAATTTTCAGAGTTAATGATGATTGAACAAGTTGAAAGTGAAAGGCAAACCTTCCCAAGCTGGGGGAGGCTGGCCGTTTGATCATCCCATGGCGAAATGAACTTGCTGTTTGACCACAAGCAATAAAAAGAAGTTGTCTTTGGTTTCTCAGCTGGAGGACAAATGAGAACCAGGTGCAGGCAGAGTTTTAAACAAATGACATTACTAATTGACTTTTCCCCTCTTATCAGAGGACAGTTTATTCCTAGTGAGCATCTCTCCTCAATACTTTCACCTCAAGATAAACATGCATCTTTTTTTAAGCGAATCAGCAAAACCTGCCTATTTGGGTTAAGGATTAGGAGTAGTGTTACTTTATTTCTCAGTTTTACTGTTTTAATTGCTTAATCATTACTTTGTTTACCAGTTGGATCTGCCTTCTCATTAAAGCAAGGAAATTCCATAACATTTAATTTCAAAATCGATGTGACAATAACAGCTCTTGTTGCTCGAGGAGGCAGTTTAAAAAGTCATTTATAAATTTTATTTGTCAGCATCTAAACGCTAACGTTGGTTGGAATAACTTTTAACACCTCAGACTTCCAGTTGTCAATAAACCCTCTCAGTCCTTCGTTCTGCATAACTGTTCATCCCCCTTCATGCCACCATTCCTAAGACATTTCTTCACTTCCTTTTCTTATCTCTGCAGCCCACAGTTGGATGTTCATTTTTAACTAGGCAGGAACCCAGGGCTGTTGTATATACACTGGCTGCTATGTGAAGTCTTTTTTTCTGCCCGTAAGGGTGAGTTTCTACTTATGATGGCAAATCAATGGGCTGATTTTCATTGGAACCTCCAAACTGGGCATGCCCTCCTCACTTAGCCACTGGCCATCTGTGTGGGTTGGTTCAACTTCTCTGAGCTTCCCTGTGAAAGAGGGTGAGCAAAGAGCTCTCCATGACATCTTTTGGTCTCTATTTAAGACTAAAAGTTATTGTTCAAAAAATGTGTATTCTACACTTGAAATGGATATATTGTATGACGTATAATTAGACCTCAGTGAGTTGACTGTGTGTGTCTACTTACCTCTCTACCTACTTTACCTACCTTACCTACCTACCTACATGGCCAGTCTAAATCTTTTAGTCTCTTTTACCCTAAATATTGGTGAATCCTTTCACCAATATTATTAGTAGATATCTATTTACTACATTCTACTGGATCATTATTCATATTTTCATGGTGCAAGGTAAGCCAGTATAACAAGACCTAGTTTCAACCCAAGAGCACTACATTGCGATCATCTATATTAGTCAGATGTGGATGAATTTCTGATAAAGTCCAACTAATGCAAATCTCATAAGGTCTGTGTGCAATCACACAAAGCTTGAAAGAAAAGCATTCAAAATGTAGCTAGCAAAAAGATAGCAAAAAGGAAGAGCAAATGTAACACACATAAACATAGCATGACTTGTTCCTCTGAAATATGTGCTTTGACTCCAGCCTCTTGCCATTAATGCATTTCTGATTGACCAGTTTGCCAAGGAAGCCCATCTTACGACGAGCAAATAGCATGCTTATAACGTCAGTTTCTAGTGATGGAATATTTGTCACTAGGCTTTCCTAAAACATGTATTCATAACATCCACCCTTGCCTGGAAAACTCATGAAGTTATAGATCAGCTCAACAATGTTGTGATTTAAATGAAACAGCCAGGAAATAGTGGGAATCTGGAGGAAAGGCCTTCTAGGATCTGATTTTCCTCTGGTCAGGGAGACACAGTGATTTTTCACAGTAGAAGTGATTAAGTTTCCGTATTCCTATTTCCTTTACACACAACCAGTTGATTGTTAAGAATTGTATGAACAATTTAAAAGCTGTTCCCTGTGAGTCAGAGGTTTAGCTAAATTGAAACTGAGCATGTTTTCACACATAGCAGTTACCCAGAATAATGAGATATAAAGCTAGGGAGATGAGGATTAAGGAATTTTTTTTCAAACTTATTTATTTATTAATCTTTTTTATGAAGTCACTGGAGGACAATGGTTTTAAAGTGTGCCCAGGATTCAGCGTAATCTCCAGGTATACCATGGGGAGCAGAGTTGAAGAGATATGAAGAAACTACTTTGTACCTTGGCACTTGCTATTTAATAGATTCAAGAATTCACTTAGCTCCTAATATATACAGATAGGTTATATAGAGATTATATATATACACACATGCACATATATGTACACACATGAGACTTAGGTGGGGACATTGCTGGACTCTTATTATAGTTAGTTTGGTTTGGTTTTGATTTTTAATATTCATTGAAGTAAAAATACGAGTTTTGGTTTCAGAGTATTCACTTTCATCAGCAAACACTTGTGGCATTGGGGTAATTAGGCAATTATGTCATAAGGGATATAAAGTGCTTCAAGAAGATTTATAGGCATGAGGACCCCACTCCATTCTTTACATGAAGGCAGACAAGCCCCTTTGTTCATTCTAACCCATTAACGCAGCCTAGTGAGTAAGTTAGTTGGACCAGTATCATAGCATGTCATAAGTGCATTGTATTGGGTCAGTACTTTTATTGAGGAATTTGAATGCCTTTGGGTGGGACATGCTCTCTCCAGTTCCCCAGGCCTTGCCTTTTGCTTGCACACACCCAGCCCTCCACCATCTTGCATTCCTTCCTGCATTTACAGTTGAGGTTCCAGGACTGGGTGACTTCTCTCACCTTTAAAAGAGTTCTCTAATACCCTGTGCATTTCTTTCTACCAACACCTCATCTTCCTTTCAGGGTATTATAGACCAAACCTAATGATCTCCTTCCCATTGTGCCCACATTATAAGTGAGCTGAAATGATTGTTTCAAAATCACAAGGGAAATGAACCTCTAAGAGACGGTGTACCAGCATGTACGGTGGTGAGAGTACAATTATAACATCTTGCACCTGAGTATGCTTTAGTGTCAGCTAAGCACTTTCTTGACCTCTGACAAGGTCGCTGAGCAGGCCATCCCTCGGGCCACCTGCCTCTACGTGTACTCGTGGAACCATACGTTGTGCCAGCAGTGGAGATGACATGTCTGATGACCACACCCCAGCAATCCTTGACCCTGCAGTCATCCAGTCTCGAATTTGTTTCTTGTTTTGGTGGCTAATTTGGCAGTTGCTTTGTTACTTAAAGCTTAGATACAAAGAAGCTGTTTGAAGGTATCCATTAAATTCACAGCTTGCTTCATTAAAAATCACTTCATTAAAAAAGCAAGCCAACCGAAGTGTTCACATGGCCGTGCCAGATGGAAGTGAGCTAACTGTTCAGTGTCTGTGTTTTCAGCCCATCCACTGCTGGTAAAGGATTAATTTGGAGGGAAAATCCAGTTCTGTGTATAAAAAGAATTACATGACCTGATTCTATTATTTTCAATGATTCTGATCCTTGCCGTGAACTTGGGTTGGATACAAATGAGAACCCACATTCTCAAGAGGACCTCTGTCCACCTTGATAGCAGCCCTCTTTGTCTTTGCGAGGACTTCTATGAGCAGAGACACAAAGATGCAAAACACCAAGAATTGCTTCATATAACATGTTCATTTTAATCTATGTTTTAAAAAGTACAGAAGAGGACAAAGAATAATATAACAAACAGGTGTGTATTCACTATGCAGAATTAACAAACATTAGCATTTTGTGAATGACATACCCTTCAAAGGAATAGCCTGTTGGGGCCAGGAAGAAAACTGTGGTCTTCACCGATTCATCCCTAGGTGTTCTCAAATAGGAGAGGAAATTCAGCCAGGTTTTCCTTAAGCACATCTGGACCAAGAATAAGAGGAAGTTAACAAAAGAGACAGATCATCTTGCAAGATTCCAGACCCTTTCAGCTAACTCCAAATGTACAAACAATTAGTACAGCAAACGTTGACAGCTATGGAGTTCACTTCTTTGAAAGGCAGACAATTAGAAGTTATTCCACGGGAGTTGGGGTGGTGGAGGTGAAGGTGTCATGGGCTGCTGGCAGAAAGCTTTGTAAAGAAGAGTCAGAGAGGAGAAGTGAAATGTCGCTGAATAACTACAGCTGGTAATCACCTTTATCCTAAGTCCTGCTGAAATAACAAGGCACAATTAACTCTCAGGAATTGCCCTGTGTTGGGTACAAGGCACCTGGTTGAGCTGAAGGGAAACAGAAATTGCAGAAGCCCTGGTGCAGATTTCAGAAGCAGAGTTATAGAATATGCATAATGCTCCCTGCTGGGGGCTCCTGCCAGCCCTCCACAAGCATCTTCAGTTTTAAGTGTCGACAACCGACTTTTAACTCCAAAGAAAGAATACATAGTTTTAAATTAATAATGTGTGAAATATTATGAACAATACATGATTATAGCTAATCCCTCACACCGCCTAATGATCAGTTGTAAACGACTGAGCAGAGAGAAGTATCTTCAGTTAAGCACAGGGAGATCAGTGGCTGTTTATTCACTGAATGAGACCTGCTATGCCTGTTTGTGCAAATAATTTTACTTTCCAGAATAGGCACAGATTTTTATTCCAGTCCAGTGGCATTAATTAACGTGAGTCCATCTATGTTTATCAAGATGTTCACACCCTGGAGTTTTCTTCTTCTTAAATTTTGTTTACCCATTTCTGAGGCAAAGGAAAAATATTACATGCAATATTCTTTGCAATCTAGTTTTATAGAGTTAGGGGGATAGATTTACACTGTGATGGATATGTGAGAAGGAAGTTATGTTGTGCTTGTATACACTTTATATAATCATCTTATTTCAATGTCTCAGGTATCCTTCTCATAGCAGATATTATCCTATTCTATAGATAAGGAAGCTGCAACTCAGACCTAAGTCACTCTTCATTGATCTTAAATACTTTCAGCCTCAGGGCTAGTAAGCGGAGAAGGCAAAAGAATAATCCAGGTGGTCCAGGCACGGTGGCTCACCCCTGTTATCCCAGCACTTTGGAAGCCTGAGGCGGGTGGATCACCTGAGGTCAGAAGTTTGAGACCAGTCTGACCAATATGGTGAAACCCCGTCTCTACTGAAAACACAAAAGTTAGCTGGGCGTGGTGGTGCGTGCCTGTTATCCCAGGTATTTGAGATGCTAAGGCAGGAGAATCACTTGAAAACAGGAGGCTGAGGTTGCAGTGAGCCAAGATCGTGCCATTGCACTCCAGCCTGGGCAACAGAGTGAGACTCCATCTCAAAAAAAAAAAAAAAAAAATTAAAGAAGAATCCAGGTCTGTCTCCAAAGCCCACATTCTTTCCACTACACCTGGTGTCCTAGTCCATTCTGGCTACTATAATGAAATACCATAAACTGAGTGGTATAGAAACAACAGAAATGTATTTCTCACAGTCCTGGAGGCTGGAAGTCCGAGGTCGGGGTGCCAACATAGTTGGGTTCTAGTGAGGGTCCTCTTCCTTGATTGCAGACTGCCAACTTCTATGTCCTCATGTGGTAGACGGGAAGAGCTAGTTCTCTGGAGTCTCTTTTGTAAGGGCACAACTGTCAGTCATGGGTGCTCCATCCTCCTGACCTGATCACCTCCCAAAGGCCCCACTTCCTAATACCATCACCTTGAGGGTTAGGATTTCAATGTATGAATTTTGGGAGACACAACATTCAGACCATTGCACCTGGCTTCCTTCCTGCCTCTGAAGTACTTTCTTTCATTTGCTCATTGGTACGAACCTATGCACACACAGAGCTGAGGGTTTCTTTGCCAATACCCAGCCTTTCCAAGAAACTAGATATGCTTCAGAAGGGGGAAGATGGAAAAAAAAATTATGAGTAAAGCCCTTGTTTCCTCTTGACACCAGATTTGTCTATTAAGTGAGAGAGTTAGCAGGGAGGGAAGGATGAAAAGGTGGAGCACAGAGGATTTTTAGGGCAGTGAAACCAGTCTGCACTATAATAGTGGATTCATGTCATTATACGTTTATCAAAACCCATAGAATGTTCAACACAAGAGTTAGCTCTAATGTAAGCTATGAACTTTGGTGACGATGTGTCAAGGTAGGTTCATCGCTAGTGACACGTGTACCACTCTGGTGTGGGCTGCTGACAGTAGAGGGACTGTGGGGGCAGGGGGAGACAGGGATATATGAGAACCCTCTGTACTTTCCATTCAATTTTTCTGTGAACCAAAAACTGCTCTGAAAAATAAAGTCTGTTTTAAAAAACACCCTGAGCTGTGCCAGATCAAGTGCTGGAAGAGTAGAGTGGCACTTCTTTCCTGTGCCTCTTTGTACTCTGGTTGGAAAGCAAAGCTTTTGGCTACAGCACCCTATCAGAAGCCAGAAAAATCATTCTTCATTTCCAAGTGACTTTACATAGCCTTTGTTTTTTTCTTCTCATTTAGTTACTCTTCCTCTGCGTCTGAGTCTTCATTTTACTGAGTCATTATGTCACCAATTCCTTAGGAGGAATCTTTTAACCCAAAATTATCAGAAACCTTTCCCTCTTTTCACGAATGGTTGTGAAGGTTAATCAGTCCTCATGTGGCTGTACACACTTGTGAGACAAATTTCTTTAAAAACTACCATCAAGATAATTCAGATTGGTAAACCTTATTTTGCAACCCATAAAGGAAAACATTGATGTTTCTCTTCAATTATTTGTGGCTTTCCCTCAATTCTTTGCTTCACTTTTTTTGACAGGTGCAGCAGATTTGGGGGAAGATAAGAAAAGACCCCTGTCAGGTCTTAAGGCTTTGCCTTCCTCCTCATTCTTCACGGAATGTGTGTTTCTGTGGCGTGCCTCATCACTGCCCGCCTCCTTTCTTGAAGAGATAGGAACCCTGTGAGATTGTTTGGGATAAAACGGTTTCTTTGCAACCCATTATTACAGAGTTAGAGGGATAGATTTACACTGTGATGGATATATGAGAAGAAAGTTATGTTGTGCTTGTATAATACGAAAGAGAAAAAATATGCTTTTGAAGCTTTTAGTTTGGAATACTAAAAAAAAAAAAAAAAAGTTTAATTCTTAGATGTGCCACTTATGAAGATGTATAAAGATCTGTTTGTGAAGATTGAGGTCAGATTACAAGAAAAAAATGAAATGTTTTCTACTCATTATTTCATCATTGCTTCACCTCTAGTGATGCTATTATAAATAGAAAGTTGGAATAAGTAGTGAGGTTCAAAGTCTTTTAGGGCTCTGAGGGAAAATGGCTAATATAGCTTATATGAAATGCTGGCACGTAGGAGCAGCAGGAAAGTTGTAAAATAGAATTTATAGGCATTTAAGGACTTATATCTGGGAAGAGTGAGTAAAGCAGAAATTGGGAGATGAAGGGAAAATATGCACCATCCTAGAAAATAAGGTGGCCCTTCCTCACAATTCACCACTTCCAAAGGCTTTGCTCTTTGCATTATGTAGCTGGTAGGTGATGGGAGAATAGGCATGAGAGATGGAGGTAATAAATGGCTCCAATATTTTTCTAAACACTGATTTATCTGCTAAAAATCTATGACTTTAATGTTGAATTCATTTATCAAAATATACCTACTTCAGCTGTTTCTAAGACATGCCTTATATGTATCTGAAAAATCACTCTATTAGATGAAGATGTGGCAAGATAAAGGAAATACCTACATAAGGGAATGTATGCAAGATGGAGGGTTTCTTTAGAGAAATCTATAGGATACTTCAGATTTTCCTTAACTAAAGGGTCTTCCAGTCTCAGCTTTATCGAGATATAAAAATTCACATACCGTACAATTCACCATTTAAAGTGTACAATTTCATGGTATTTTCTATTTTCACGGTTGTATAGTCATCACCACAGTTGATTTCAGAACATTTTCATCACCCAAAAGGAAACCTCATACAGTGCAGCCTTCACTCTCCAGCCGTCCCTTCTATGTCCCTCACCCCCAGCCTAGGCAGCCACTAATCTATCTTCAGTCTCTATGGATTTGCGTGTTCTGGACATTTCCTATGAATGGAATCCTACAGTATGTGGACCTTTGTGGTTGACTTCCTTCACTTAACATAATGTTTACAAGGTCCAGTCTCAGATTTTATAGAAAAGGTATACCTTCCTTGCTATATTTTTTGTTTCTGATTTTATTTTCCTTAACATCCTGATTACCTTAATATACTCCTCCTACTACTATTACTAGTAATTATTTCCTGAGGCCTTACCCTGTGCACTGTTCTGGGTGCTCTAATGGTCTCCTATTTGTGGATATAAATGAGGAAGCTCACCCAGAGGTGTCAATGGTTCCTTCCCCTCTTAAACTTTGGCTTTCTCCCTATCACTGTTCATCTTTTACTTTCTTCTTTTATGGATATCATTTGCACATTGAACTTTTTATGTTATCTGAATTTTTGCCATTCTTGCTCAGTAAGAGCCCTCTCCTTCCTTTAAGCCCATTAATTTAATTTGGATGCTTTCTTGATTCTGCTGTCCTGTGTTATCTAAAACTATACAGTTAATTTTTTAATCTCACATTTTGCACCCAAGGTTGATTTTTTAATTTTTATTTGAGGAATAAGGAGAAGGTCAGGGTCTAAGGATAAATGATGATTCTCAGAAGGCAACCATGTCTGTATTCTTAAATTTCTTGGCCAGGTGCAGTGGCTCACGCCTGTAATCCCAGCACTTTGGGAGGCTGAGGCAGGCAGATCACCTGAGGTTGGGAGTTCGAGACCAACCTAACCAACCTGGAGAAACCCCGTCTTTACTAAAAATACAAAATTAGCCTGTAATCCCGGCTACTCGAGAGGCTGAGGCAGGAGAATCGCTTGAACCTGGGGGGCAGAGGTTGCGTTGAGCCGAGATTGCACCATTGCGCACTCCAGTCCAGGCAACAAAAGCGAAACTCAAAAAAAAAACAAAAATTCTCAAACTTCAGAAATTCGATTGAACCAAGGATTGTCTCAAGGTAGTTTAGGGAAATGCTCCAGAACAGTGCCTCTTACCCTTTCCTGTATCTCAGATATGTGTGAGAATCTGATAAAAGCTTGAACCATCTCCCCCAAAATATACACACATCCATTGTCCAAATACAGGTTCAAAGGGATTTTGATTCACAGATTTTCTGAAGGCCTATACCCTAAGTCGAGTACCCCTAACCTAGAAAGGTAATTATGTAAACTATAAAACAGAGATTTTTCTAAAAGTGTCTCTTGCACTCTTAAAATGCCTTAAGTATGAAAAGTGAGAGAAGGTCTCAACACTTCACTGCATTTTCCCTCTTCCATGAGAAGGCCATAGTATACTTCTGTGGGTACCATGACAGTGGATATGATTTGTTAGTCTTAAAGGGAGAGCTGGTGATTCAGTTATACACATATACAGACACTGGGCTAGTTATTAACTTGGGTTCCTTAATGGTTGGCTTGGTACTGCCATAGGGACACCTAGGGGTTGCATGTCTCAGGATCACTCAAGCTAAAACTGTATATGTGTTTCCCAGTTGGAGTAGAGCTTTCCCACAGACCGCAACTCTATTCATCCAGCTGGTTTCCTGCCTGCCCTTCTATAAATGCCAGTCCCTGATGTCATGAATCATGTCATTTGAGCTGTTGCCCCTTACCCCTTAAGAATGTCTTTTCTGAAGACAAGTCTGTTTTATAGCAAAGTGATCTGCAAACATTAAACATAATCAAAGGAAGTAAGGCCAGCAAAATAGAGACCATTGCCGTCTGCTCAGATAACATAGTGAGGTGTCTTCACCTGGTAATCTGGTATTCTGGGCCCCATACCCAGTGAAAGATATCCAAAATGTCCAGGGGAGTGGTAAGCACAGATGACTGGACAGAAAGTGAGAGATATGAGGATGCTACTAATCTAGATGTGAGGATGCTACTGAGGGGCATGTCTGAAATCTTGAAAATCATGAACAGCTTAGACAATGTGAACAGGGAGTGCCTCACACATTCCAAATTACTTAAATGGTGGTGGGCTCCCTTTGAAATTCAAAGACAGAGTTTAGAACGAAAATGAGGAGATTTTTCTTCTAATCTCCTCCATCGTGGTGCATGAACTTAAGCCACTGCCTCAAGTGGAGCCTTGAGTGATTCCTATTCCATTAGTTGCTAGGATGTATCTAATGTCAGCCAAGTCAGCCAGGCCCTCCTAAATATGTAGGGCCCTTTTAGGCAGCAAAACATTGGACTACAGGGACTGCAAATCCAAGAGTTCTTCTGTTTTCATGGTCCTTCTATTTAGAAGAAATTTCCCCTTTTTCAAAGTGTTCCCATTCTTGCTTACTTTGGGAGCATGTGGTGACATTGTCTGCTCTGTCATCTATTTTACACGTGCATTGTATTTCCTTGAAATCCCTCCACCATACTCTGCTTGGATAGTTTTCTTACTCACATTCTTACTACACCTGAGGGACACAGATATGTAAGTGTAGTACCATTTTGAAAACCTGGTTTTGAATGTTATTTCTTCTTCTCTATTCCTTCAAACATCCATATTATCAAAATAGAAATTTATTGTTCATATTCCTGTTATTTATCATATTCTCATCTTTTGTCTAGTGCTGCAGCAGGAGCTCTTATTTGGTACACTGTCCTGGTACAGTGTATCCCATGATCATGTACTTCTGCTGAAAGTAATTATTCAAATGTTCAGAAACCCAGACTCCAACAGCAGTCTGACAGAGTGGTCATTAGACAACAGTAACCTTCCAGTCTGGAGGCCAGTGAGAATTAAAATGAAGCAAGATCAGGGGAATGAGAGCTATTTGTGTTTATAAAAGACTATACAGGGCCAGCCACAGTGGCTCACACCTGTAATCCCAGCACTTTGGGAGGCCAAGGCAGGTGGATCACTTGAAGTCAGGAATTCAAGAACCGCCTGGCCAACATGGCAAAACCCCATCTCTACTAAAAGTACAAAAATTACCCGGGCGTGGTGGTGCATGTGTGTAATCTCAGATACTCAGGAGGCTGAGGCACGAGAATAGCTTGAACCTGGGAGGTGGAGGTTGCAGTGAGCCAAGATTGTGCCACTGCACTCCAGCCTGGGTGACAGAGTGAGACTCCATCTCAAAAAAAGAAAAACCACACAGTATGAATTTATTGTTCCCAAAATAAATAATATCCACTTTTGGTACTGTGCATTTTATCATTTTCTTCTTAAAACTTCTGTTTCCTTACTCTCCATTCTATCTTGGTTATCTCATGTTTCTTGCTTTACATGATCAGATATGCCACATAATTCTGAAGTATCTTCTCATATTTCAGATAAGCAATCTCCATTTGGCTGTTGATCACTCCTATGCTGTAATGATCTAAAATAATTAGAGAGAGATTATTTTTATTTTGTGTATGTCTGAAGTTACAAGTGAATATATAAAATTATTTGCCATCTAATCCTGTTGTGCCACTGATTTAATCTTTGGAAAAATAAACCATTGGTGTGAGTGTGTGTAGCATTGTTTAAATAATGTCAGAGCCAAATTATAATGTCCCAGGCATAAGCATAGTATTTATGGAGCATTATAGCCCGTTAATTGGCTTATTGGCCTAAGTCCTCCAGGGAGCATCACAAATCTCTAAGGTGTCCTTGAATATGACTTTATGCTTCAGCCAGATCACAGCTGTGAGTGCCAAAGTAACTGCTATGCACATGTGTGTGGCAAAAATTACTGTGTTTAATGGGAAGAGTCCAAGCAAATGGTCTTATATATGCATTTCAGTTATATTCATTTGATGTCTACCCAAAGTGATCCTCTGGCTTAGAAGGATTTGTGTATTTCTTCAGCTAATATTTATCAAGCACAAATTAGATATTTAAGAAATAGAAATGTAGCTGTGGACAGGCCAGAAGAATCTCATATACTAACAGAGCTTCCCTGCTGGGGAGGAAGGAACAGAATTAACAATTAAATAAATAAACAAGATTGTCTCTGGTAGTGGTGGTAAAAGTGATAAAGGAATAATCAAGGCTTTGTGGCAAAGAAGAACTGGGGTGAGGGTTTGTGTGTGCTGGTTTGTGAAGGCCCATCTGAAGAGGTGTCATTCAAGCAAAGGTACAGCTGATAAGAAGGAACCTGCCATGGGTAAAGGAGTTCCAGGCAGAGGAATGGCCACTGTAAAGGCTCTGAGGTAGGAGCTAGTCTGGTGTTTCTGAGGCAGAAAGAAACACTGCAGGAGAGCATTGCATGAGAGCACAGAGGAGCTAGGCACCAGGTGCTTAAACTTTTCTGGACCCTTCGGCAATGTGTTGAAGCGCATGGATCCCTTCTCAGAATCATGTTCTTAATTGCATAAGATAAAATACACAGGAATGCAAAGGAAGCCATTTACACTAAAATACGGGTATCAAAATATGTAAAAGACACAGTTGTAATATAAAATGTAAATGATGCTTTAGCATGTTTTGTAGCAGATCTAATAACTAACATTAAAATAATGATATTTCAAGATATCTGCAACAATTGTAATGTGATACGAAATATCCATATTTCTATTTCTACCAGTGACAAAGTCGCAGGTACTGCTGATGCCACCTAGATTTTCTGCATCGCTCAGTGGAATGTTCTATTTTAATTAGAGTTTGTGAAAATAAAGACGTGATTCTTATTTCCCATTCAAAACCATAGATCCTGTGAATCCTATCTGTGGATAGGACTCCAGGGTACAAACACCTGGGCTAAACTACGCAGGGCTCTGTAGGCCATGGTGAGGTGTTAGGTAAGGGTGATGGGGAGCCATTGGGAAATTTTAAACTAGACAAGTGTCATGATTTACTGCTTTATAGAAACTGGATTCTAGGATAACAGGAGTGGAAGGGTGAGAAAGTAAGGAGACTATTACATGGTACCATCTTTTAGGTAAAAAATGAGGAGGGTTTGGAAGGGAATAGTGGTGACCAGGGAGAGCAATGCAAACATACTCAAGATGTATTCTGGAAGAATTGACAGCATTTGCTGATAGACTGGATATAGGGGGAAGGGGAATGAAGAAAGAGAGAAATAAGGATGGGACTGAGGTTGTTTATGAGAGCCATCAGGTGTTGGTGTTCCCACATGCTGGTATGGGCCACCCTGAGAGAGGAATCTGTTTGTGGGGGAGTTGGAATGGTGGATGGTGAATCTCATGTTCTGCGGTGGATCTTGTAAAGCTTGTCATGTTCGCTGCACAAATGGAGACGTATCAAGTAAGCAGCTGGGCACACAAACTTGAAGCCTAGAAAAGGATTGGCCTGAAATCCTTTACTTAAGCCTGATGTTTTGAACTAAAATGAGACCTTAAGAGTTCTATAGCATTGCTCTGACAACAGGAGAGGCTGCTTCACCACTCCATCAAAGCCACCGCATCCTTACTCTGTTGAGGTAGACTCCCATTTTTGACTCCACAACAGAGCTAAAGAACTTCATAAAGCCACACAGCATTTGGGGGAACCAGAATGTGGGGCAACTGGAAGTGGTGTCCTGTCCCCTGCCTCTGAGCCCATATCTTATCCCCAGCAAGGTGCTGCTTCTTGAACTTTATCCGTTGCAGGAGGGAACAAAAATTGGGATCAAGATTTTATGTAGTGTGAAAGTAAGTGAAAAGAAAGAATTGAAAGAGCATTAGGCTAGAGGTTTCAAATACTGGCTCCTCACCATGTAACCTTGAACAAGGAACTTAACCTCACTGAGCCTTCATATCCTAATCCAAAATGGGAACAGTAACAACACCTGGTGTTACCAAATTCAGTACAAATATCTGGTACATCATAGGCACTCAGTACATATTTTTGGTTGAATTGGAGTTGTATAACTTTTAAGAGGACATGTGGTATGTACACTTCTCAATTATTTCAAGGTAGGTTTCTTCTAGGAAAAAAAAGAAATATATATATATATATATAGTAATTGTGACTAAAACAGCACAAGGGATCTTGAATAATTTATTGGGTTTCTCATACGACTTCATGACCTATGGAAAAATAGATGTTCCATGGTTACTTACATCTTAGGGAAAAAAGCTTGCATCGAAACTACAGGTTTTTCATCTTGTAGCAACAAAACAGTGTATAGATATTTCTCTTGGAAACCTAAGAAGAGCAATATGTAAGAAATACTATCTCTAGTCTAGAAGGCTAAAAGCAATTAACTTGACAATTTGATGTTTATATGCCAACAAAGTTTCTTCTTTCCAATCAGTTTAACTAGTCTAACTAATACTGTAAGATCATTTCTGGTCAGGCCTAGTAGCATCTCAGATGTTTGTTCATTCACTTTTCTTTTTTTAATCAAGACTTATTTTGTAAATCAAGACTTATTTTGTAAATCAAGATTTTTTTTAAATCAATACTCTTGTTGCCCAGGCTGGAGTGCAATGGAGCAATCTCAGCTCACTGCAACCTCTGCCTCCTGGGTTCAAGCAATTCTCCTGCCTCAACCTCCCAAGTAGCTGGGATTACAGGCATGTACCACCATATCTGGCTCATTTTGTATTTTTAGTAGAGATGGGGTTTTACCATGTTGGTTAGACTGGTCTCAAACTCCTGACCTCAGGCAATCCACCTGCCTCAGCCTCCCAAAATGCTGGGATTACAGGCATAAACCACCACACCCGGCCTATTCATTCATTTTTGTTAAACATCTCCTATGTTCCAGTGCTGTTCTTAGATCAAGGCGTATTAAAATAAACAAAATTGAAGTGGGTAGCAATACATGGGCAACCAAATAGACAACTAAAGAAATAGCATCGTTTCGGAGAGCGTTCTGTGCTCTTGAAAATATAGCTGAGTAATATTCACAGGTACTGGGAGTGTTTTCCATGAGAAGGTGCCGTTTGAGCTGAGACCTAAATAACGAGAAGCTGAAAAAGAATATGCACAAAGGCTGAAAATGAAGGGAGAGATAGCAGGAGACATGGGAACGGTAGGAAGGGATGAAGTCAGGGCTTATAGCACCAGGTAGACAGTTTGGATTTTATTATGACCATTGGAGAGTTTTGAGCAAGGAAGCAACCTAATTTGATTTATATTTCTAGAAGCTCACCTTGACTGTTGTTTTGGGACTGGACAGTAGGGTGGCCAGAGTGGAAGCAGGGAGGCTATTGCCTCCCAAGTAGGAGATGGTGACCTAGCCTGGGATGTCAGTAGTGGGGCAGAGAGAAGCAGCCAGATTCCAGGTATATGTTGTAGGCAGTAGCAATAGGACTTACCATGTCCTGGGCAAGTCCCTTAGCCCAGGAGGAAAGACACAGAGTGGAACAGGATGACTAAGCGACAGGGGTGGATGGTCATTTACTGATATGGAGGAGACTTAGGGGAAAGGAGTTACGAGGTACGTGCTAATTAGGAGTTCTGTTTTGGACAGATTAAGTTTGAGTTGTCTATTAGTCATCTAAGCAGAGATGTTGACTGGGTCATTGAATGTGCACGTCTAGAGGTTTGGAGAGAGGCCAAGGCATGAGCAAATACTCTGTAAAGTTCTCCTTTGAGATGCATTGTTACAAGCCTGGTTTGATGGATATCTGAAGCATGCATCTCCTAAGGTCCCCTGGAGTCAGAATTTCCTTCTGTGCGTCTTCAACTGTCCTGGAAACTCATTGACAGACTGTGGAGTTCAGGGATTTAAAACACTAGTAGGAGTTTGTTTTTATTCTCTACTTTGTTTCAAGTTAACTGTAAAGCATGATTTTCAACTTTCATCTTGAATTTTAAATCATGCAAGAGACCTATCACTTACCTTCTGATCATTACACTGCCGCCCTCACATTCCGGCTCCCCAGATAAGCGAGAATTTAGTGTAGAATGTGTTGGGCTTGCAGAATAAGACCCATCTCAAGAAAGGCAAGGTTAATAACTCTGCCAAGTGTCAGCTTAACAGGAGACTCGGGCAGATAAACCCAAATGAGTAAACATTGTGAGACCATGCCTTCTCTTTTTTTTCTTCCAGCTCCATAAATTTATTATGGTTTCCTTTCTATCAGTTTCTTTCATTCTTGTGGTGGTTTCTCATTAAGGAGATTCATGGGGAAGGTTGTAATCGATCAGAGCTATTAGCCACCAGAGTGTAATCTGGTTCTAGTACAAACTGACCTGCACAGTGTCCTGTCTACCTTTGGGATTTAAGCTGATTAACTCAGAGCCTGGGAGGCAGAGTCTAAAGTTCTATAACACAGAACCTCCAGCACCCCCTCTTCCCCACCAACCAGTAGGGGATTTAACATATTGACACTGTAATTAAATCCAAATCCACACTTAACCCACCTTGAAAGTAGCCACTGGTACCTGGCTTACCTTAGATGTACATTCACAGCCAGTGAATGATGCTGTGGCAAGGTAGTAGAGTGCTGCTTTAATCCCCTCTTCTGTCTCAGGCCCTTCAGTGTTGATTATGATGGGGCTTTCTGGTTTATTTGTTGTACTTATTTCCAAGAAGTGATCAACCTCATGGTTCAGAAACAAGTTAAATGATTAGAACGAGATTTCTACAGAAAAATAGGCAGCTGCTGGGGCTTTCAACAGCATGATCTCTGTACTGCATGTTTTTGATAGAACCAGAGAACAAGATGCCAGAAGGGTGCCCTTGGCTGCCCACAGAACCCCTGGCAGCCGTATGGGTGGGTCCACCAGGAGAAAAATGCCACAAAAATTACTAGTCTCAATCATTGACCTTGCCTTTTAAAATATAGTTAACCACCAAGTATAAGCCAAGGACTAAGACCAAACTTAAGACCCTTCAAGAACGGCATTTGAGCTGCAAAAGCTGTCCACAAGTGGGCAGGATAAGTTAATTGGTATCTCACACCAGAGGAACTTCGGTAAGTAAATATTCCTTCTTGTACTGATAAGTACAGTTAAGGTGTAACCTTTTTCCTCCCCTTCCATCCAGCTACTTCCTGAGCCCATGCTTTACTAAGAACTATGATATAGAATAGTTAGGGGCAGTCTTTGGAGCTAGACTTCATGAACCAAAGCCACGACCAATCTTGTGTAAGTTATTTAAATTCTCTGTGTCTCATTTTCCCTATCTATAAAATGGCAATGATAATGATTCTAAGATTATTGAGGAGTAAATGAATTATTAGATGTAGCATATAAGATAGTGCTTGGCATATAGTAGGGGCTGAAGAGACGTAAGCTCTTCTCATTCATTTAGCATGAGGTGCCTGCTATGAGGCAGGCCCTGTGCTAGACACCAGTGATATAAAGGTAAATTTGAATAGGAAGACAGACACACGAACAAGCCTGCCTTCTGCCTCTTCCTGTTCTTTATTAATGCTCAGGAGACGAGGGTACTACTACAGAACAGGTATAATAGTCAATGTATATACCCCATAACTGATAAGAAAGGTAGAAGGTATAAGAGCCAAAAATGTAATAGAATAATAATTGAGGAGGTCAACCCCTTGTCTATTATGAATTAGGTCACAATGCATGATAATGTAGCTGAGATTAAACACCCGGAAATTAGACCTCATCGTGGTTTGACAAAAGAATTGACACAGACCAGAACAAGAGCCTAAGAAAATTTTCTAAAAGTACCATGATCACATCCTGGCCAGCCAACTAAACATTCAGTTACCAGATGTACCCAATAAAACAGCAGGACTTAAATATGTCCCACCTAGCTGAAAAGTTAAAAAACCTTGCACACACAAGCATACACACACAAATGCCATTTGGTACAAAAAGAAAATGTTACTAGGAAAACAAGGAAGAGACATGTGAGGTTCTTCCTCACATGTCTTTAAATCTCACCTCTGATACCCACTTGCTATCTCTCCTTAGGTGAGTTATTAAACTTTCTCCTCCCTGGTGTTTATATCTATGGACTGGGGATACTGTTATCACCTACTACATAGGACTGTTGTGAGGACTCAGTGAGATATTGCATAATAAACTCCAAGCTGTAGCACTGAGCCTGCCCCAGCCTTCTCTCAGTAATAGCTGTTTTGCTGTTTTAGTTTGCTGTTCGCTAGCTAGACATCTACCTCCCCTGACAGCCTTGTCTGTCCCTCTCTCTCACTCTGTGTGTGTCTGTCTCTCTCCCTGTTTTGTACACAAGTAATATATACACATATATTTATACAAGGAATCCATGTTCATTTTACAAAAACAAGAAAATAATGTACAAAAAAAATTTTAAACCACTCACAGTGCCACCACCAAGAATAGCTATTATTTTGCTAGGTGTCCCCCTGTTCTTTATGTGAATACACTATGTGTGTGTAAATGTAAATGTCTGTCTCTGTGTAACTATGTCTTACATATATAGGATCATACTATACATTCTGTCCACTAGAATTTTTTTCTGCTCAGCAATATGTCATGCCAGTAAATATAAAATGTACATTAGCATTTGAAATTGCTATTAATATATAGTATTCTATGTTAAGTAAATTCCATAATTTATTTAGACAATTCCATATTGCTAGAAACATAAACTGTAATCAAATTTTTATCTGTTATAAACTTTGCTTATATTAATATTCTATGTTGATTTATGGATATATCTGAATACTTAGTGGCTCTTACCATAGCCAAGGGTAGTTTTCTCTTTTCCTCAATGAGGATGGATGATTGCTACTGATCTTGCTCACAAACCTGCCTTTGTATAATAGATAACATTTGGAGCTCTGCAGAAGATACATAATTTAACATAATAGTACCATGTAAAGTACTCCATACCTAAATACAACCAGCAGCAAACAACACAAAGAGTAAGCTGAACTCCCCAAAACTAGAGTTAACAAGGTGCAGAATTCATCTTATTGGGTGATCATGGGCACATAAATACGGAAGATCAAAGAACAATTGGAAAACAGGAAACTGGGAACAAGCAATTATAATCTCTAGTTTGTCTTTGCACATTTATTTTGCATCAGACAGAGATAAACATTGATTCATAATTACCTCCTCCTCTCCTTCCATATCTAAGTCATTTCATTGGGTAATGTCAAGGGCCACATAAATAAGTAAAGTACTGAATTAGTTTTAATAAAATGTATCCAGAATTCCCAAGCCAAAGAAAGGAAGGGAAATCTTAACTAATGAGGTCAGCGTTTCTGTGTACATAGGTAGCATAGGTATTCAGGGCCTACTGTTCCAAAATGGAGGTACAGAGAAGAGTACACCAGATGTCTATCTGCTTCCAGGGAAAACCCAAACCATGAGGAGAATTGGGTTGGTTTGCTATAATTTGGTCACCATTGTTTAAGAATCTGGATGTCTGAATGTCTTGCAATTTTAATTTTTGAATATTCACTAACATCTAAATAAGAGTAGAGATCTCGATCCTCTTCTCAGTTCAGCTTCTCAATCACCTGGCACCAACATTTAACTTTACTGAGCCTCTGTAAAATTAAGATACAATAATGCCCTATTTCTACTCTCCACTTGATAGTGATATTCCCAGTACTTAGGCAATAGGCAAGAACATGTTAATTAATAAGAGCTCTTTGAACTTCTTTGAAGCTGCTGAGATGTCTGAGGTGGCATGACAACACATGCAGGATTAATAATATCATTTGCACTTATTTTGGTATTTACATTAAATATTTATAATGCAGTATTTAAATTCACAGACAAGTCAGCTCCCCATTATCTATGTTTTAATATTTATTTCTGTCCACTTTTGAGGTGAAACTGACTGTATTCACCATCTCAGCCCATGTTTAAGGTGGATTGTCTCTGAAATGTGGAATGTTGGGGACTCATGCAAACATTTGAGGAAGGGCACCTCCCAGAAAACTTTCTTTGGTGCCTTTTACCACCTGCCTCTTTTACTCAGTCATTGGGGTTTTGCCAGGTCTTACACTGCTCTTTCCTCAACTTGTTTCCCTCTGTGCAGCTTTTCTATTTTGTCTTTCCATCCTGGAGCATGGCCTTCCCCTCCCTCTCCTGTCAGCCCCAGCCACTCTTGTCTCACCCATCATGGCCCTTCCCTTCCTCCCGGTGGTTTTGTAGGATTTGCTGCCCTGGCCGCTTGGGCTGTCTCCTCGGTGGCCAGTGCTCCTGTTTGGCAAGCCAGCTGTGTGGCACTGCTGGGCACACATCAGCAGACAGTCAATGCTAGGTCCCTGTTTGTTGGTAGGGACAAAATGGAAGACAGAGTGTGCTAGTGTCTCTCCTCGTTGTCTGTGTTTGACCCCACTCCTTCTCTGGACAACTTTGACTCTGTCGTTACTACATGGAACAGTGAGATGGGAATGTCAAATTATCTGTAGAGTGTTTCAATGCTAATCTGAAGAAAAGCTATTAGGCCTCATTACCCATGTGAATTGACACCAGTATGTAAGCACTGAATTAAATATATTGTCGAATGGATTTTGGAAAGCATTATAGCAGGCATTAAGCAGGTATCCAAATGGGAGGACAGCCATCCTATTTTCCTAACTGTAGAAATTATCTTTAGTCTTTCAACAAGCATGAGGTTTTCCCCATCCTTTTGGGGATTGGTTCAGTCAAGATGGTAGCATAATCAAGATGTCAGAGATGTTCCTAAGTGAGGAGGTTCAGAATCCAAAAGCCAAGAGAGGGCATTAATGAGTTCACGGCATCAGGTGAGTCTTATTCTATGTTGGCTCTCCCCAAGACCATCTTCAGGCTCAGTTATTCACTAAAAGGACTCACAGGACTCAGAAAAAAACTGTTATACTCATGGTTATGGTTTATTACAGCAAAGGGATACAGATTAAAAGCAGAAAAGGGTGAAGGTGCATGGGGCGAAGTCCAGGATAAACAAGACACAGGCTTCGAGGTGTCCTTTCCTAGTGGAGTCAAACAAATATGCTTAATTTTTCCAGCAATGATTTGTGACAACATGTGCGAAGTATTTGCCAATCTGGGAAGCTCACCTGAGCCTTAGTATTCAGGATTTTGACTGGGATCAGTCACACAGACATGCAATATCTGCATGACTGACCTCAGCTACTCAAACTCCAGCCTCCCAGGGCAAAAAGAGGTGTTCACCATAAATCACATTGTTGACATAAAGTATCTGATCATACTAGTATTGTGGCCCAAGGCCTCTGGCATGCAAAATAGTCTTATGAGGCAAAATATTACTAGGACTCAAAGCTCATCTCTCAGGAGCTGGTCAAGAGCCAGTCCTAAAAATAGGCCTGTCTTGGGAATGTGCAGGGGTTGAGCAACCCAACCCTTTCCTGCACACATTCCCAGGGTCAAGACACTGGAAGGCTTTGGACACGTGACTGAGCTTATCCTACCTCAGCTGTTACCTTCCAACAGTAACATTCTCTCTTCCTTCCACATGGGATCATTGTGATTCAGAATAGTAACGACTATTTTCACAAAAAGTAGGTCATCTACAGCAAGGAGACTATAAATTATTATTGTTATTTGTATCATATCATTATTATTCAGGGGGTGGGGCATAGGAATGAGCCCTGAACGCTTCCTTGTTATCTCATAACAAGACAGAAATGCCTTTTCCCAAGGTTCTGAAGGCAAAGATAACTTCAGAGCAGCATTTCTCCACTCCACACTGGCATTTAACCTTCTCCCTTGCTCTTCTCTGTCTCCCTTTACCTGGCAGTGGCTGAGAAATCCTGGCCCCCAGCATGAGAAGCGGACTCTGTTTGGCGACATGGTGTGCTTCTTGTTTATAACTCCCCTGGCCACCATCTCGGGCTGGCTGTGCCTGCGGGGCGCCGTGGACCACCTGCACTTTAGTAGTCGGCTAGAAGCCGTCGGGCTGATTGCACTCACTGTCGCACTCTTCACTATTTACCTCTTTTGGACACTAGTAAGTATGGGCCGTGGCTGGGGTTCAGGCCATTTGGAGCTGGCAGCCTCACCGCTGGCACAGGCCTTTCTTCTTGTCTGTAACACACTCACCTGTCTGGTAGAAAGCAGACCTTCAGATGCTGGCGGGAGCGTGAGATGTGGTTTATGACTATGTGTGTGTGTGCCTTTGTGTGTGTGTCTGTGATGCTAAGGCAGATCACATAAAGAAAAAGCTCAGCTTCTGGGTGTCCATCAGTCAAAGACACAGACACACCTTGGACGTTTCCCTCCTCTAGTACTCTAGGACTCCATCTGTTATGAGGCATGGCATTTTCTTTCTCTTGTTTATATTTCTCACTTTTGCTGGGATTGTAGTATATTATGAATGATGCACTTGGCCGCTGCTGCTGTCACTGCCTGCACAGACCATGAATCCTCCCTGCTGGTTATTTTCTTCTTACGTCCTGACACAGCCTAAAGTCTTTGTTGGACGTGGAGGCGCACTTTGCCTGGTGATTATTCTGTGTGTTGGGATATTGACTCTGCTGCCCATAAAAGCACTAATTTATCTAGCTGAGAAGCTGCCACCAAAGAAAGGCCATTTCCCAATAAGTGTTCTCGCTGTATATGAGGAAGAATTTTTAAATATCCCTTTTTACATCCTTTTAACTTTTAACTTCATGCAGTAGGTTGATTGCTTGAGTACTAGTTGACAGCACCCACAAAATGCAACATTTGATCTCTCTCTTTATGCTTTCCTCTGGGAGCTGTAGGGAAGGACATCACTGTCTCCTAGAATATTTTCAGAAGCTGGGCCCCCTGCTTCCTGGCATTACTCTCCTGTGCCTGCTCGTTTCTAATCTGAGCACGTTCCATTGTTATTCAATATGTATTTCCTGTCTAAAAGGTACCATTCCCATATCCCATAGCACAGTGTCAGCATGTGGAAGCTGCTTCTAGCATACACTTCCTCCCTTTCTCTGTCTCCCAGACCCTGTTCCTCCAGCTGCCACTCCCAAGACCCTATTCATTTCCCTCTTCTTCATCATATGGCTCTTCCAGCTCTGCGCCTCCCCTCCAGTGAGAGTGTTCAAACAGTAAGGAGATACATTTCAGTTTCAATAAAGAGGGAGTGTTCTAATGCTAAGAACTTACCTGAGTCTTATGGTTGATTTAGACATTCTGTTCCCAGGCTAATGAAGCCCCAAGCAAAACTATTATTGCCTCCTTTAGAAGTCTACACTTCGGCCAGGCGCAGTGGCTCATGCCTATAATCCCAGCATTTTGGGAGGCTGAGGTGGGAGGATCACTTGAGGTCAGAAGTTTGAGACCAGCCTGGCCAACATGGGGAAACCCTGTCTCTACTAAAAATATAAAAATTAGCCGGGCGTGGTGGTGCATGTCTGTAATATCAGCTATTTGGGAGGCCGAGGCAGGAGAATTGCTTGAACCCAGAAGGCAGATGTTGCAGTGAGTCGAGATCATGCCACTGTACTCCAGCCTTGGCGACAGAGTGAGACTTCACCTCACAAAAAAAAAAAAAAAAAAAATAGTCTATGCTTCCAAAGTACGTCCTGGTTCATTTTTAATCAGGCAATGAAGCTGTTCCAGAAGCTTCCATTGTGATGGGAGGAGGGTTAGAAATAAGAAATGAAGGAGTCTAAGCAGCACCATCTAACTCTTGGTCCACAGCACCACTCTGGGAAAGTCATCTGACCTCTGTGAGGCTCAGTGTCCTCATCTGTCAAGTGGAAATACTGGTAATGCCCATCCTGCCAAATTCCCCTGGGGTTATGAGATTTAAGTCAACATGTATATGGGAAAGTACTTTGGAGAATAATATAAGTTCTTGCCATGTTTAGAGGTTTTCTAGTCTACAATTTTTTTTAGAAGAGTGCCTATGATGAAGGATGGATGAAGTGAACTTAAATGCTGGGCTTTCAAAACCAATGTAAGGCCTTTCTGAAATCCTGCTTTGTGAAGCATACACTTATCTAACAAGAAAGAAACAGGGTGATAGGTGGCTGGAAAGGAAGGAAGAAAGAAAGAAAAGAAAGAAGGTTATCTTGAGAAAAAAATGGATGTGACCTTGTTTCATCTCCCATCCCAGGTGAAAGAAAGGTTTGGGTGGAAAAGGTACCTAGACTAGGCTCTTTCAGGAAAATGGTAACATACTTCATTCCAGAAATATTTCTCACTGGCGGTGCTAGGCATGCATTTAGAATCCAAGGGCCCTGTGTTTAAACCCAAGATTTAGCATCCTAATAACAGTGTAAATTCAAATAGGATACTTAACCTCTGTGTTCATCCTTCCTCTTATACAAAAAAAAAAAAAATACAGGAAATAATTGATAACCACTGAGTCAATGGGTTATTGCAAAGAGTGAGATAACGTCTGAGAACATACGTGCAAGCACCTAGCAGAGTGTTGGCCCCAGGCTCCTTCCTGCGGCTTCCCTGCTCTGCCAGCTTCCACCCTCCCCCTGCCTGTATAGAATGCAAAGTTAGGGCAGGGAAAGAAGGCATCTCTCCCCTTTGACTGGTGTGAAAAACGTGCTGTGGAGTCAGCTCAGCAATAGGTTACTGAACATAGAATAACTCCATCCCAGATAAATGCTGTACTGAGCAGCCCTGGCAAGAGCCGTAATTCAGAAGCTGACAGCACTTGGAAACTGCCCTGCAGCAGAAACCCATTGTAAACAAGCTGTCAAGCTTAAGGAGAATATGCTGTGAAAATGTCTTAGATAAACAAACACGGTGTCAGTCCAAGCCTGGGTCCTCAGAGGAGCCGTTCCTGGAAGGGCCTCCCTGGTACTGTGAAGAAGGACAAGCGCTCATGCTGCACGCCTCAGAGTGCCTTGGAGTTTCTCGCAGGCACACATGGCAATGCAGGTCCAGCCCTGACACACCCTCAGGGAGTCCCACCTTCTGGAACCTGCTGTGTTCCAGGAGCACACCTGGGCCCCAGGAGGCCAGGGCCTTGGCCAGCTCCACCCTAAGAGCTCAGGTAGAGGTGTCCCAGAAACATCACTATCCATGTCACAAGTGATTTGAAGCCCGTGGACAGACACAAAGACAGCTGGCTGAGAACTGAGTCCACATTAAACATGAAGAAATTGTCGGTAATGGACTTGGTATTAGCCCCAGTTTGGAGTTTAGAGGAGAATTGAGGCACCGTGTATAGGAAGTCTTTCCACTCACTACATCACTGGTGCAACCAGTGTCCAGCACAGAAGGGAATGAATGAGCAACCGGGTTCCTCAAAGGCTGATTCCTGGTCCCATGGTTTGATTGTTTAAATTCTTCTTATAAAAGGGGAACCGCCAATGGAATGCTGTCCCAACAAGGCTCACTGTGGGGCTGCTTTAGACACATCCCCCACAAGGCCTACGAGCAGCCTGAGGGTATTCAGCGGTATTTCCCCATGACCAATTCACTCCTATGCTCCTTTCCCCAGTATAGGAGAGATATCTATCTCTCTCACTGAGGGCAATGAGAGATAGATAGGTGAGCTGGGCACATTGCTGCGGAGGCCGTTTGCCAAGGCCTCGTCCCATTGATATCCCTATATCCCTAAGTCACACCATCACTTCCAGAGAGAAAGGGCAAAATCAAAATATGTAATCAGATATCCCAAAGCCTTCTGTGTTTTTTTTTTTTTTTTTTTTGAGAGGGAGTTTTGCTCTTGTTGCCTAGGCTGCAGCGCAGTGGTGTGATCTCGGCTCACCGCAACCTCCACCTCCCGAGTTCCAGCGATTATCCTGCCACAGCTTCCCGAGTAGCTGGGATTACAGGCATAGACCACCACACCCAGCTAATTTTGTATTTTTAGTAGAGACAGGGTTTCTCCATGTTGGTCAGGCTGGTCTTGAACTCCTGACCTCAGTTGATCTGCGCGCCTCAGCCTCCCAAAGTGCTGGAATTACAGGCGTGAGCCATGTGCCCAGCCACCTGCTGTGACTTTATAGCACACCTTTGCCCCAGCCACAGTCACCTCCCTTATGGGAAGAGTAGATGCTAACATTTTCTAACCCTTCTCATAATATTCATGTGATCACAGCTCTTTGTACAGCAGACTTGCCCATGATAGGAGGTTAGTTAGATGAATAAACTAAGAAACTTCAGGAAGCCCATCCCATAAGGAGTAGTATTTTTAGAATAGTGGCTCTATACTCTCTTCCTCCTCTCTCCTAAACTCAAAACTTTAAGAAATATCTAAGTGAAATTCCTGACATTATTGTTTTAGCATCTTTTTATTTTATGTTTTCTTTTTCCTCACTGCCTTATTCTTCTTCTAAACTAGACCTCCTTTCTTTCCAATTATATTGCATTGCAGGGACGCAGTGTCTTGGAGCATCTAGAGAAGTAGCATTAACCCAGGGCAATGCAAACCTGTGGTCTCCTTGGCGTTGTGTTCAACTGCCTTTATTTTCCCTGACAAAGAAGCGTCTTCTTATGATGCTGGCTTTTTATTGATTGAATTTGCCTGCAGACTGTGGTGATTAACCACAATTAAAATAGATTAATGTATAATAAGATCTCATCTGTTTGTCTACACAAGTGGGCTGAATTTTTAAATTTCCTGGCCAAAGAACCAGGAGACCTGCTAAGTCGTTGACTCCCCGTGTTCCTTGAAGCAGTGCGTCTCAGGCTTGAATGCACATGCGGATCACCTGGGGATCTTGTTAAACTGCACTCTCTAATTCCTTAGGTCTGGGTGGGGCCTGAAATTCTGATATTCTAACAAGCTCCCAGGTGATGCAGCCTGCTACTGGTCCAGGACCACGCTGAGAGCAGAGCCTTAAAGAAAATAGCCCAATCCCTCTCTGTCTCTCTTTTTCTTCTTCTTCTTCTTTTTTTTTTTTTTTCTGTTACCCTGTATCTAAAGGGTGTCACAAAATTCTTTCTTATATTTAAGACACACAAAATAACAGCCCAAGAACACTAAAATGTATGCTCTGTGCCCTGTGCTAGGTGTTTTATATGCATTACATCAAGTATCATTATTCACATCTTACAAACAAGGAAACTGAAGCTTGTTGACAGCAAATAACTTCCCCAAGTCATGCAACCACTAAGTAGAGGATGCAGATTCCAGGCCCGTGTGCCTGGCTCTGGAGCCTGCGGCCTGCACTCATAGCTACTTCTCCAATTACTAATGCCAGTGTGCGCAGCTCTCAGCATCATGGAAAAGGGGACTCTTTATTTGAAATCCAGCTTTCCTGTAATGTTCACAGATTCCAGACTTCTTATATTGCCAGAGTTCCTTATTAGTATAATACTTGTCTGCATTCCACCTCTTTCCTGCCGTTGGCCCTGAACAGCTGGCTTCCCAGCCTGCCTCTCCTACATTCGTGAGTGACACCAAGCAGCAGCAGGACAGAATAGATACAAGAGAATCAAGCTTGAAAAAAAACCCAAAATGATCCACTTTGGCATGTTTAGGGACTTTTGAAGAAAAGCACATCTGTGTGAGTTTAAAAGCGTATATTTTCATACTCAACTCTCTCTGGCACTCAGCCCATGACATCTGCTTTCTAGCCTCAGAAATTTGAATAAGTGGCCCTGAATTTCATGACCCTGCCGTGAAGACTAAAAAGCCCATTCTGATCAAGGGCCTGCACTTTCATCTACTTCCAGAAACTTGAGCCCAAGTCATCAGGCCAGCCTATTTTCTGACCACCACAGACCTTTAGTGGGATCAACACAACCCATCCACTCCCAGATAATTAAACAGCCCAGACCTGATTTGTCACTCCAAGCTCATGGGCTCCTTCCTTTCCAGCACTTACCTACACATCAGACTCTGAATTTCTTGGACAGTCCATCAATGTTTTACGCTGGCCTTCTCCAAAACAGACTACAGGTTTAAGCATCTCATTCCAATGTATGTACATAAAAAGCGAGCACCTCGGCCGGGCACGGTGGTTCACACCTGTAATCCCAGCACTTTGGGAGGCCGAGGTGGGTGGATCACCTGAGGTCAGGAGTTCGAGACCAGCCTGACCAACATGATGAAACCCCGTCTCCACTAAAATTACAAAAATTTGCCAGGCATGGTGGCGCATGCCTGTAATCTCAGCTTCTCAGGAGGCTGAGGCACAAGAATCACTTGAACCTGTGAGGCGGAGGTCGCAGTGAGCTGAGATCATGTCACCGCACTCGAGTCTGGGTGACAGAGCAAGACTCCATCTAAGAAAAAGAAAAAAGGAGAGGCTTAAGTTTGAAGCAGTGTTGCAATCAGAAAATATAGGATGCTTATTCACTCATTCATTTACTCAGCAAACTCTTTTGAGCAACTTCCTAAGTGCCAGGCACTGTAACAGGTGCTGGGCATGCAAAGATGAACATAACACAACCCCTGCTCTCAAGATGCTTCTAGTGCAGGGGGAGAGAAAAACATGCACAGTGCTGTTCAGGACACTCAGTGCCATGTGGGTAAGCTTGAGGCACAGTGGGCCCCCAAGGGAGTCATGCCTCACCCCCTCAAGAAGATTTATTAGGGGAGTTAGTGCCCATGCTGCAATTTCCTTACTGGAAGCTGTAGAATGCTAGAGCTGGATGCAATCAGGAATCACCCATTGGGGCCATCAAGCTGTTGTGCAGGTTGTCCACAGGACAGTACAAAGGGTGTCCTTCATATCATAGTATGAATGGGATCCTTTGAGTTATGCAGAGTCTAACTTGCAGGAAGGTACGTGAAGCCCTAGCATCCCACTCATTTAATGGAGAAGAACCTAGGCACCTGATAGGCGCATTGCCGAGGTCACACAGCTGGGCAAGGGCTGGCATTGTATCCACCACTAGTCCAAAAATAAATCCAAACTCAGAAAGAACCTCATTTTCCCATTTATATCCTGAATTTACCCAGTATGAGGAGGAACAAAGGAAGCCACCATGCAAGCCCTGCCCATGTGTCCACACATAGGGTGCTCTTTGGCTGCTGCCCAATCTCTCAACACTCACTGCATGCCAGAGCCATTTTGCCCAGGGTTCTTGCCCTGCTTTAGTGCTGCCAGCTCTTTGAAGCTCTTTCAAATGACGTATTTGTTTCTTGTATTGATTATCCACTTCTGCTCACCTGAATTCTTTTCTCTTCCTTTTCCTCTCCCACCCCCAGGTGTCATTTAGGTACCACTGTCGATTGTACAATGAGTGGCGTCGGACCAATCAGAGGGTGATTCTCCTCATTCCAAAGTCTGTCAATGTACCTTCTAACCAGCAGTCCTTGCTGGGCCTCCATTCGGTCAAGAGGAACTCGAAGGAGACAGTTGTTTGACGTTTGTGTGGTTGGTTGGTTGATTCATTGTTTGGGGTTTGGAAGTGTCTGCCCTGGGGTCATGCACTGAGCCACCCCCAAGCCCTTCCTTAAGCCTGTGGGTCTAAGAACATCCAGAGCGCGTTAGCACATTACCCCGAGCAACGACCTCCGCCAGAAGAAAGCAAATGCTGTTTTACTTCAAATCATGGATGCTGCAATCATATGATATTTGCTAAGCTGCCAAACATGTTTATTTAGCAGATACTGTATGGAATTTTCTGAACACCTCTTTAACGTATGAGGAAGGTTGTCCTGCTACGGATGCAATTCAATTCTTCCTTTTTTATTACTATTTCAAACATACATATATATATATATATATATTAAACTTAGATGATAATCAAAATCAAAAAGCCAACATAAAAACTGGTTTCTTGGTTTGGTTGGGTCTTATTTTAGTTAGTTTATTTGTTTCTCAGTTTCTCTTATGGATTCTTTGGAGTACTTTGGTAGCCTGAGTGGTCTTTGTCATCTTTTTCCGTCCGTTACCCAAGGAGACAGCATAACAGATGCAGAACAAGTCATATTTGAAGAATGTTTTCTACTAAACTTCATTTAATTATTCAGTTTTTAAAGGGAAAAAGGGCATGGCAACTCTCCACATAGTGAGCTGTTTATTTAAATATCATTAAGGAGAAAAAAATATGGTGAGACGCTCACTCCTTTCAACTTGTTTGGTACTGACAGCTGATAGAAGCTATTTTCTAATAATAAATAATCCAGTGTGTGAAAGACAAAACCCACTGATTGCAATACTCTTTTTTAAATCGTAAAACCTGTGAAGTTTCTCAAAGCAGGTTTTAAAAGGAAAAGCAAAAAGGTTGGTGTTCTCACTCCCATCTCATTTAGTGCATGTCTTAATTCTGCATTCATAATGAATTGGAGGATCATTAGACATTTCTAGGAACCCTAGACCTGTTTTGCATATCAATTAGCATTCCCATTGCTCTATTGAATTTCTAGCTTGACAGGTAGATGTGGCAAAAAAAAAAAAAAAAAAAAAGCCTGTCCTAGCAGCCCTGCACTTATTCTAAGACCCCTTTGTCTGATTCTTTAAAAAGAGCCCCACACAGTGCCTTCCCCCAACCATGAGCCAATTCTGTCACAGTCCGAAATAGACTTTTTCTAAGGGTTTCGCGTCGCTCTTTTATCCGTCGCAGGGGTAAAGGGTCTGATCCGCAGCCTGCATTGTGCGCGCGCCGAGGCAGGAGCGGATGTCTTCTGAGGAGAGCGCTGGCCCGGGTTGACTCTCAGGCTCCCGGCTGTCCGCCCGCCCACACGCAGCGAGGAGGGGCGGAGCCCTGCTTCGGGAATGCTTAAAATATGGAATTCTAGAACATGACCCACATTCTGAGTATCACTCCAGCATCTGCCTTGTGCTCCCCACGTGGGAAAACGAAAAGTGCAAAGGAGCAGGCAGCGAGGAGGGTAGCGAATTTTTGTCTGCAAATTGATGGAGCTGATGCAGGTGTCCCCTTTGTCGGGGAGCCCTCCATTCACTGGCTGCCCCCAGCGCTGCCTGGGGAGGGAAACAGCTGTACTGCTCTCCGCTGCAAAACTCAGATGTGCTTTATGGCTTGTGACAATAGATTTCCTCCCCACCACGCTTCACTTGGACACTTCAATTCCAGTAATATACGTCTCAGCCCTTCTGTTTACTCCGCCCTGCTCACCCCTCTGGGCTGTCATTAGCTGCACCACCACCAACAGTTTCTTAATTGACCTTTTTAAAATGCTGGACACCACCGGCTGCACACAGCTGCCACACATTAAATTTCCAGAGCAAAGAGTCCAGCTTGGTAGCTGGTGAATTGCAGCCCTGTAATATACTTCATAAATGACGTCCACCCAGCCTTAGTCCCTGAACTGTCAGGTGAACGAACCGTGACGCCTCTCAACTGAATGGCACAACATTCATGAGAGGACCATCTCCCTTCTCCTCCCTGCTTCTTCCATGAATTAAGGAAGCAGCAGATTTCCAGGATGATTTCCTGTCAAGGTTGGTTGCAGAGAATTCCTGCCATCTTGGTTCATGAGATGAGACACGACACCATCAAAGGCAGCCAGGTCCCAGGCAGTCAATGGGGATCCTGCGTTAGGAAGGGTTTGCACATTAATACTGTGCCTGTGCCACACCTCTTTCCTTCGTGTTTACATCCCTGCCCTATGAAGTAAAGCAGAGTCCAAGATGCAAGGAGTAGATTGCATGTGGAATGGTGGCAGGACACCCCTGGCAGCCAGGCAGAGCATCAGTGCCTCCCTTCCCAGGTCACCAGCTTGGGACCTCCTTGTGAGAGGCTCTGATCTCCATCGGCATCAGGGCCCATAGGGGATTCTGAACTCTTGGAGGATATTTCATCCCCTCCAAGCCATGCCCCATGGAAAGGGCTACACCTCCTACAGGAAGGGGTGCCTTTTGTTCATGGGTACAGAGGCACGGTGCAGCTTACCAGCACCCTTGCTAGCCTAGACCTCTTCCTGTACTTCTTTTTGAAAGATCAAGAATGAAGAGAAAGAGATGAGGAGTGGGGGTCCTTTACCTAAAGGACCCTGGTGGTTCATTGCTTCTCTTCCACGGACTTTTTAAAAAACTCCCTCTCTTCCATACTCCTTGCTGTGATTCTGTCCTAATCATTTTTCTTGAGAATATCATGTAGAGATAAATGTGTGTCACAGTGAAGCCAGAAGGTGAATTAACAACTAAGACAAATCCAGCATGCTCTTGCCTGCCCTGCATGTGTGCTCATTTGGGGAAGGACGGAGGACACAGGGCATCGACACAAATTCTACAGCTCCTCAGAGAACAGAGCAGAGACTCAGATGAGCTGTAAAATCCATTAAGGAAAAATAAATGGCATGATTTGGAAAGTTACTTTGATTTGTCTTTCATTGTCCTAGTCTCCCCTGCCCCAAGTGCCTGGGCCCTGCCATGGATTGACACTTTCAGTGGGGCTGTAGCCATAGGCATTTCATTTTCAGTGAAAATAATTCATCTGGGGCATGGAGGAGCCAAAGGAGAAAACGGAATTGAAATCGCAGCCCAAATGACCCCACACTTGGGGAAGCAGCCAGCTTCTGGTTCCACTTCCTCCTAGGTCCTTATCGTTCCCCTCGGGGCACTGACCCTGGCTGGGCTCTGGGTCTGCGCCTGCACTGTGCATCTTTCTCCCATATTTGAATCCCCTCAGCCTTGCCTGACACTCCACACAGTTTATGCAGCTGCCCACACTAGGAAATGCCCCATGGCCCAAAGAACCTGAGAAGGAAAGACAGCTAGGAAATGAAATCAGGAAATGCTTCCTTTCCACTTCAATCCAGAGTGTTCCTAGAAGCTGCCTGAAGGTCTGCCACACAACTTGTAGTCCCTAGTGCTAGATGAGAAATGTAGAGTTGTGATTCTGATGCCTGAAGTAGAATGGGAGTTGAGCCAGGCATGGGGACAAGGTTCAGGCTTATTTTAGGACAAGAAGTTAGGGACCATGATGGACTTGGCTTGACATCATTCTTCCCAGCCAAGCATATGAGGACCTGCTTTCTGCAGACGGACCACATGAAGTCTGGTGCTGCTGAGGTTGGAGTCATGAGAAGTTGGTCCTATGGCTTGTGATATCTGGACAACTGCTAACTCTTTCGAAATGTCAGTTCTGCAGTAATACCTGGGCTACGACCCACCGATTTTGTTTTTTTCTTTTTTTGTTTGTTTGTTTTTGAGACAAAGCCTCGCTCTGTCGCCCAGGCTGGAGTGCAATGGCACGATATCTCGGCTCACTGCAACCTCCAGGTCCTGGGTTCAAGCGATTCTCCTGCCCCAGCCTCCCAAGTAGCTGGGATTACAGGTGTGTGCCACCATGCCCAGCTAATTTTTGTATTTTTTAGTAGAGACAGGGTTTCACCATGTTGGTCAGGCTGATCTCGGACTCCTGACCTCATGATCCTCCCGCCTCGGCCTCCCAAAGTGCTGGGATTTTTCTTTTTTTATTGATGCCTTCAGATGATACACTCTTTTTTTTTTTTTTTTTAATGGTTTCACAAAAGTCTCAGTGTCTAGGAATTGGCTTTAGGACATTTTGCCTTCCTCTTGCTATTTCAGTCATTCTGGGGTGATCTTGGCTCCTCTTCCCAACATGATAGAGTAGAAGAGAACCAGCTAGGGAGTAAGGCTACATGAAGGTTTTTTGTGTGGCTTCTTTTTGAGACAGGGTCTCGCTCTGTCACCCAGGCTGAAGTGCAGGGGCGCAATCTCGGCTCACTGCAACCTCGGCCTCCCAGGTTCAAGAGATTCTCCCACCTCCATCTCCCAAGTAGCTGGGATTACAAGTGCCCACCAACATGCCTGGCTAATTTTTGTATTTTTACTAGAGACAGGGTATCACCATGTTGGCCAGGCTGGTCTCAAACTCCTGACCTCAAGCAATCCATCTGCCTTAGCTTCCCAAAGTGCTGGGATTACAGGCATGAGTCACCATGCGCAGCCAAGACTACATGAGTTTGAATCCTGGTTCCACAGTGTCCCAGCTGCAGATTGTGTACAAGTGACCCCATCTATCTAAGCCTCAGTTTTTGCTTCTGTAAAATGGGGATAGTATCTACCTCATATAGTCCTTGTAAGATTCACAAGGCTTAGCTCCCCTTCACAAATGAACAGTGGTGCCATTCCCTTTCTATCCTTCCACTCACTATTGCTACCGTCTAGGTTATTTTGCCCCAGCCAGGATTTCAAAGAACAATTTCAATAATCAATTTGAAAGACCATAAACAAATTGTTTTGACTCTTATTCAAAAGGAAGTGGGATTAATGTAAAATAATCAACCGATACTTATTGTGCACTGTGCTTGGGAATAAAAAGAACTATTAAGATAACTTTCTGGAGGTTGAAATTACTGACTTGATTGAGATCTTTGAATTATGGGTATATTTGTGTTTTCCTTGTATTTCCTGATACCCAGACCTAGGGTTAATTGAGAATTCATTACAGATAAAAATGTACTAGTTCTGGGTCTAGTGCTACAGAGGAAAACGAATATAGCCCATCAGTTGTCTGTGTTCCCAGAAATGAGACATTCGTGAGTCACTGAGCTCATACATCCAGTGCTTTCTTGAGGCTCTGAATTCTCTGCACAAAGACAACAGAAGGAGAGTTGGCTCAGGGAGCCCTGCTTCGTTATGAGACATTCTCTTTTTTGGAATACACTTTTCATCTATCAGTCAGGGCCATAGTTTTCCCATCAAGGAAATGAATATATGAGTCTTTATCAGAGGTTTTAGCTTATCTGTGAACATCATGTGCAAAGAATTAAGTTAATCTTACATTCTTGGTCATGACACTATTTCTGTGACCATTAGGTCCTTGTTTTTTATTCCACAAATACGTATATAGTGCCAGGCCCTTCCCATGAGCCATGCACTACTAACCAGCACTTTGATTTTTTTTTTTTTTTTTTTTTTTTAAGACCCAATCTTGCTCTGTCGTCCAGGCTGGAGTGCAGTGGGGGGATCTTGGCTCACTGCAATCTCCACCTCTGGGGTTCAGTCTGTGGCATCTGTTTCTAGGGCCCCTTGAAACAGCTGTGGGGGCCCAAGGCTCCTTCCTTAGCCTCCTGAGTAGCTGGGATTACAGGCGCGCGACCATCGTACCTGGCTAATTTTTGTATTTTTTTTTAAGTAGAGGCGGGGTTTCGCCATGTTGATCAGGCTGGTCTCGAACTCCTGACCTCGTGAACCGCCCGCCTTGGCCTCCCAAAGTGCTGGGATTACAGGCGCAAGCCAACGAGCCCAGCCCTATCCAACACTTTAAAAATTACCTTCTGGCCAGGCGCTGTGGCTCACGCCTGTAGTCCCAGCACTTTGGAAGCCTGAGGTAGGCAGACGGCTTGACCCCAAGAGTTCAAGGCCACCCTGGGCAACATGATGAGACCCCGGCTCTCCACAAAATACAAATATTAGCCAGGTGTGTCTGTGCGCGCCTATGGTCCCAAGCTACTCAAGAGGCTGAGGTGGGAGGATCACTTCAGCCCCGGAGGTCGAGGCTGCATGAGCCGAGATCGCGCCACTGAACTTCCTGCCTGGTCGACAGAGCGAGACCCTGTGTCAAAAGAGAAAAAAATAAAATTATCTTATTTAATCCTCATAACCTTATCTAGTGCCACGTAACAGAACTTAGTGGTCCAAAACAACCACTTTATTGTCTCATTATTCCACGGGTTGATCTGGCCACAGCTGGGCAGTGCCTCTGCCAGGTGTCTTACACAGTCCGATGGCACAGTGCTGCTCCACGTGGCCTGCCTCTCCACGTGGCATCTGTTCCTAGGATCCCTTGAAACTGCTGTGGCAGCCCAGGGCTCCTGCTTAAACACGGGACTAGGCAGTCCCAGGGCAGCACTTACTCTGTATCCTATTGGTCAAAGCGGTCACAGGCCCGCCTCTTGTGGGAGGAGCTACATGCAGACAGGGCGGGACAGAATTTTTTGGAGACCGTCTTTGTCTGTCAGTTACCAGCCCATTTTAGGGACGGGGACACTTAACTAAAGAGGTTGTTAATTGCCCAAGGTAACAGCTAGTAAGAGGCACAGCTGGGATTCAGACCCATGCAATCAGAGCACGGACTCAGCCACTAGTTTTAAAAATTTTCTCTTTCACTTCTAATCTCCACTCCTATCTCCTTCCTTCCTCCATTAGGCACCCACTCTCTAATATGTTTGATATTATAAATTCAATATGTATGCATCTTTGCAAAACATATTGTTTTGTGAGTATATGTCTTAATTTACATCAACGATATTACAACTATCTTTTTTCACTGAACAGTGTTTCTAAGATGCCTCCATGTTGCTGCGTGTACTACCTCATTGCTAATGGCTGCTTGGGATTCCATTTTACTTTTCCATTCCTTTAATGTTACCTGCAGCTCCCTGACCCAGCCAACAGTGCTGTGATGAACATCCTCGTACTCATCCGCATATGAGCCTGTCAGAGAGTTTCAGTGCATCAGTATCCATCAGTGGGAGTGCTGGGTTATTGGACGCAGACATACTTAACTTCACTATTTTGGTATTGTTCTCCAGGAGTATTTCACTTTAGACACCCCTCCCTGCAGTAGTAGCTGAGTGTTCCCATGTCTCCATATCCTTTACAACACAAGCTATTATTTATTTGTTCATTGTCCCCAATATGATAGTATAAATCTGTGTTTTATTGTTATATTGCTTATTTGTTCAAACTTAGATTTCTGATTTTTTTCCTGTTGGGTTCCCTCTCTTTTCCTTTTTAGTCTCCCTAGTCAGTTTGATGTCAGACAAAGTCATCTCTCATTTGTTCAACCCTCTCTTAATTTTGTCTATGGTATTCTTCGTTGAACAGAAATCCTTAATTTTGACATAGTCAATTGTGAGTTTTGCTATGTAGTTTGTACTATGGGTAGTCTTATTTAAATTTAAGAAGCCTTTTCTCATTCCTGAAGCACGAAGTTATTCTCTCATATTTTCTTCCTTTAGTTTTAGTCTTATCTTTCACCCTTAGGCCTCTAATCTGTCTGGAGTTCACCTTTGTATATGGTATAAGATAGGGATCCATTGTTATCTCCCTAAAGCAGGCCGTTTTTTCATTATCATCCACTAAACAATCTACCCTTTGCTCATTCATTTGTAGTGTCACCTGTATCATATATCCAGTTCCATATAAACATGGGTCTCTTTTTGAGCACTCAGTTATGGCTTCAGTCTTTTTTGTCTGTTCCTGCATTATCTCACCATTTATCTTACTCTGTGTGTGTGTGTGTGTTTTTTTTTTTTTTTCCTAAGACGGAGTCTCCCTCTGTCTTGCCCAGGCTGGAGTGCAGTGGTGTGATCTTGGCTCACTGCAGCCTCTACCTCCCAGATTCAAGCGATTCTCCTGCCTCAGCCTCCGGAGTAGCTGGGACTACAGGCATCCACCACCACACCCAGCTAATTTTTGTATTTTTAGTAGAGACGGGGTTTCCCTATGTTGGCCAGACTGGTCTCGAACTCCCAACCTCAGTTGGGATCCACCCACCTCGGCCTCCCAAAGTGCTGGGATTACAGGCGTGAGCCACTGCGCCTGGCCTTTACTGTGGCTTTACAGCATGTCTCAGTACCTAGTGGAGTGACCAACTCCTCCCCAACCCCGTTACAACTTCACTCTTCTTTTTTTCAGAATTGACTTAGTTATTTATGATCAAACTTTTTATTCTTGTGTATAAATTTTAGAATTGTTAAGTAGTTGAAAAGGTCTTAATGGAATTTTTATTGGTGTTGTAGTGAATTTATAATTCATTTCATTAAAATTGACATCTTTACAATTTTTAGTAATCCCATATAATGATCATAGCATATCATCACATATTCAGCTGCTTTCTGTGTCCTGTAATAGCGTTTTAATCTTTTCCAATAAAATTGTGTGTTCTTTGTTAACTTGATTCCCAAATTTTATAGTTGGTGCTGCTATTATAAATGATATTGGCCGGGCGCGGTGGCTCACACCTGTAATCCCAGCACTTTGTGAGGCCGAGGCGGGCAGACCACGAGGTCAGGAGTTCCAGACCAGCATGGCCAATATGATGAAACTTCACCTCTACTAAAAGTACAAAAATTAGTCGGGTGTTTTGGCATGCGCCTGTAGTCCCAGCTACTTGGGAGGCTGAGACAGAAGAATTGCTTGAACCGGGAGGTGGAGGTTGCAGTGAGCTGAGATCACACCACTGCACTCCAGCCTGGCAACAAAGAGTCTCTATCTCTAAATAAATTAATAAATAATATCTATCTTCCACTATATTTTCTAGTTAGTTAGTGCCGTTGTAGATGTACACTAGTTATGCTGTATCTTTGTTGAACTCTGCAGGAGTTTCAGTTTGTTGATCCTGACAGTTTGTTTACACCCGGCTAGGTCTGCTCTCTCCTGTGTTAACGTAGTGACCAGGCTCTCCACAACTCTCCCATTGCTGTCTAGTTAGCAGTTGTATTTGCTGGTTTTCCAGTCTTAAAGGGTGTGTCTCTGCCAGTGTGATTTTTTTTTACATTTTTCCTATATTCTATTTCCTTTGTATTCTAATACTCTGTTTTAAAAATTCTTTTCAAGAACATTCAATAATAATTATTATGTATAATCAATAGCTGTTTATAAAACTGTATAATTATAATCAATTACATATAATTCACAAAACATTGAGAAAGTTATGTGACTCTCTACTTTTCATTTGCCAGTGTAGTATGATACATTAACATTGCACCATCCTTTCATTCCTGGATAAATCTTACTTAATAAAATTTTCTACATCTATCTATATTCATATATGGAAAACCAAGAGTTCACAGTGACACCATCAATTCCAATTCAATACCACAAAAGTGAATTTTTTTGCCATTTCCGTATTTCTATCCCCTTTTCCTAACAGTGAGAAAACTTGACTTTCATTGTCTTTGTTTTACTTGCCTATTTAATCAATTCCTCTGTGTGTAAACAGAGGAATTGCCTGGCTTCATAGCCATCCCCTCCCCAGCACAGAAGGCCTCCTCACTGCTCTCGAGCTCTGACACCCTGACCAGGCTACCCCCAACCCACTGTGAGGACACCATCCTCATCCCAGTCCAACTCTGGAGCACCCAGTGGGTGTTCCTCACCTTCATTCAGCCTGCAGTTATCCTCTTCTTCATCTGATGTTTTATTTCCATCCTCTCTTTTACTTTTTGTCTAGGAGGGGAGGATTAATGGTGTAGCCACTAATCTTTTTGAAGAGTAAATTTAGAACTTTCTTAATCTTCTCTTTCTCTCACCCTCTTTTGTCCTCTATCTCATTGATTTTAGCTTTATCTTTATGTTTTCCTCCTTTCTTCTTTTAATTCACTCTTGTTTCAGTCTTTCTTTTTTCTAACCTTTGGATGAGTGATTTAAAGCTATAAATTTTCTTTTAAGTACTACTTTATCTCACACAATTTTTTAAAGTTTTCATTGTTTAAATTTTAGTTCAAAGTATGTTTTTTAAGTTTGTCTTTCTTCCTTCTTTAACCCAAGAATGCTTTAGTAGCGAGTTTTTTAGCTTCCAGCAAATGAACAGAAGGGAGGATGTTATTCTTTCGTGCTTTAATTATTTTAATTATTACACTATGATCAAAGAACTATGATCTCTATGATGTAGATTCTTTGAGAGTATGGCATTTTTGTGGCTTAATACAGGATTGATTGTTGCAAATATATATGCATATATATGCTATATATGCTACATATATGTGTCTATAAATAAATAAACTACAGTTTATTGGGTAGTTTACAGCTTCACTTTTTTCATGCTTTATCTATCAAACTCTGAAAGGCGCATATAACATTTTCTGATTACAATTGCTGATTTATTTATTTCTCCCTTTAGTCCTGTTAGTAGCTACTTTATGTATTTGAAGCTATATTGATATGTTTATCTTTATTATTATATCTTCTTGACATATTGCTCCTCTTACCAAAATATAATATCCTAATATTCTGCTTGTCCACTTTGATGTTTTAAAATTCTGTTTTGTCTGATACTAATATTAAATATTTCTATAACCTTTCTAACTCAGGAATAGTAAACCAAACGTCGTATGTTCTCACTGATATGTGAGAGCTAAGCTATGAAGATTCAAAGGTGTAAGAATGATACAATGGACTTTGGGGATTTGCAGGGAAGGGTGAGGGGGCGAGGAATAAAAGACTACAAATACACTGCTCGGGCGATGGGTGCACCAAAATCGCACAAATCACCACTAAAGAACTTAATCATGTAACCAAATACCGCCTGTACCCTAAGAACCTATGGAAAAATAAAAAATAAAAAAAAGGAATACTAGGAAAAAAATTAATAAACATTTCTATAACCTCTTAAATCTCCTATAGACAACATACTGTTAAATATTATTTTAAAAATTTAATTGGAAATATTTGTCTTGGGATTGATGAGTTTAATCCACTTACATTTATTTTACTATCATGTTGGTATTAATTCTACCACCTTTTTTCTTTCTTTCTTTCTTTCTTTTTTTCTTTTTTCTGAGAGAGAGCCTCACTCTGTTTCTCAGGCTGGAGTGCAATGGTACAATCGGCTCACTGCAACCTCCGCCTCCCGGATTCCAGCGATTCTTCTGCCTCAGCCTCCCAAGTAGCTGGGATTACAGGCAGCCGCCACCACACCCTGCTGATTTTTGTATTTTTAGTAGAGGCGGGGTTTCACCACGTTAGCCAGGCTGGTCTCGAACCCCTGACTTCAAGTGATCCTCCCATCTTGGTCTCCCAAATTGCTGGGATTACAAGAGTGAGCCACCGCGCCCCGCCCACTACCACCTTTTTCCATGTCTCGTATTTTCCCTGTGATCTCATATTCTCCTGGGGATTTTGACTACCTTGGCTAGTGATGAGTATTCACGGTAAGAACAGCTGAATCCCTGGTGGATCAGCAGGGAGGGCGGAGCACACAACGAGGGTGGGAGATCCTCTGGTGTTGCCATTTGGACTCAGCCACTCCCCATTTGCCACAGGTTAGCATGTGACCCTGCCCTCAGGGAACCTCCACATCCCTCCATCCTGGCGGAAGTTCCATCTCCCTGAATCGCAGTCAGCTCGCCTTTGAAGAGGAGAAGGCTGGGGAAGAGGAAAATCCGTGCGGCTGGCAGATCTGCCTGCACGTATTTTGTATGCACCTACCCGAGTGTGCGCGGAATGCAGCCCTAATCTTACCCCGCTGCCCGGGAGCCACCGGGCTGCTATTGCTATCCGTTGTTTTCTGGGGTGTGATGCCTCCACGGAGAAGCATTTCACAGGAGGGAGACAAGGACGCTGCTCTCTGCCCATACCGTGCCCCGGCTGTGGTGTCCTGTTCTCCACCCGCACCTTCTGTAGCCCCCGGGTTCCCTCTTTGGTTTGGTTTGGGTTTTTTTTTCTCAGACTCACCCACCATTATCTCACTTATTCAGCGCTTGCACGAGTGACTGGGGAAGGGGGCCAAAAGTCAGGATAAGTTTGCCATACTATCTGCCATCAGCACTTCTCCAAAAGTCCTTCTTGGAATCCTGCAGTTGCTATGGGGACAGGCCATGGGAAAGAGACCAATAACCTTGGCTCTGGTGCCTCAGCCCCATTCAGCCAGTTTCTCTCTGCTTTATAGAGTGGGGATCTGGGCTAGAGTTCATTGGGAGGAAAAGGATTGCGCTCTTAAAAATGATAATGTTGAAATTTGTTAAGTCCTTTTTTATTCTAAAATTCTAGGTAGCCTCATCTGGCTCCCTGGTCCATGGGAACTCTGTGTTTACCAAAAGGCAGTGAAGTGCTTGGTAGGAAAAAGCCTGCGCCGCATGGGTCTGTCTTACATAAAAATGACACCCACACAGCTCTCCTGGCTCGCATCCCTTCCCCAGCGCCAGAAAGGAGGCAGCCTTGACTTTCACCCAGCTGCAAATAAGTAACGCTCAGTAGACATCTGAACTGTGTTTTACTCTCAGATAGGGCTTAAAGACTGCTGATGTTAGGAATTTTTTTAAGTCAGTCTTGAGATTTGTGAGAGAGAATGTCTGGAAGCCACCGTGAGGGCAGCTCTGCAGAACACTGGTCCCAGCGCAGCCGGTGCCAGGGAGGCCAGGCAGGCGGCAAGAAGGCCTGCGGTGGGGCTGTCCCCAGCAAAGGGTCAGCTGCATTACTTTTACAATGTAAGAACTGGGACTGTGTTTTCCTGGCCGTTAAACAGTACACTCAGACAGGCTTTTGGACACTTCGCGATTAACTTTGCTAACGTATAAAATGTCACTGGGTTTTCTCCATCATTGACCTTCTTTGTCACTCCCCCTGTCTGGTAACTGCAGGGATGAAACTTTGTTAGATGCCTCTGGTTTGGCAGCTGAGGGTGCCCACGGCTCAGCCATGCCATAAGATGTCACATAGTAGGTGCCCTGCTCACTCAAGGCTTGCCTCTATAAGGACCTCTCAGCCACTAGGGCCCCAGAGAGACCAGGCTGAGCTGGCCCAGAGATGGAGATGAGATAAGGACAGTCTAGGGAAGCCATCTAAGTCTCTATCATCTGGGTATTGGTGGCTCTATTCCAGAGTCCGTGTGAGGGCCCAGGACTCAGTCCTCATGGGCAACATCTTACAGCAAAATTAGCAGTCCTGAGTTAGGAGGTCTGCTGTGTGAGGAGAGATTCCCCAAAGGCATGCACCATTCTGGACAGTACGCCAGGGTCACGGGGCAGCTCTGGCCGGGTCAACCTTTGCAGCTCCACAGACTCTTGGCATTAGGAGGAAAAGGAAAAAAATCTAACATTTGTTAGTAAATCTGCTTCATCCCAGATGAGAAGGACTAAGAATCAGTCTCAGCCATGGTCTGCAAAAGACAAGGGACTTCAGTTTTCTTGTTTTCGGTTTGTTTGTTTGTTTTTTTTAAAGACAGGGTCTTGCTCTGTTGCCCAGGCTGGAGTGCAGTGGTGAGATCACAGCTCACCGCAGCCTCAGCCTCCTGGGCTCAGGTGATCCTCCTACCTCAGCCTCCCGAGTAGCTGGGACTACAGGTGTGTAACACCAAGCTTGACTAATTTTGTGTGTATATGTGTGTAGAGAGTGGGTTTTGCCATGTTGCTCAGGTTGGTCTCAAAGTGGAGATCTCACCACTGCACACCAGCAGTAGATCAAGACTCTGTCTCAAGCATAAAATAAAATAAAATAAAATATGTACTGTGTACTTGAAAGTTGCTTTAAAAAGTAGATGTTAAATGTTTTCACCACAAGAAAGCTAGCTTGATGTAATCATTTCACAATGTATACACAGGTCAAAACATCACGTTTCACATCATAAATACATCTAATCTTTGTCCGTTATACCGCAATAAAGTGAATAGGAGAAAAAAGAATATTATGTGACATACACCGCATATGTAAATATTATCTTTAGTATATTCTGAAGAGTAAAATTGTATTACAAACTAAAAAAAGAAAGTCATGCTATAATGCTATGTCTGGGATTCACTTTAAAATAATCCAGTGGATGACAGAGTAGAGGGTGGAAGTATGGATGAAATAAGATTGGCCATATGTAGGTAATTGTTGAATTCCGGTGATAAGTATATGGTGTTCATTATACTACTCTCCAGTTTCACATAGGCTTAGGTTTTCCATTTGTGAAGTCACTTGTATTCAAAAAAAAGACAGAGAGAGTTGGGCACCACTGCCTGATACACGTTCTCTGTAAAAGAACTCACTGCTCTGCAGGGACAGGGAGCTGAGCAGAGCGGAGCCTGTAGCTCACGGGCTGTAGGCTCAAGGCTGGTCATTTTACATAGAGATGTTAAGTATATGAAGTCAAACATGATCATAGTAGTACAGTAAGGCAGTGGGCTGACGGTGCAGTAACTATAGGTAGGGGAAGGGAAGCAGAGGTCAGAGAAGGGGCCTCAGGCTCAGTGCCAAGAATGATGCTTTTGGTCATGGACAGAAGGGCTTCAGAGCAGCCCATTAAAAAAGAAAACTCACATCCTGCTGAGATTGGAGGGTGCCGATGAGGCTGTCACCCATCTGACAGTGCTACAGTGATGGAGGCTTCCCACCACACTCTAGAAACAAAAAGAAGACAAATGTCAACAAGATCCTCTGAAGCCTCGATTCTGCTGTTATCAAGTGTGTGTGCGCACATGGCTTAGTTTGAGGCAGGGGATGCAGGTTCCGTGATGAGAGGGATGATTCTCATTAGCTTGTTCTCGAGGCTCTCTTTGTGCACCACAAGGTTAATACAGGAAATAGGAAAGGAGTTCAGACTGCCAGGAGCAGCTGCTTGTGGGCAGGTCAGCCCTGAGCAAAGCTTCCCCAGGTCCACACCATGACTGTCCTGCCAATTGTTCATAGCACCCAAGCATCTACTTCACTCTGGTGGCTGATGGGGGCCACTAGGAGGGCACATGCTCTGCAACCCATCCCAACGTGGGACGTGGAGGGTGGACCCTGTGTCACAGGGCGGAACAGAGTCCTTTGCCACCCAAACGACGAAAAAGGAGAAAAGTTTGTGAAACAAAGCCCTCCGTGGCCCAGGTGAAGAAAAACATCTAGACAGATGAGCAAAATGTGGTTCCTCTCCTAGCAAAAAACTTATCATTTTAAAGGTTATTCTGACCCAGAAAATAACCGTCTTGCCCTCCCCCGCCCCCACGCCACACACATACATCATGCATGCATCCACACTGAAAAACTCCTGTGGCACAGACACAGTCACACGCAGCATTAGAAGAATCCTGGGCCAGGTCAACTCTGTTGTCAGTCTCAGCAAGTCTCTAAGTGAGCCCTCTGAAACCCCTGTGATCCCCTCTCTTCCCTCTCCCACACCCCTGATGACCGCTCCTTGTGGCTAAGTTCAGCACCACGTAAAGAAGTGCCTGCAACAAGCTTGCTTGAGGAGGTAAAACAATAAGGCGGCAGGTGTCAGAAGCAAGTCACCCCCGGGAGAAGTCGGGGAGAAGTGGCCACATGCCCCTCTGGGGTCAGGAGTAGAGCTGAGAAAAAGACTCATTTGTCTCTACAACCCACCAGTAGCTCTTCTGAACATAAGGGGGGTCACAAGCCCAGAGAGGGTCAATTTGTTATGAAACAAATCAATGGAGGGCAGGCAGCACATATGCTCACATTTCCCGCCTCTCCCATCTCTTCTTGGAACTGAATGAGCCCCTTCAAACAGCAGCCTTCTGGAATCCTGTCAGTTTCCTCGTTTTCCCCAGAGACAGTATCCACGCACTAAGTTATTTCGCAACTGTAACCATCCAAAATCAGGCCGGGCGCCGTGGCTCACGCCTGTCATCCCAGCACTTTGCGAGGCCGAGGCAGGCGGATCACTTCAGGTCAGAGTTCAAGGCCAGCCTGGCCAACATGGTGAAACCCCCTCTCTACTGAAAATACAAACTAGCCAGGCGTGGTGGCATGTACCTGTAATCCCGGGATTACAGGAGGCTGAGGCAGGAGAATCTCTTGAACCCAGGAGGTGAAGGTTGCAGTGAGCTGAGATCATGCCACTGCACTCCAGCCTGGGCAAGAGTGAGACTCTGTCTCAAATAAAACAAAACCAAAAAGTCATTTGCATCAGGTCATCCATTTCCTACAGAGTCTGTTGAAGAGTGCACACAGAAAAACAAATTGCCTAAGAGCAAGGTGCCCTGGAGTCCACCGTTAAGGGGCTGATCTCATTACTGTAGTTTAGGATTCGGGTGCCAAGGATGACAAAAGGAACCGCCTTCCTTTATTTCATAATTCAGTGTTTCCCAGCCTTCCACTGTGCGTTTTGGGAAAGAGTTGCCAAAAACCCATAGTTATTTCTCCCAGCAACCTGGGTGGGGAAGGGAGGAAAGTCAGCTCGGGCTGGGTCACATGTTGCTCTGGCGTGCCAGAGGCTTTGTCCGCTGGGGATACTTCAGTCCCCTTTCCCAGCTGAGGTCTTAAACTATTTGTTTAAATGAAAATCTGAAATAAAACTACAGCTATCATCAAGAACAGGCAGGAGATCCTGTCATCTTGGTTCCATGGATCACGCAGAGGGTCAGTGTTCAGTGTTTGTGCAGAGCACAGGCGTGATTTTCCAGCAGCAGAGGACAGCCCCGTGCAGCCCTGTGAGCTGGGGAAGGTGGACAGAGGTTGGCCAACTGGCAGGAGCCAGAAGATTTTCTTCATGTTTGGGTCTCAATGGAAAACTCAGAAGTGACAGCCAAACACGTTCCGGGAATCTTCTCCACTTCCCACTTGAGCGCTGAGCACACGGGGCAACAGTCACAGTTTAACAACAGGGGCAAAGGTTCCAATGTGACCGACCTGTCTCAAGTACTGACAGTATTCACAAATGCTTCCTTCCTGCCAGAAATGCAGAGGGACCCAACAGGCACCCGGCACCTCCAAACGGTGGAGACAAGCCACGTGACTGAGTGTTTAAAGCAAAAAGAAGGGAAATCACAGCATTGAAAAATGATTTGGAACAAACAAGCACGATGGAGGGTACTTCGGGGGAAAGCTGACATTTGTCTAAAATGGAAAAATCCAAATGCACTTTCCAAAGCATCAAGCTGGGAATGGTCATTGTCCCTCATATAATATTCAATTTTCAAAAGGAAAAAAAAGCAGATCTTGCCATTTATTTAACTTAGGTGTTGCTTTTACTTGTCCAAACCAGGTATATGGTGGAAGAGGACGTGAATTATGATTCCCTCGGGTGGGGATCTCTCTTTGAAAGCACTAGGCCCTCAAACTCCAAATTAACCAGGCACTCCCACATTCTATCCCAAACCCCATCAGAGCAGGGAGAGCCAAGTCTCAGGGAACCTCAGGGGAACTCTGAATTCCACGCAGTTGGCTGAGCGATGTTCTCGGCACACATCAGCATGCCGTTTCCACGAAAGCACCCTGGACTGAGCTGGACTCTCGAGTTTGGGTGCCTGTAAGTAACCAGGACCACTCAGGGAGACCAGGGAAACAGACTGAGGCTGCAGGACTGTGGCCCCTCTTCCCCCACTGTTCTATCTGAAATCAAGTTCTGGCTGGAGTCTGGACGGATTCTTCCAAGGTCAGAGCAAAATGGCCTATCAGGACCACCAGCTGTATCCCTTAGCTAATGCTCTGATTGATGATGGCCAGTTTTTAATAAGCTCAAATCGTCTTAATGGGAAGTCACATAATTAATTTGGACCTCCCCCTTAACATCCACAACCCTGGAGCTGTTGTCATGACTGCAAAGGTGAGAACTTCACCTTTGAAACTCAGCCTCCTACCAGACAATTCTTTCCTAAGGACCGTTTCCCATAAGAGACCAGTGCTCCTGAAGCCTGCTGCGTGGTGCCTTCCTTTTACAACAGCACTTGACCACAGTTGTTGCTCTGCACATCTGTGTGAATATTTGATTGATGCCCTTGCCACCCCAACCAGGGTCAGGCGGAGATTTCTTTTCACTCACCATTGTGTTGCCAGTGCACAGCATGGCACTTAAGAAGTCATTTCTAAATGTTTGTTGTGCGCCAGGCAAAATGGCTCACGCCTGGAATCCCAGCACTTCGGGAGGCCAAGGTGGGCGGATCACCTGAGGTCAGGAGTTAGAGACCAGCCTGGCCAATATGGTGAAACTCCATCTCTACTAAAAATACAAAAATTAGCTGGGCATGGGGGCGCACACCTGTAATCCCAGCTACTTGGGAGGCTGAGGCAGGAGAATCACTTGAAACTAGAAGGCAGAGGTTGCACTGCACTCTAGCCTGGGCGACGGTGAGACTCCGTCTCAAAAAAAAAAAAACAAAAAAAGTTTAATTAATATTACTATTTATTGGCCGGGCGCGGTGGCTCAAGCCTGTAATCCCAGCACTTTGGGAGGCCGAGGCGGGTGGCTCACGAGGTCAGGAGATCGAGACCATCCTGGCTGACATAGTGAAACTCCGTCTCTACTAAAAATATATTTTTAAAAAAAATTAGCCAGGCGAGGTGGCGGGCGCCTGTAGTTCCAGCTACTTGGGAGGCTGAGGCAGGAGAATGGCGTGAACCCGGGAGGCGGAGCTTGCAGTGAGCCGAGATCACGCCACTGCACTCCAGCCTGGGCGACAGAGCGAGACTCCGTCTCAAAAAAAAAAAAAAAAAAAAAAAATTACTATTTATTAATAAAATGAGTAAAATGTGGTGTTTCCAGTATTCTCAATGGCCTTCCTTGTTTAACCACTCAGTTGACTAAACCCAGGAAAAATGTGAATTCTGACTGGCACTATTTTTGCTGGTAGACTTACAAAAACCAGCAATAATTAACAGCCCTGCCATTCTACAACAGGAGAGCCTCACCTGACTTCCCATCTTAATTCCCCTGATCAAAAAATTTTAAGTTAATCAGTTTTAAATTCCTATTTCTTTACAACCTACTATGTCGGTATGACCGTCTTCCATGGTCTCATTTATTCCACCATCTACTCTTTGTAATAGGATCTTTAGTTCCAATGTACAGATAAGGAAACTGAGATGCAGGAATGTTAGCTTTTTTAGGCTCACGTCACTAAGTGACAGCAACTTAGTGTCATTAACTACTTCTCTTATCAGGCATTTTCCATTCACAGAACTAGTTCAAAGGCAAAAACAATGCGCGGTTTATTCTTTCTACGTGAAGTCTCCCTATGCAGAAGGTCCATCTATGTGGGAAAGTACAAATTTGGGACATAACCCATGACTATAATTGAATTCTCTATCATTAAAAAATCATTTATTTTATCTCCTTTCCAATCAAAGCTAAATCACCAGTTCCAATAATTCCTATTATTCACAGCCTCCCCACCCTCCCCCCACCAGGATAACTTGGATGTACTTGCATACCCTCTGGGTCGTTTTCAACACTTCCTAGACACAGTAACATATTGCATCACTGGGGTCCAAACTGCTTTCACCAACTTGCTGGGGGGTGTGTCAGCTTACCTAATGGTGACTAGCCCCCCAGAGGAGACTTTCAAATCAGAACACTTAACTACCTCCCTGATGTCAGGGAAAGTGCATCCTCAAACAGCCAGTTTAGGAAAGGTCTACCAGGGCTGTGGCTTTCCGCCTTATCTGAGAGCTTATGACGCAATAGTGGGAGGAAGGCAGATTGAGCAAGAGCTGGAGCTGTGGAAAATGGAATCTTTTTCCTGCTCCTAAGTCCATCTTCATACGCTGAGAGGTGCAAATCAGCTAATATACAAGAAAGCATTTTCTAAACCTCACCATGAAAACAATATTTATTACATTTGCCATTAATTTGAAGAACATTAGAAACAACAGAGATTTTAAATAGGGATTTGGGGATTATCCGACAGTTGGAATTGTTCCCATTCATTTCGACAATGAATAGCACCGTTTTCATTAGTAAACTGGCTATGTAAATTATTTTCTGACAGCTGCCTGGGATAGCAGAATAGGCATAGTCATCAAGGATAATAGAACTGTGATCAGACTGAGTTCCTCAAGAAAAGAACTGGCTGTCGTCTCATCTTGGTATTCTTGATGCCTTGCTCGGCAGTGCCTGGCAAAACTCAATCTCCCAGTGAATGGTTGGTGAAGGAATGAACAAGTGAGTAAATGACAACCTGTAGGCCTGTAATCCCATCTACAAAACAAGGGCAATACTAATAACGCAGTACTGTGAGCTGTAAGGTAACGTGTGATGTGACAACTCAGGCAGAGTGAACATTCAATAAACGTTTGCCCCCTTTCCTTCCACCCCGCTTCCTCTCGATGGGTCTTATGCTGCTTTTCTGCCCTCCTATGTGAAAGTGTCCCGTGTGTCAGAGACCAGCACGGGCCGGTATGTACTCCTCACATGTCAGAGCAGCACTGCGTTTCCAGACCCTGTCCCTGTTGGATTCTCCCAGTGGGGTCCCCAGTGTTCCCCAGCTGTAAGGTCCGGTAAGGGCCCAGCTTCAGGTCCCCTCTGGGATTTCTGGTATAAGGTCAGCCTGAGTGACCCAATGCATTCACCTCTAGCACCCACGCCCTTCTTTCTCCAGGGAAGGACCCCACCTAGTAGGATTGTGATAATACGCATTACTTTTCCTGGTAATGAAATGCAACATGTCTCGGGGTGGAACCCGGGCCCACTATTTCTTTTATGACACAGTATGAATGTTTTCAGCTCTTGAATTTTTTTTTTTGCAGAGTTCAAATTTCATAACAATTTTCCTCTTAGCAAGACAAAAATTTTTTAAAGAGAAATGATCTGATTCAGTAGCCGGGAAAACAGTTCATAGGAAAATTCTGTGAAAATTCTATGATCCCAGAAAGAGCTTGGGTTGAGTCCCTTCCTGGCGTCTGCTGGTTGGAAGAGGCAGCGTAACAAGGGAGTGAAAGCTGGCAGTGAAGAGGAAGGCTGGGTCATGACCCCAGTCCTGGGAAGAGAATGAACTAGCTGCCAGGGTCATAGTCACACTGCTTGCTAAAGGGCAGGGTGAGAGGGAGGCTCCTTGGCCTAAATGTGGACAATGGAGAGAAAATCAGAAGAGAAAAACAAGTGATCTGGGACTGTTTGTGAAACTAGATAAAAAAACAGGTCATCTGAAGATCACTCTCAACCACTGCGTTAGGAAGCCAGAGAAACACATTCAGACATTTGTGTCCCTCTGGTCACAGTGGACACTTTAACTAGCACTTGTGGCTAAACTTAAGTCATGGGACACGGGACTAGAGAAGGGGCTGTGGAAACATCCGCATGTATTCAACAGACCAAACCAGACAATTTGAGAGTCATTATCCAGACTGAGTCACAAAACACTGAAGAAAACCTCGCACTAGCAAAGGGACCTCCACCCTATCACAGTGACACAGTGAGGTCTGCCCCCAAAGACAGATCCACGCAGAAAAGCAGCAGATGCTGCAGTGGGAGGATTAGGGCCACCAGCTGGAAGCCAAGTGGGTCACAAGATAAGTCTTAAAAGGCAAGTGGGAATTTATTTTTCATCAAAAAAAAAAAAATCAACACTAGTATTTAAGAAAATGACATATAAATGCAGAGAAATCTTCCGGTTTCACAGACTGCAGCTCATTTGGAGTAATACACAGCCAAAGTAAGTATTTAAAAACCCAAAATGGAACAGAAGCGGCATTTCTCTAAAAGCAAACTTGGCTGGCATTTCAACTGAGAATTCCAATTCAGATTGGTGGAGGAAGCACTCACATCATAAATCTGGGTGAGTGTGTTTTATTGTTATTAAGTAATTAAGCTACTGAGCAGGCTGTCTCCCTAAATTGAGAGGTGTATTTTGTCTCTGGAGAAACGTCAGAAGAGAGGACAGGATTTACGTGCTGTTAAAAGTGAAAGAAAATGCATTATTGTGGAAGTGAGGGGTAGGAGGTAGGCAGTGAGGGGATTCTACATCGGACCCAGAGTATAGATCCGATGCGTGGCTCCAGGGCAAACTGGCTACCGATCTGCCTCTAAGATTGTTCTCTGTCCTCACTCTGACCCTCCAGGACAGCAAAGCAGCATCCACTTCCAGCACCGCTCCCCGTTAATTCCTCTTCTCATTCAATACTGCTAATGTGAAGCTCTCTCCCTGAGAACTTGAAATATGACTTCTGTGAGTTTTGCATGTATTCTGCCACGTATATTCCTCATTTTCATCAATCTGGCTCTGAATGTCCCCTCCAGTGAGGCAGCCAAATAGAAGAAACACACAATTCTAAAAACTACCTCCTTCAGTACCTTTTTTTCCATGGAATTTTTTTTCCCCCTAATTTGGTAGACAGGGAAGGACAGTCAGTCCCAACTTCAGAATTCTGGGTTTTCCTGTATACACACCGCAGATCCAAGAACCTTGCTTCAGGGGCTCACAAGTTTGAACCCTAAGAAACATTCCCCTCTGGCGGCACCTCCTAAGATTCCATGTTGTTACTTCATGCAATGGAATTAAAAAGAAACAATCTGCATTTTGTTTAGAAGCCAATGATCCAGAAGGTATGGATTATTTAAAGAGTCTGTTCAATTTCTCTCATTTTATCATGTGTTTTGGCAAGAAGGGGCATCCAAATAAATGTCTTTGTAATTTAGGATATGATGAAAAGGATGCTGGGTAAGATTGAAACTCAGGAGGAACATGATTTAGAATAATCCTATCTCTTAATATACACAGACACAGACACACTCATGTATGATAGCAGATTAAAATGACATGGACAACCCCTCCTCCCATGACAAGATTGAGAAAATGGAACGAAATTTTTGTTTTAATAGAGCCAAGCTTTGAAGAAAGAACAAGAAATGTCCAGGTGCCACAAAGAACTCAAAATCTGGAATATAAGCCTTAAGGGCTGGTAGTTGCGAATAGGAAACGGCTTTGGGTTCTTGCAAGGGAGTGAACCTAGAAACCCAGAAGTAAGATTGTTGAACAAAGCACAGAACCTTACATTGCTCCCTGCAGCCTCACACTACCAGAATACTGCCTGTCAGCCCAGAGCAAAGACAAACTACCGGCGGGGTAGGGGTGCGGCGCTTTTCGGCAGGATGAGGAACCTACGAGAAAAATAGAAGAACCATGCATGTAAGTGTCACAGTAGATTTGTATTACCATGAGGTGCGAAAGTGACCCAAAAATGGTCCTGGGACTCTGGCACAGGAAACCCCCAAATTCCTCTGCAGCAATACCATCAAAACCCTGGGACACCGATCACTCACAAAATAGCCCTTGCTAGAGATGTGTTCACAACCCTGAAAACTCCATGAGGAAGCCAACTATCATTAGGAGAGTCAACGGACACAGCTAACAGAAAAAATAGCATTCCCCAAAACTCAAGAAAATAGAATTGAGACTATAAAATAAATACGGTTAAAAAGATTCATAAAAGAATATAAAAACTATAATAAAAAAGTATGAAAAAGATAAATTTGAGAAAGAATCAAAGACAACTTCGGAAACAAAAATAAAGTCTAAAAAGCTCAATGACTGAAATAAACAGATGAGACAGGGCTGAGAACAGAATCAGTGAGATAAATACAAAGGCGTTAACTGAGAATATAGCATGGAGAAACCTAAAATATATGAAACAGGACAGGTTCAACATAGGTATAAAAGAAACCCCAGAAGAAAAGAATAGACAGTGGGGATGAAATAATACTCAACAAAATAAGAACATCCAAAATTTTCTTAATGAAGAACACAGAGATGAGACCTGAACAAAGGGAATAAAAATAAATTCGTACCTAGGCATGGCAGCGGGCGCCTGTAATCCCAGCTACTCAGGAGGCTGAGGCAGGAGAATCGCTTGAACCTGGGAGACGGAGGTTGTGGTGAGCCAAGATTGCACCATTGCACTCCAGACTGGGCAACAAGAGCGAGACTCTCTCAAAAAAAGAAAAAACCAAATAAATAAAATAAAATAAATCCATACCTCAACAGAGGTGAAAACAAACACTGAAGACAAAACAAGGGGAAAATGTGAATCAAGCCTGTTATCAAAGTTAAATAATCCAAAAATGTGTATATATGCTGTGTGCCTAACATCAATTTCATGCAGAGATGCAGATTTTAATATACGGAATGGCAGCGTGCCCTCTGGCTCGCTCATGTTCTGCGGGAATGGGCTTAGGTGCAGCTCAATTTCAGAAAACCTCAATTTAGTCCAAAGTTTGTCAGTCTAAACAGACTCAGGAATCTACTACTGCCACACATCCAGGGGCACTAAACTATGTTGAGCCCTGCATTTGTACCCTCAATTTCTGAAGCATACACACTATTCTACTATGTTACAACTGCCAATTTTTCTTAATGCCCAAATTAATTAAAGTGTTGGCTTTTATAACCTAATTTATCCAGCAATAAAAGCACCTAGAATGTATTTTGATGACAAGAACCCCATCTTGTGGCAAAATGTTTCACAGCTGAGTTTGGCTGTGTACTGTTTTCTCATTCTCACTCTGAAGATAAATCTGCGTTGAGAAGTTATCATTTTATCTGCTTTACCAGACAGAATTTCTAACCCAGCATTTATCTTGTGTCTGCGACAGCACCAAAGTATGCAGTAAATCTGTGCAACACAGTAATTCTGGGGCTTTGTGAGTTATTTTAAAGTGAAAGCTGGTCGTCTTTGTGCAGCTTACTGCAGGAATATTTTAAGAGAAAAACAAACACTGACTAGGGTTAGCTTCTGAAATATAATCTGCCCATTCTAGGAAGGGTTCAGGTATCTGCACTTCCTATAAGATGAATTCACTTAACTAAAGCAATCAAAACAAAACCTCCCCAAATCCACACAAAATGACACCATAATGAGCACCATACATAATAAAGCTACCGCACACACACGCACACTTGTATTTCATAGCATTCATGTTATTCCTCTAAAAGGTGGCTTTTAATCAATTTCTCTGCCCTTCCTATTTTAAAAGACAGAATTATATTCTAAAATATTCTCCCCATTTTTTCTTTTACTAGGAATGTCCAGCACGGGAAACCATGACAAAATGCTCTCTAAGAATACAAAAACATTAGCTGGATGTGGTGGTGTGTGCCTATAGTCCCAGCTACTTGGGAGGCAGAGCCCAGGAGAGGCCAAGGCTGCAGTGAG
>NW_012102266.1:3518517-3519888 GCF_000951045.1 Mandrillus leucophaeus
AGGATGGTCTCGATCTCCTGACCTCGTGATCCGCCCGTCTCGGCCTCCCAAAGTGCTGGGATTACAGGCTTGAGCCACCGCGCCCGGCCGGAAAAATTTTTTAAATGTTTAATTTTACCTCAGTAAAATCTCTCTTGCTTTTAACTCCAAAACCCAACCCTCCGATCACTGCTGGTGTTAAACCAAAGTGGTTTTAGTTATACAGCAGTATTTTAAAAAGAAAGGCCATAAATTGTAAATAAAATTAGACAAAAAGAGCCAATGATTTCAAGCCCTTAATTTTGAGAGTTCCCGGAAGTACCTGATCAAACTCTTCCCAAAAGTTAATGACTTCTTCCTTCCTTTTCTATGAGGTCTGGTTTCTATAAGCACTAGTGGTTCAGATAAATAAAAACTCTTGGCCAGGCACAGTGGCTCATGTCTGTAATCCCAGCACTTTGGGAGGCTGAGGTGGACAGATCACTTGAGGCCAGGAGTTCAAGACAAGCCTGGCCGACATGGTGAAACCCCATCTCTAGTAAAAATACAAAAAAAAAAAAATAGCAGGATATGGTGGCATACACCTGTAATCCCAGCTACTCGGGAGGCTGAGGCCTCCTGAACCCCTTCCAGGGTTCAAGAATCACTTGAACCCAGGAGGCGGAGGTTACAGTGAAGCAAGATCATGCCACTGCACCCTAGCCTGGGCGACAGAACAATACTCTGTCTCAAAAAATAAATAAATAAATAAAAATTCTTCTTTTCTTTTTTTCTTTTTTTCTTTTCTCTTTTGAGATGGAGTCTCGCTCTGTCACCGAGTGCTGAGGCTGGAGTGCAGTGGCGCAATCTCGGCTCACTGCAAGCTCCGCCTCCCGGGTTAACGCCATTCTCCCGCCTCAGCCTCTCGAGTAGCTGGGACTACAGGCGCCCGCCACCATGCCCGGCTAATTTTTTGTATTTTTAGTAGAGACGGGGTTTCACCATGGTCTCGATCTCCTGACCTCGTGATCCGCCCGCCTCGGCCTCCCAAAGTGCTGGGATTACAGGCATTGAGCCACCACCCGGCCGCGTTAAGTCTTTACACATCCTCTGTAGTGAGTTAAAGATCACCATGAATTCTTTGCCATTCCTCCCACCAACAGGGGGAGACTATTTACCCCCACTTTGAATCTGGACTGGCCTCATAACTTTGACTAAGAGAATGTCATAGAAGGGACAAAGGGCCCAACCTTTAAGAAACCCAGTACTCTCTGAGATCGAGACTGTCGTGGCCAACATGGTGAAACCCCATCACTACTAAAATATAAAAAATTAGCCATGCGTGGTGGCACATGCTTGTAATCCCAGCAACTTGGGATACTAAGGCAGGGGTATCTCTAGAACCTGGGAGGC
>NW_012102266.1:3522633-3523821 GCF_000951045.1 Mandrillus leucophaeus
ATATCTGACTCAAAAACATTAGTTATGATTATTGCTTTCGTTATTGTTGTTATTGACAATCAAATACAGAAAGACACCCAAAATAGCTTATCTTCCTCAACTGGCAAAGACTTAAAGAAAAATCCAGTTCAAAAAGTCAAATTATATTTTTATCAAAAGCAAAACTGAAACAATACTTTTCTCCCCTCAAAATCTGTTTATAAAGGGTTAAAAAGGACAGTACATCAATATTAAAAGAGCTTTTTTTATTTGTTAATGTCACATAAGAAATTTAAGCAAGTTACACTATCTTAAAAAACACAATGGATGCATTTTAATAGAGAAACCCTTCCCTCCCTCCACCTCCCTCCCCCACCCTCCTCATGAATTAAGAATCTAAGAGAAGAAGTAACCATAAAACCAAGTTTTGCGGAATCCATCATCCAGAGTGCTTACATGGTGATTAGGTTAATATTGCCTTCTTACAAAATTTCTATTTTAAAAAAAATTGTAACCTTGATTGCTTATTACAAAAAAATTCGGTACAAAAGTTCAGTATATTGAAAAATGCATTCCCCCTCCCTCACAGCACCGTTATATATAGCAGAGAATAATGAAGAGCAGATTGCTGGTCTAGATGGAGCAATCTTCAAATTATACCGAGACTCACAGTGGTTTATTCACCCTCCCCTCCTCATCAGAACTTAAAAAAAAAAGAAAAAACACGTACAAAAAAAGTCAAAAAATGTGAGGAACCCCTTCCAAACAGTACACAGTTATTAAGTTCAGTGTCAATAATTCACATCTTGCAACAAAGTGTATGGACATGATTTCTTTTACAAAACTTTCAGTGTCAAAAAGGAAATTAAGGCCATCAGATTTGCAGCTTAAAAATTCACATAAAGGAAATATAAAAATATTCTGTGCTTCTGAGAAGGCTCTGCACTGTATACAGGTAAGGATTACCATACTTCTTTATTTTGAGGAAGACAGTTGATGAGAATTTTACATAATTGCACAGCTTCTATTGGATGTTCTTGGGGTTCCCTGATGAGGAAAACAGAAGGAAAAATTAACACTAAAGAAACAGATGACAGTATTCTAAAATAAGACAAAAACTTTTAACTGCAGGGATGCTACAAAACCATATTACCTAACCTCAAAAGGGCCCTTTATCATCTCTCATCTTTTCTAACCTTTTTTTTCTTT
>NW_012102266.1:3526536-3538210 GCF_000951045.1 Mandrillus leucophaeus
TAGAAATCCACACAGAAAGAGACCTAAAAGATATTCCAGCCCAGGTCAACCTCTGAGCTGAACGCAGCCTGCTTGATTGAGTTCAGTGTGCAGCATGTGGAACAGAAACACTGCCCAGCTGAGCCCAGTCAAACCACAGAATTATGGGAAGTAAGAAATCAACTGTTTCAAGCCACTAAGCTTTAGGGTGGTCTGTTAATGAAGCAACAGATAATTCCAACATCCTCACAACACCATCATCTGCCTTCTCTCCAATACTCAAATAATTACCCATCCTTCAATTAGTGGACAAGCATCACCTCCCAGAGTTCTTCTCAACTACTCTGCTGGCCTGGAGTACCTCCTCTAGCATCTGACATGCTATAACTCATGCTGAGCCACTTGTCTGACGCTGTGAGTTATCTCTTACATAATTATTTTACTTCTAGTAATTACGATGTTTCCTATTTAAGCACAGAAAATGGAACTTGTGCTTGTTTCTTGTAAGCTAAGTGTAATGTATGTGTTTTAAAATATTCCTCCTAAATGTACGAGAAGGCATCCAGGTAAAAAATTCATGCTACTTCATGCAACCCACCTCAAGTGGTTCTCAACCCTGGGGATTAAATACATGAGACAGTGTTTATTTAGATCAGGACTAAGGCTAATGAAGCAAAGCAGACTTAAGACTAAAAATCTGGAGCCATGGAGACAAAGTCTTCTCAGGATAAGGGTAGACACTTTGATTAATGATCAGACTCAAACAGCTTGAGAATATAAACTGAAGGCTCATTAGTTATTAATAATTCCAATTTAATTACAATTAAAACCAAGTTTGGAGTTTCTTTTTTCAAGGGCTCTCAAAAGCCCAACCATCAGCTAAAATCTATCTTGCAATTAGACAATGATTAGGAACTTAATAGAGCAAGAATTGTGTTTCACACTGAAGTTGAATATTCCTTTGTTTTTTTAAAGTTTATATGCAGATGCTTGCTCTAAATTAGTGATCTGAACTTTTTAATCATAGAACCCCACAGAGTAAACAAGTTTGGGGGCAAAACATCCAATCCATAGACATGTTTTACTATAACACATAATGCACATGAGAAAACAAAAGACAAAACTGAAATTTGGTAGTATGAGAAAAAATAAAAATAAAAGTGTCAACATATTCTTCCAGTACCCTAAAGTATCACCTTGAATATCCCTTTGGGGAATACAAACCCCACTTGGTAGATAACTGCTCTGGTTCATCAACTGATAGGGGAAAAACCCAACCACACTCTTGGTCTTCATGCAATTCTGTTAATAAAATTTAAAATAAATATATTAAATAAATAAAGTAATACCTGCTGGTGGAAAAGTTCTTCCTCAACAACCACTCCAGCTGCTTCTTCCTCCTCCTCCTCTTCTTCAGGTATGGTTGTTTTAAAGACTGTACTTCTTTGAGCAACCTCCTAAAAACAATAGTAGTTTACTTTTAAGTTAAAAAACACACTTAGAATCACCAAGTGCGGGGGAGAGGGACCTTTTCTTTGCTTAAGAGACAGCATTTCTTGCCAGGCACAGTGGCTCACACCTGTAATCCCAGCACTTTGGGAGGCCGAGGCGGGCAGATCACCCGAGGTCAGGAGTTTGAGACCAGCCTGGCCAACATGGTGAAACCCTGTCTCTAGTAAAAATACAAAAATTAACCGGGCATGATGGCACGTGCCTGTAATCCCAGCTACTCAGGAGGTTGCGGCAGAAGAATGGCTTGAATCCAGAAGGCAGAGATTGCAGTGAGCTGAGATCGCGCCACTGCACTCCAGCCTGGGCGTTGCAGCAAGACTGTCTCAAAAAAGAAAACAAAAAGAGACAGCATTTCTGTTTATTATTATTACTATTATTCATCCCTTTTTTTGGAGATAGAGTCACTCTGTCACCCAGGCTGGAGTGCAATGGCATGACCTCGGCTCATTGAAACCTTCACTTCCCAGGTTGAAGCGATTCTCATGCCTCAGCCACCCCAGTGGCTGAGATTACAGGCATGCACCACCACGTGCAGCTAATTTTTATGTATTTTTAGTAGAGATAGGGTTTTGCCACATTGGCCAGGCTGGTCTTGAACTCCTGGCCTCAAGTGATCCACCCACCTCAGCCTCCCAAAGTGCTGGGATTACAGGCATGAGCCTCCACACTCAGCCCCTGTTTATTATTTTTAAAGGGGTGGGGTCGGGGGAGCAGTATATCAGTAACTTTCTGGTTAATGAACTGAAATTTCTGCATAACTAGCAGCAGTTCTTATACCTTCCATATTTCCTACAGGGGAGGAAGTGTCATCCAATTTGAAATACCTGCTGAGAAGTTTTCACTGCTTTTTATACTATTCTGTTACTAAGAATTCTACAAATTATTTGACATACTAAATTCTTTATACAACTCAACATTAATTCAGCTTAAAGATTTTAGATCCTGGCAAAGAGAAGGTGCTAAATAAATGCTGACCAAGGAAGATGGACCATTCTGAGTCTCTCAATTAGCCAATAACTTCAATTCTGTGACACTGGTCTATCTTTACAAACAGAAATAGCCATTTCACAAATATTAGTGTTTTAACCAAATTAGTAATAAAAAGAAATGTGATTCCTTAGATCAACCACCATTCAAGATATCAACTAGGAGAAGCTGGAAGCCAACTGTGATCTCAGGGACCATCAGCAACAGGACCACCTGATGAGTGAGAAGAAAGGACAAGCTCCTTTCATTCCTTTCAGCAACTGACACCTCTTGAATGAAACAAAATCAAGACAGATGAACACTGTACACTATTTACCAGTAACGGACTAGTGAGGTTCCAATGTATTCTGTACAGAAATAGGTCTCCTATCATTCACTAAAGGTATGACAGAAAGCAATTATTTCCATTTTCTACTAAAAAGGTCAAATACAGATTACGTTCCTGTGGAAAATGCTGACTTGGCACAAATGCAGCAGTGTTTTTGCTTAAGTACAAGGCTAACCTGACGATCTGGCAGCAAGTAAATGAGTGTGTCCTCAAGAGTGCTGCAGAGCATATAATTTTATTCTGTCCCATGTCCTAAGGTCACTCAAGAAAGAGAATGCTACAGGGGAAGACACAATATTACTTCAGTAAAAGCTTATCTAACACAGACCAGCTAGTTTACAATGGCAGAGAAAGAAAACCAAAACCCAGTGTCACAGAAATGAGACTTCGATTTGAAATATGCCCAAGAATGTGTTTTGTAAATAAAGTAAGGTAGCAGAGTAGTATTTTGTGGATTTTTTATTACTCTTGCAGGACCAAGGAAGATGGACCATTCTGAGTCTCTCAATTAGCCAGTAAGTTCAATTCTGTGAAACTGGTCTATCTTTACAAACAGAAATAGCCATTTCAAAAATATCAGTGTTTTAACCAAATTAGTAATAAAAAACAAATGTGATTCCCTAGATCAACCACCATTCAAGATATCAACTAGGAGACAGCAGCATATAAAGCAGAAAATAAATTCTTAAAAAACTTTGAGAGTACCCAGCTTTTCTCAACTCATCTTAAAATGAGGAACGAGTCAAATAAAATCTTCTATAACAAAATTACCACATTCCAGCTTCTAGAAGCTTGTGGTATACATCCCATATGCAAACACTGGCTCTTAAGGCTCATGATGTAACTTAAGACTATTAGCCTCAATGAGAAGCTCAAAAAACAGCAACTTGCCCATCTTCATTATTATGAATTACCTTAACATAACTACTTTAAGTGTAACTCTACTATTAAGCACTTTTCATTTGAAAACATGCAAAAACCAACTAATCTAATACAGAAAGTCTGTATAAAAAATGCGTGAGCTAATGTCTAAAAATCTAGGTGGAAAAATAATAATAATTTAGAACCAAAAAGCTATTGGGAGGTTTAGACCAAGAAAATTGTTATTAGTCAAGATGTTACTAAATAAATGTGTTTACCCCACGTGTCCTGAAAAGTCCACATAAATGGTCTTACATGACAGGCTTTACTCTCTCTATAAAACGTAGCATTGGTCTGCCCCTGCTCAGAGCCTTGGGCACCTGAAGGTGCACTGATCTGTGCAGTGGTGCCCGGAGCCAGCTGCACCTGCTGATGCTGCTCATCCCTGCACAGCTCTGTGCTCAGTCATATAATGCTAGAAGCCTGGCATCAGCCATGGTAGGAGTATTTACACGACAGAAATCAGGAAATGCTACAAATCAGGGCGATCTTATGTGGATGAAAGATGATTTTTATATTTTATATATTACATCCCTGCATATATAAGTAATCATTTGCATATACAAAAGTTTCCATTATATCTATATTCTGGAAAGTTTGGAAGGACTGCTTAACTTTTTATTTCTCTCATAAAAAACATCTTTTCTTTTTTTGCCATGGTGACATCTGCTGTTTTTAACCACCCAGTGCCCCCTCCCTCTTGGGTAAGAGCCCCTCGGTTTTTCTGGGTGCACGCCCCCCATGGAGCACACGTGTGTTACAAGCAGCCCAGTGCGATGTGGCTGTAAAGGGGAGGAAGAAGGCTTCAGCTCTAACTCCACCCTCCCAACTCCAGAAACTGGTTTACAGGCAGGCACGTGACCCACCCTAGTCCAGTGTGAGTGAAGCCCAGGATGGGTGCCTCACAGGGGATGAAGTTTAGCTTCCCTCCATAATCCAAGCACTCAATATTAGATTATTTGGTGGGCTGGATTGCCCATTCTTTTAACAAACTTCTACTGCCTTCTGCTTGCTAGGCTGTTCTGAGAGTTCTGTCAGGAACGAGGAGAGAAAGTGGTATGAATACAGGTCTTATTTCATTAGACAGTCACTTTTGGTATGGATTCATTTAATTGGGTAAGACCATGTTTATCTGTCAGTAGTACCGGACCACATTAGCAACAATCTGTAAACTCCACCATAAAGACCATTTTTTTGAAACAGCACCTTCCCACAAAAAGCAAATAGAAAAGACGTACCTCTGGGAGCAGCTGGCAGCTATCCTGCGTCCCCAAGGGAGGCAAACAGAAGAGAGACAACAGACAGATCCCCGGGGACACGCTGTGAGCCACTGGATCAGGTCCACTATTTAAATTTTTTATTATGTGAGCCCCAAAAATTCCCATTATTTCTAAGCCAGTTTAATTGGGTTTTCTGATATTTCCAATGCCCCAGCAAGAGGAAAAAATACATAAAAAACAAAACTGACTAAGCCAGTTACCAACAATCTTACTGCAAACTAGTCTTTATGGCGGGGATTGTTTATAGATTGTTGCTAATGTGGTCTGGTCCCTACTGACAAATATGGTCTTACTGAATTAAATGAATAATGTCTAATGAAATAAGACCTATATTCATAATACTTTCTCTCCTCAATTCTGACAGAACTCACTTAAAACAGAGCCTCGCAAGCCAAAGGTAGTAGAAGTTTGTTAAAAGAATGGACCAACCTTGGCCGGGCGCAGTGGCTCACGCCTGTAATCCCAGCACTTTGGGAGGCCAAGGCAGGTAGATCACAAAGTCAAGAGATTGAGACCGTCCTGACCAAGATGGTGAAACCCCGTCTCTACTAAAAACACAAAAATTAGCCAGGCGTGGTGGTGCGTGCCTGTAGTCCCAGCTACTCAGGAGGCTGAGGTAGGAGAATCACTTGAACCTGGGAGGCGGAGGTTGCAGTGAGTCGAGATCACACCACTGCACTCCAGCCTGGGCAACAGAGTGAGACTCCTTCTCAAAAAAAAAAAGAATGGACCAAGCAACCAATCAAATAATCTAATATTCAATGTTTGAGTTATGAAGTGGAACTAAGCTTCAGTTAGCTTTACTAATATGTCATCAGTAATACTAGTAATACTGTCTGAAGATGCATCTCATGTCATAATATCTGGTACTTGGTTCATGTCACTGTATCTATTTTTTGGGGCATTTAATCCTATTGCTCTATTCCAAATACCCTCCTATAACATTGTCTCTAACTTGGAACACACTTTTACACAGGAAAAAAAAAAAAAAAGAAAGAAATAATGACTAGATTCCATGGGTCATGAAAGTTCATTTAATCTGCCATGTACCCCTTATAACAGTGCTTTTCAGTCTTATCTAAGCAAATTACTACTCTTAACAATGTTTCGCAAGAGACATGTTTACAGTAAGGCATAGACGGGAAGATGGCCATGAACAGAACTTTTTATGCAGGCATCTCAGACTCCTATAATGAATGCTGCTATTGCTTTATTTCTCGGAACGTAAGTCATGGTCCATGTCTGATTTTTTTTTAAAAAATGCATCCAGTAAATGCTTCCTGAATTCCTGTTATGTGCCAGGCATGATGCCAGGATGTACCAGAACAGGCCCTTGCCCTCAGTGTGCTTCCTGCAGTGAGCGAGAACAATGTGATGAGCACCACGCAGGTTAGAGGCCCACCTGTGCACTATGGGAGCAGACAAAAAACCCCTAAGGGGACGCTGTGATTTGACCCACTGACCACTCCATCTTTCGCAGACACTTTCCTCCCTTGGTTTTCCTGACATCACATACCATTTTCCTCTGACTTCACTGACTTCATCTACTACCTCCTTTGCTCTTATTCCTAATGTCACTATTTTCTAGGGCTCAATTCTGGACCCTCTTCTGAGGAACTTTATTCAGCAAGTCCTGTAATTTACTTTATTTATTTGAGACAGTCTTGCTCTGTTGCCCAGGCTGGAGTGCAGTGGCGCAATCTCAGCTCGTCACAACCTGAGCCTCCTGGGTTTAAGCAATTCTCCTGCCTCAGCCTCCTGAGTAGCCTGGACTATAGGCACGCTCCACCGTGCCTGGCTAATTCTTGTGTTTTTAGTAGAGACGGGGTTTCACCAAGTTGGCCAGGTTGGTGTCTAACTCCTGACCTCAGGTGATCCACCCACCTTCGGCCTCCCAAAGTGCTGGGAATACAGGCATGAGCCACCGTACCGGGCCTGATACCACAGTTTATCTTTGTTACATTTATCAGAAAGTCACTTTATCTTATTCCCTGGCTCCCTTACTCTCTTTAGAATGTGGGCTCCATGATGCCAGAAACCACGTGTGGCTTTTTTCCTGCTTATTCCTAACACAAAGTGGCTGGCATATAGCACACACTCAGGATTTTCCAAATAAATGAATAACCCTGCACTTGTAAATATGCTTAGCTTCCGTACCAGGTTTGCCAGCCTAACATTCCCACTACATATCTCCTTTCAGCACCACTCAGACTGAAATGCATACCCAGTCAGGTTGTAAGGTACAAAACAGCAGCGCCTACCAGCCTGGAAACTGGGTGAAAAGGTCAGAACCAGTAAGCATGTCAGAACAAGGTTATGACCAATGGCTCCCTTGCAAGGCAACTTACAGCTCTCATGGTAGGCAAGATGAAAAAGCAGTATTACAACTAAAAGGAAAATGAGAAGTACAAACCATCCTGAACTCACAACACAAGCTCCATTAACTTGTTTATGGCAATCGCAACAAATTCTAAACAGAGGCTCAGTGATGCTTTGTACAGCACCTGGATAAGGTGATTCACTAGGGAAAGACAAGGAGGAAGCCATGTTTTACTAGCTTCAAAGCACACTTTAGCTGCTTTAGACTACTATTGGTAGGGGTATATGCAGTGTCTTTACATGGCAGTGGGGAAGGTAAGGTACTTTGACAAGGATTCTAAGACTGACACACTGAAAACACACACTCCAAGCAGATGTACATTCCACAGTCTTCAAACTCACAGTTTCATGAACATTCTGAGAGCTAGTAACAAGATTAATAATGTAAGCATTTACTAGATAAATGTACTATGCCAGACACTATTCCAAGCATTTCCCAAGTACTGTCTCATTCTTATTATTAGCTCATTGATATTGTGTCATTAATATCCACTTTTAAATGAGAAATCTAAGAGAGGCGAAGTAACTTGCCCAAAGTCAGAAAGCTAATGTGCAGTGAAAACAGAAACTGGACACAGACAATCTGTTCTGGAGCTTGTGCTAATAATCCGTACTCTATAATACACTCCTATTTATTCCTAAAATTTAAAGACAGCTTCAGTTCAATTTACTTAGCAGCTTTGGTCTGTTTATGCAATCAGTTGATGCACGTTTCAATCTGATCTTGATTATACTTGCACAGTGAACTTTCAAGTGAAATTAACATTGTGGTGGTCCTGATAAACTGGTCATACCTCTCCCTGAGAATTTTTCAGTATAACCTTCACATCTTCGCCAGTGCCCCATGAGTTCTGGTTCTTCCAGATGAGGTCAGTCGGGGGGCTGGCTGTGACACCAGCGTTTGCAGCCCAAATCTGTAAAAATCAAAGGATATCAGCACACCCAGAACCCAGCTCTCCCACATGCCAATGACAGCAATGCAATGAGACTCAAACACTTGACTCTAAAAGTCTGAGAACTATGCCCCCGCTACAGAGTGCTATACATAGCTATGTGGCCAGAACTCACAGAGTTTCTCAAGGCCTCAGCTTCCCCATCTGATAAGTGAAGACGATGATACATAAGGCCCTGAAGTAAAACTGCCTACACTCACATCCTAGTTCCTTTACACACCAGCTGACCCTGAGCAAGTTACCTTCCTTTAGTCATCCATAAAACAGGGCAGAAATGGCACCTGTAACAGGTGGAATTATTGAAAAGACCAAGTGATAACCCACACTCAGTGGCTGGCTAACTCAGTGAATGGTAGCCTCAGCATTCTATTACTCTGTGGGTTTTATGGGCCATCCTTCCACGTTAGACAGCCTTCTGTGACTCCCTCTAATAATGTTCTCTGGCTGCCTACAGCAAGAAATAAAGAGACCTTCTGCAGCAGACAGCCCATCTAGAATAATCTTATGGAAACTGGTACATCTCCAAACAGAGACAGTGTCACAATACCCTAGAGTATCTGAGACTGCACTCCAAAAAGAATGCTGGAAATGGATAAATCACTCGCTGTTCAAGGGAAAATATAATTGCTGTTGAAATAGGCCAAACAAAGAAATTATATTCTCCTTCTCGTGAGCATGAAAATTCTTTTTATATATCTACTGGCAAAAAAGAATGGATACAGTAAAGAGCACCTGGCAGTCAGAAAGCCTAGGTTTGAATTATGGACAAATCACTACACCTCTAGGAAGCTCAATGCCTCTAGCTACAGGGATACTACTAGCCCTGATCTTTTAGAAAGAGCATTTAAAAACAAACAGAAACAGAAAAGTTTGTAATTCATACATTGTTATATAACATAAAAGACTTTATGACTGCAAAAGGAAAGCTGAAGATGGCAAAGACAAGTATATTTCAATGGGGGCCAGGTGTAGTGGCTCCAGCCTGTAATCCCAGCACTTTGGGAGGCCGAGGCAGGCAGATGACTAGAACAAAGGAGTTTAAAACCAGCCTGGGCAACATGGTGATACCCTGTCTCTATCAAAAAAAAGAAAGGGTGGGGAGTGGGGGTGGTAACAGGAGAAAAATCTACGAATTACTGATTAGGAGACAGCCCTTACTTCTTAAGATGTTCACCTGAAGAATCCAGATCTTTCACCAGCATTACAAATGGACAGGGGCACAAGATATTAACTGGGATGAAACTGAAAAAAAGAACTGAATCTGGTCCAACATTTAGATGATGTGGAATGTTAGTGTTTTCCTACTTGTAAGCATTATTTCTCACTAGCCTATATGTAATCAAATAGTTGGTTTATGTTAATAATCATCATCATAAAATGTCAATATCCTTGCTGGCTAATTTAACCTAAAACTAGTATGTCCTATAGCCATGTCATTTAATACGGCAGCAAAATGTGGCTTGTTAGCACTTAAAATGTGGCTAGCCTGGAATGAATGTGTTGTAAGGGTAAAACACACAGAAGATTTTGAAGACTTAGCTAAATTTAAAAAAAAAAGAACGTAAAAATATCTGACTTTTTAGACTGATTACATGTTAAAGCAATATTTTGGATATATTGGGTTTAATAAAATATAGTTCTAAAATTCATGTCTTTACTATAATGTGGCTATAAGAAAATTTAAAATTACACATGTGGTTCTCATATTTCTATTCTAGAATTTTAAACTGATCTTTGCTTTTGCCTCTGCAATTTTACAGAACGACCACTTAGCACTACCATGTTCCAAAGAGCTGCTTATCACATTTAATACCAGTTGCTGAAGAAAAAAAGTATCACATTATTTTATATGATAATTGAGTTCTCCACTAGACCTCTAGAATCCATGTATTTAGTCCCTGAGGTAGTATACCCAGTAGAAAAAGTAGATGATTGGCATAAGGCTTCCATATTATTACTTTTGAGATAGAGAGCACACTCAATTCTGAATCCTCTGAACTAAAATGTCAGATTCTTTTTACCACAGTATACAACTTCTGTAAGACATATAATAGGACTGAGCAATTTTCTCTCACTATAGTGATTACTAAAGAGATGAAAGGATATTGTAGTTAGGATAGTTGATCCTATTTTTACCCATTATTAACAAATTAGCATCTGATATTTTCACAAAGTGGCATCATGCTCTCCGAACATACCTTTTGAAAGAGAAGTCTGAGCCTTTGATCGTCAATAGTAAGGTATGTATCAACATAAAATTTTAAACACATTTAAAACACATGTTTAATATTTTTTAAAGAAGAATATATAAAAAGAAAGAGACAGTCACCTCTACATTCTTTTAGGACGAAAAGAGTGACTTCTTTGAAATCTATATCAAAGTTAACATATTTTATCATTAGCTAAATCTATCTACTAAGTAAAAGCAAAAGAATCTTTTGTTTACTCAATGAAACATACTTCTCTAAAAAGTAAGCTAATTAACATTTCAGTAACTATTAAGGATGCAGTATTTCAGAACACACCAATTAGAAATCAAGACTCAGAATGCCACTTAGTGATAATTTACAAGGGTGCCTATAATCTAAGGACTTTTATTCAAAACCTACGTTCCTACCCCAACCCCAAAGATAGCTAAGGGTGAAGTAGGGCCTGAACACCAAAATACTACCCAGATGATTTTGAAGCTCACCCAAGGCTGGAGATTGCTGTTATAGACATACGTTAATGCTAGATTCTTAACAGTTCTTTATGCCAAGCAGTGTCTCCTGAATGACACTGGGCTACAACTATCAGTCAAGAGATAGCTTTTATATCTCCTGGAACAGACAAGATAAAAATAATTCAAAGGTCAATTCTTCACTACTCTCAGTAAGACAGAATTTTAAAAATCTTTTATAGCACTTGTAATGACCTAATAATATAAAAAGTGCTTTAATGGCCATTTCTAAAATGTTTCTCTTTTAGCCAAAAAACTTTTTGAGTTACTTTGTTAACACAATGAAGTTAAATTAAATGATAACTAGATTCACTTACTGTAACAGTCTGGCCTGCCTTCAGCACATATCTTGAGGTATATTTGTAACTGACTGATGTGTCTCCAATTTTTCTGATCATCTCCCAGCCTCCCATTGGTTGATCCTACACACAGAAAGGAGGGAGGGAGGGTGTTACTTTGGAGATACAGACAGTTGTGGAATAATCAAATAAATTAATCCATACAGGCAGTTAAACTAAGACCGCTTTACGGTCATCTTCCCACGTTTCAGGTTTTCCTACTATAAAAAGAAAACATGATTTTGTCATTTTGTCAAACAGTAACTTCAACAACGAGT
>NW_012102266.1:3538260-3541375 GCF_000951045.1 Mandrillus leucophaeus
ATTTTGGATATATTGGGTTTAATAAAATATAGTTCTAAAATTCATGTCTTTACTATAATGTGGCTATAAGAAAATTTAAAATTACACATGTGGTTCTCATATTTCTATTCTAGAATTTTAAACTGATCTTTGCTTTTGCCTCTGCAATTTTACAGAACGACCACTTAGCACTACCATGTTCCAAAGAGCTGCTTATCACATTTAATACCAGTTGCTGAAGAAAAAAAGTATCACATTATTTTATATGATAATTGAGTTCTCCACTAGACCTCTAGAATCCATGTATTTAGTCCCTGAGGTAGTATACCCAGTAGAAAAAGTAGATGATTGGCATAAGGCTTCCATATTATTACTTTTGAGATAGAGAGCACACTCAATTCTGAATCCTCTGAACTAAAATGTCAGATTCTTTTTACCACAGTATACAACTTCTGTAAGACATATAATAGGACTGAGCAATTTTCTCTCACTATAGTGATTACTAAAGAGATGAAAGGATATTGTAGTTAGGATAGTTGATCCTATTTTTACCCATTATTAACAAATTAGCATCTGATATTTTCACAAAGTGGCATCATGCTCTCCGAACATACCTTTTGAAAGAGAAGTCTGAGCCTTTGATCGTCAATAGTAAGGTATGTATCAACATAAAATTTTAAACACATTTAAAACACATGTTTAATATTTTTTAAAGAAGAATATATAAAAAGAAAGAGACAGTCACCTCTACATTCTTTTAGGACGAAAAGAGTGACTTCTTTGAAATCTATATCAAAGTTAACATATTTTATCATTAGCTAAATCTATCTACTAAGTAAAAGCAAAAGAATCTTTTGTTTACTCAATGAAACATACTTCTCTAAAAAGTAAGCTAATTAACATTTCAGTAACTATTAAGGATGCAGTATTTCAGAACACACCAATTAGAAATCAAGACTCAGAATGCCACTTAGTGATAATTTACAAGGGTGCCTATAATCTAAGGACTTTTATTCAAAACCTACGTTCCTACCCCAACCCCAAAGATAGCTAAGGGTGAAGTAGGGCCTGAACACCAAAATACTACCCAGATGATTTTGAAGCTCACCCAAGGCTGGAGATTGCTGTTATAGACATACGTTAATGCTAGATTCTTAACAGTTCTTTATGCCAAGCAGTGTCTCCTGAATGACACTGGGCTACAACTATCAGTCAAGAGATAGCTTTTATATCTCCTGGAACAGACAAGATAAAAATAATTCAAAGGTCAATTCTTCACTACTCTCAGTAAGACAGAATTTTAAAAATCTTTTATAGCACTTGTAATGACCTAATAATATAAAAAGTGCTTTAATGGCCATTTCTAAAATGTTTCTCTTTTAGCCAAAAAACTTTTTGAGTTACTTTGTTAACACAATGAAGTTAAATTAAATGATAACTAGATTCACTTACTGTAACAGTCTGGCCTGCCTTCAGCACATATCTTGAGGTATATTTGTAACTGACTGATGTGTCTCCAATTTTTCTGATCATCTCCCAGCCTCCCATTGGTTGATCCTACACACAGAAAGGAGGGAGGGAGGGTGTTACTTTGGAGATACAGACAGTTGTGGAATAATCAAATAAATTAATCCATACAGGCAGTTAAACTAAGACCGCTTTACGGTCATCTTCCCACGTTTCAGGTTTTCCTACTATAAAAAGAAAACATGATTTTGTCATTTTGTCAAACAGTAACTTCAACAACGAGTTAATTAGTAAGGTACTTAACTTTAAAGAGGACAGAACTGGAAAAAAAGGGTATGAACCAAATTGTCAAATTCACTGCTAGATAAGGTGGGTCTTTCAAATTTACAATACTATCTAGCTGTCATAATCACAATTTTAAACATCAAGCATTGGATTACTTCAAGCTTTTAAAATAGACACATAAGCTTAGAAACAGAAGAAAATCTGTCATTTTCCTTCTGCATCTGTCCCACTTCTGCCCGCATTCAACTCTCATACATGAAAGCATAAGGGGATCAAAAAAAGGGTCAATGGGCCTGGGCGTGGTGGTTCATGCCTGTAATCCCAGCACTTCAGAAGGCTGAAGCGGGTGGATCACCTGAGGTCAGGAGTTGGAGGCCAGCCTGGCCAACATGGTGAAACCCTGTGTAAAAATACAAAAATTAGCAGGCGTGCTTGCATGCACCCGTAATCCCAGTTACTGAGGAGGCTGAGGCAGGAGAATCACTTGAACCCGAGAGATGGAGAAGCCAAGATCATGCCACTGCACTCCGATCTGGGCAACAGAGCGAGACTCAAAAAAACAAACAAACAAAAGGCTACAAAGAGACCTTAGAGCTTATTCTCTTTAGCATCAAAACTGTTAGTGCTTGTTAGTGCTACTTCACTCATCCAAATTATGTATTCATCCACATGAAAGATAGTTTTAGTAACTGTGATGAGAAAAGATTAATTTTTTCAGGAACATATGTTTCAAGAAGTGACATCTATCCCACTGCCGCCTGCAAGCTCCCAGACCATGCCTTCCTCTAATATCATCTCATAATCCATCGTGGCCTCCAGTTCCTTGACGCGGAGCTAGGGAAGGCCTACACTACTGAGCTTCCGAAAGCCCCAGCCCTAAATTTCAGAAATCTCTGCTATGAATACTTCATGTTTACTTTTAAACATTTCGGAATAAGGCTTCACGCTATTTTTCATATTAAGTATTAGCATTTGTTCATTTATTTATTTGCAGGGAAAAATACTCCCTTAATATCTGAGTCCAGGCTCTTATCTCCTTCTTTCAGTAAGCTTTTTATTAAGTTAATAACTGAAAGAATATCCACCATTTTCATCCAGTTGCTCCAACTTCTTCACAAATCTGGCTAGGGCAGAGAATAATAATAATTCATCCTCAGAACCACTGTGATAAAAGGAACATGCTTTTCAAAAAAGCCCTGACCCTCTAAAGAAGGGTTAATGAAGCAAATCTTTAAACTACTAGGGTACCCACCTCTTCCTCCTATTTCAATTTTTATTTTATGAATTTAAGTAAAAAAGACATAAACGCTTATTCCATGAAGACTTAAATGAATCCAAACAAAAACTAAGGGGCTATCACAATTGCAAGAGAACCTAGCAATCC
>NW_012102266.1:3541610-3547423 GCF_000951045.1 Mandrillus leucophaeus
AGGCAGGTGGATTGCTTGAGGTCAGAAGTTCAAAATCAGCCTGACCAACATGGTGAAACCCCATCTCTACTAAAAATACAAAAATTAGCCAGGCTTGATGGCGGGCACCTGTAATACTAGCTACTCGGGAGGCTGAGGCAGGAGAATGGCTTGAACCCCAGAGGCGGAGGTTGCAATGAGCCGAGATCACACCACTGCACTCCAGCCTGGGTGACAGAGTGAAAACTTGTCTCAAAATAATAATAATAAAAATAATAATAATAATATCCCATCCATGCATTTCTAAAGCAAAATATTACTTACAATCTGTTAGCCAAAGCCAAAGTTTACCTTAACTAATGTAAGCTTCTTCATAAGGTGCCCATCAACAATTTTCCTTTTAAAAAAATAACAATCTGAATGTTTTCTCTAGGGACAGAAGTAATATAACCATAATGCAAGAAGTCTGGTAAACAGGTAGAAAGTCATCTGATCTACTGCCACCCACCACAGCCAGTTATAGTTGGTGTACGTTTTTCTCTTTTCATACCTGTATTTTCTTATTATCACAATGGATATATATTAAAATTATCTGGCTTTTTATCCTAAATCAGCCACTTTCCTTTCGGAACTTTTTTTTTTCTTTTTTTGAGACAGAGTTTCACTCTTGTCACCCAAGCGGGAGTGCAATGGCACAATCTTGGCTCACTGCAACCTCCACCTCCCGGGTTCAAGCAATTCTGTCTCAGCCTCCCAAGTAGCTGGAATTACAGGAGCCCACCACCATGCCCAGCTAATTTTTGTATTTTTAGAATAGACGGAGTTTCACCATGTTGACCAGGCTGGTCTTGAACTCCTGACCTCAGGTGATCCACCTGCCTTGGCCTTCCAAAGTGCTGGCATGAGCCACCACACCTGGCCCTTTTGGAACTCTTTTCTGAGAACAGGCGTCAAAAAGATTTATACATTGACCAGATTTAAAATATATATAAAGCCAGCCGGGCGAGGTGGCTCATGCCTGTAATCCTAGCACTCTGGGAGTCTGAGGCGGGTGGATCACGAAGTCAGGGGTTTGAGACCAGCCTGGCCAACATAGTGAAACCTCGTCTCTACTAAAAACAAAATTAGCCAGGTGTGGTGACACACGTCTGTAATCCCAGTTACTTAGGAGGCTGAGGTAGGAAAATCACTTGAATCCAGGAGGTGGAGGTTGCAGTGAGGCGAGATCACACCACTGCACTCTAGCCTGGGCGACAGGGTAAGACCCTGTCTCAAAAATAAATAAATAAATACATAAATAAATAAATAAAATGTAAAGTCTCTTTCAGCCAATTTGGTATTTTATAATACAATAAATCACCAAAACACTTAAAATCTCAAAGGAAATCCATCCTGACGCAGTTCAGCATTTAAAGTAATAACAATAAACTAAGAGTACTTGAGCAACATTTTCTGTGTTGCAGTAGAAATATGATCTATTACCACCTCTATACCTAGGTGTTAAAAGAAAGGACCAAGAAAATAAAGTTCTTTTAAAAATGCTATTTATTTTTATTTAAATAAAAAGGGTGAGGGGCAAAAAGTGGACCATAAGGTAGGGTGACCCTTAAGTTCCTTACCTCTCTTCTTCGCCTTCTAAGAGTTTCCTGTAAGCACTGATTTCCATGTCCAGGGCTAACTTTACATCAAGAAGCTGTTCATAGTCATTCAGCTGTTGCTGCATTTGATCCCTTATTTCCGCCATCTCTCTCTCTTTGTCTGTCAGCATGCGACGAGAGTTGTCTTTTTCTTTAGCAAGCATGTCCTCTAATTCTTGAATCCTTTCCAAACATGCTCTAGACTTAAGATACAAGGAAACATACTTTCTAGGAACATTCCAACATTAGCACCAGGCAGCTATTTTAAACCATTTCCTAGACTGGAAAACAAGTACGACCCTATGGAATCTATAACTCACTAGAATTCAAGAGATTTTAAGAAATTAAAACCCAAAATTCCTCAAATACAAAACACAGACCTCAGGAGAGTTTTGGCTGATAAAAGAATAAAAGACTATTACAGAAATGTAAGTTCTGTAAATACACATATAATTTTTCTGTACTTAGCCAAAAAAATTTTAAGCTGTGATTTTGGTAAAAGTCAAGTCTGGCTCCCTTATAAAGCCTTTACTTCCTAAAGTAAAAATTAAATAAAGAACTTAAAAAGATATAAACACTGACTGACAAAATAAACCTAAGAGTGGGTAAAAGTATGTTTTAGCAGACTGCTGAGGAATATTCAGAAACCAGGGCAAAGGGACTCCGGTTGCTATGTGGAAGGCACTACCTACTGTCCCGTTAGGATTGCTGGGCTATCTCATGTTCAGTTAGCACACAAAGGACTTACAATATAGGGTAATTTGTAAAGTATTACTGTGAATATAGAAGTTGTATATTTGGCATAAAAAAATTAAAAATCACACATCCTACACCAGAAAATTCATCTTAGAAATCTTGTGGCTCGCTGGTAACTACTCTTCTGTGTTTCTCCATGACAGAATTCATCTCAGTAGCCTCAGAAAGTGACAACTCAAAAGGACTGATGGATAGCGTAGGCCCTCAGAATCACAAGTACCTGCAACAGAGCAGGAGAGAAAGGGCATCTAATGCGCAAAAACTAAATCTAGAAGGTTAGAGATAAAAAGGAACTACCCAATACATAAAAACTACACTCTTGCTGGTAAATTTACTTTTCACAGTAGTACGGATTCAAAATTTTGAAACTGCTTTAACATATACTGGGGCTGAACAATTAAGTAAACTGATGATAAAAACCAGGTTTCTCACTCTCAGAGAGTAAAGATATAGGTACATCAGAAAGGAAGCCAAAAATGAATCCTGTGGTACTAGATGCAAGTCAGAGACATCTGTATGAATTCATGTTTATCTTAATACAAATGATTAGACAGAAAAAGTTATAAATATGTGCATACACATGGGTTAGCATACATAAAATGTTACCCACTTTTATCAGTGAAAGGGCCAAGAAGCAGTAAGCACACTCAGTGCCCAGATCTTAATTTCTATATACCATTCTCCAATAACAAGAAACAGGGCTCCTTGGAGAATGGATAATTCTAGGACTGGAGCAGGGAAAATGCAAGACAAGCCTAGAGCATGTTATAGTACCAGAAAGCAACAAAGTGCTCCCTCCAGAATGTGGCGCTTAAGTCCTGCCCTTCACCCTTGAGGGTAGGCTGGACTTGGTGACCTATTTCCCATGAACAGTGTATGGAAATGGAAAAATAGTAGCGCTGTTGACAGTGGAGAAACCTGACAAACACTATCTTAAACCAAACACCACCAGTGATGTCATGTGGTTATCACATATGTGCAATCCCTGATACAATGTGACAAAATGGGCACTTAAAACCCAAAACCCCAGTCCAATCACGTGAAAAGCACCAGACAAATCCAAATTGGGGGAACAGTCTACAGGATACCTGGACAATCCTATTCAAGACTCAAGCTCATAAAAAAACAAGGAAAGCCCAAGAAACTGTCACAGACCCGAGGAGGCATGTGGAACCTGGAACAGAAAGAGGATAACAGAAAAACTGGTGAAATCCAAATAGTCTGGAGTCGAGTTCACAGTAATATACCAATGTCAGTTTCTTAGTTTTGACAAATATGCTACGGTAACATAAGATGCTAACAACAGGGGAAAATGGGTGCGAGAAAAACAATAACTGCCTATAGTACTTTGCCAACTTTTCTGTAAATCTAAAATTATGCCAAAATAACAAGGTTATTTTAAAAATAATCAAGAGTCACTCTAAACCTATTTGGGGGCAGAGGGGTCCCCTGGTTCACGTGCATACACAAAAATATATTTTTAAAGAAAAAAAATGGACCAATCAATTAATTAAATTCCAGAGTAGTAGTATATAACTTGACATTCTATTTAGACAGGCACTCCTCTTAAGATGGATATTACAAAGGTAGTCCCTGAACCTCAGAGAACTTGCATTTAACTGCATTTGCAAAAATCATGCTATAAATGGAGAAATCCATTTCCCCGCTACCATGTTCCTTGTATTTTCTTTTTCTCCAAAAGAAAATTTAAAAAGTCATGTAAGTTCAAAATGCCTCCCTTCAATCTCTTTGCTTTATTTCATATATCAGAAGTAGAAGACAGAATGGGCAAAAAGGTAGAATCTAAAGGAGAGTTGATGAGAGATATAAACTACCCAAGATTCACAGATAACCTGAGCTGAGATTTACAAACCCAAGGATGTCTCTGTTTGACTGCCTTTGATGTTGTAGAGCTCTTTAAGACGGAAAAATTAAAATCTAGGTATACAAGTTTTAAAGTTATTCTGAATCATTCTGTATTTTAAATAGAAATATTTAAATTCTATTTTCAGTAGCTGCACTTACGCTTGTAGAGTAAGATATAAGGAACACAGTATGAGAAGTTAGACCTAGATTCTCCTTTCGAATTCTGCCATTAACTACCTATGAGCAAGCTGTAACTAACCTCACTAAACCAGTTTCCACATAAGGAAAATGAAGAGATCTAACTAACTAGATTATCTCTCAGATCTTGCCACTAACCCTGAATTTTATGACTTCTGATGATCTTGGGGTTAACTTTTTTTGTAATATGTAATATCATTGTACTGGTTTACTAAGGTCTAGCTGCAACCAAAGTCTCCAGAATCTGGGTGTTAGAAAAACAAAAGTTAGAGGTGTTTTTAAGTACCATGCTGTACTTTTCTCTAAGGCAAGCAGACTCTAAACAACCAATTCATTTGGCCCCAAGTCAAAAATATAGAAATGCAATAAACAATGTAAAATTTTTAATTCCAAAACCTAACACTGGTACCATCTATATATTATTTAAATACATCTTGTAAAACCAGTATTTTAAAAGCCATGTCAATTTTAAGTAAAATTTAAGAAGTACTTTACTAACCTGAGTTATTTAACCAAAAGGAAATTCTTTTGGCCTAATAGGCAGCATGATGAAACTGATATGACCCAGCAACAAACATGATTAAACAATAGGAAAATATTCAAAAAGATGACATTTTTCTTTTTGATTATTTTTCTAAGGCTAAAATTTACCAACTAATAAAAATATTCCTCAAAATATACTGTTTACCATAAAGTCTGTTACCAATAATGAACAGAGGAAAAGATTCACCCCCAGAAAGAGAAATTAAAAACTATTTTGGCTGAACTATCTGCTAAGGAGTTAGCTCCTGGAAACCCCCAGTGCACTGCCTAACATTACTTAAAAACCACTAAGCTAAGGTTTAAAAAAAAACTTGCAGCCAGCACAGTGGCTTACGCCTGTAATCCCAGCATTTAAGGCAGTAGCTCACACCTGTAATCCCTTCCATTTTGGGAGGCCAAGGTGGGCAGATTACCTGAGGTCAGGAGTTGGAAACCAGCCTGGCTAACATGGTGCACCCCGTTTCTACTAAAAATACAAAGAATTAGCTAGGCGTGGTGGCACGCGCCTGTAATCCCAGCTACTCAGGAGGCTGAGGCAGGAGAATCACGAATCACTTGAACCTGGGAAGTGGAAGTTGCAGAGAGCTGAGATTGCGCCATAGAACTCCAGCTTGGGCAACAAGAGCAAAATTCTGTCTCAAAAAAAAAAAACACTTGCAAAATGGGAATTCAATTAACAGGCAAACAGGGAAACAGCCTTGAACCTGGGTCACAACACACAGCTACCAAGTTTCAGAGCCCACTACTACTTATTAATAACACTAGACTACTCTCAGTCTCCTCATCCGAAGTACAGTGAAGATCAACCTCAAGACAAGATCTGTACTAAGTAAA
>NW_012102266.1:3548903-3552987 GCF_000951045.1 Mandrillus leucophaeus
AGCCTCTGGGCAAGTCATTAAACTCACCTAGATCTGTGGTTATATGGAATGAACTCAGAGGTGCTCCCAGCTCTGCTATTATATGAAAATTTTCAAAACACTATCAGCACAAAATAGGTTTAAAATAATTTAAAAATGTGTGCTGTAAGTAACAAAGCACATGATAGGCAATGTAAAAGCCCCTATGTTAACTAAATTATTTTATATAACCCCATTTTATATGACTCATTTTCGGATTTCTTTTTTTTTTGAGACGGAGTCTTGCTGTGTCGCCCAGGCTGTAGTGCAGTGGCGCAATCTCATCTCACTGCAAGCTCCGCCTCCCAGGTTCATGCTATTCTCCTGCCTCAGCCTCCCGAGTAGCTAGGACTACAGGCGCCCGCCACCACGCCCAGCTAATTGTTTGTATTTTTAGTAGAGTCAGAGTTTCACCGTGTTAGCCAGGATGGTCTTGATCTCCTGACCTCATGATCTGCCTGCCTCAGCCTCCCAAAGTGCTGGGATCACAGGCATGAGCCACTGCGCTCAGCCATTTTCTGCTTTATTTCTAAGTTCCTGCAATTGATGTCATCAGTTTTATAATTAGAAAAATATGTTACTAAAAATGGTAAAAAGAAAAAGGAAGGAAGAAAAGCCTAATCAAGAGTAAAATAAAGTTGATTCTCATGTGGAAAATTCAAAACAAGATTTTCTCCCTTGATGAAAACAGAAGCTGAAGTTATTTCCAAAACAATTAAGGTGACGAGTTAATTGCTGAATCATTCGGAATGCAGTATATGGAGTATATGTACTTTGTGTCCACACTGACATCACCCTAGGCTAAAACTGATCTGAAGTAGTGTCCATGCCTGCTTAAGCAGCACCTGAAGCACACCATCACACCCTGGTAGGCAGCCAGTCAACACAGGCAGCAATAATCCCATTTGTCACTTAGGCATACCAACGAATGAATGAGTTACTAAATTCTTATTGGAATATGCAAATTAAAGCTACTTTCCTGGATCCTAATTATTATATACTTTAAGCACTACAGAATTTGTCTAGAAACACAAAGCATTCACCGCCCACAAAGAATTTTTACATGTTTTTCTTCATTTTGGTTTTCAAATGATATAAAAAAGGAATGTGTTGAGAATAACTCTGTAGAGATGAAGCTATTAGACAGGTCAGAAGATCCAGGTCCTAGGGTAAGTCCAGTGAATAAACTAACAGGCTCCTTCCTCAAGGGCAAGTCCCTTAGCTCTGTGTAATCTACTAATTAGGAGCAACAGTATCTACTCAAAGGATGTTTATGCAATGCAAAATGAACACATCTAGAAAAGTACTGTGAAGACCAAAGCGCAGGATGACACTATCCTCTGTGACAAACAGAGGGAGGAGTGACATCAGCCCGAACAAAGCAGGTAGGTGCCCATGGTGAAGGTAACCTTCAAGTCTAACTTCTTACATCAAGATGCTTATTTACCTCTTTCTGTAGATTAGAAAGCTGGGATGAAAGACTCTCAATTCTCATGCGGCTTTCCATCAGCTCTTCCCTGGCACTGTTGACAGTAGAAGTATTCATCTCTGATGACAGTCTGGCATTCTCAAGCTAAAAGAAGCAGCAAAGCATAGTCAGTCTTATCTAGAACTGAAACAAATAAGGAAGCATGATTCACCTCAAGGCATTTCAAACCTAACTCCTGCTGGTAACTGGTTGATGAAACACAGGAAAAGCATCATGCAGTTTGCTAACATGGTGTGAATGATGGTAATTCTGTGTGACTTCTAGAGTCACTTCCTAAATAACGAGCTTTAAGAATGCTAATATACCTAGGCCTTTACCCAAAGCTTATTACTTCAATATTTCATCTATTAAACCTTTAATGTCTAAGATAACACTGATAATAAGGAGACTGGGTAGTAGCAACTCAACTGTGGTGATGTTTGTAAAGAAAAGAAACATCACATATCCCTAACCCACCAAATCCAATACAGTATATAAACCAACAAGCAGAAAATACTAATTTATAGATTCATTCAAACCAGATAGAAATGCTTCCTTTCAGAAGCAAAAAAAATAGCTCCTTGAGTAAAATACAAATCCCATAACACTATTGAGTATGTGCGTCTCCTCCCTGGCTCCCTGTGAGGCCACAGTCTGTGACTGATCCTTACTTTAGCTCCTTCACTGTTTAGCTCAATGTGTGATACTGGATAAATGTTATACAACTGAAGTTACTGCTTATAATAAGATCTTTCACTTTCACTAATTACTACTTCATACAACAGGTAAAAAGCAACATGAACAGTTTAAGGCCATGCAATGAAAATTTTCAATAACTCTGTGACTCTACTATTCTAAGTCAGCCACGAAAAAGTCTTTTTAATCAAATCATATAAAATTTAAAACATGAGGCAAAATCATTTACCAGGGAAAGCCTGTACTTGTTGGTGATTTTTATGAATTCTTTCATGGTTAGCTAATGTAAGTGGGAAGTTTCTACAATATTTTTTTAAGTGAATAATAGTGACAGAGGAAGAAATAGCAGAGACTTTTCCATTTGGCGCTTATGTAAAAAGGCCCAAAGTGTGGTAGTCTCAATCTACGCACAACGATGACATGAAAATAAGATCTAATGCAGTCTGACATTCATTCACTACTACATGGACGTGAATGTAGGACAGCATGATCAGTACTTGCTATTAGAGGGAAGTTACTTCACATGGCTTGGGACAAAAAGACAAAACCTTACCTCTAATAAAATTGGAACAACTCTACATTCTTCTAGTAATTTTTAGTAACATTTGGTTTATAGAAACTGCACTTTTTAGAAGAAGCCAATTTTCTATATATTTCATGGAGACTAGGGGAATCATTTTCAAAAACTAGAAAAAAATAAACATCAAGCGATGTTCGTCATGGGAATTGTGAAGTAATGATTTTAAGTGTTCAAAAGAATCTTCTGAAGAGTGCTCACTTTGGCATGGTAAGTCTGCTCCAGCTCTTCCTTATACAGCCTCACTTGGGCATCATGTTGCTCTCTCATCTCATGAAGGGCCTGAGCCAGCTTGTACTCATACTCAATTTGACGCCCAGAATCCACCTCTACCAAGCGCGTTTCATGCTTCCTTCTGGTCTCGTTAATCTCCTGAGGAAAAAAGAAACAAAAAACATAAAGCCAAGTTACTTACCATGGCTGCACTGGTACACATCTGAGTGACATCACAGCCATCTGAAGTTTTACACACGAACCTCCTCCTGTTTGTCCTCAGGCAGTCATCTGAATAAACACTTTTTTGCCTCTTAGTTTTCAGTTGAGAAGATTTTTGAAATGGAACTAATGACAGAAGTGGCAGCATCTCAAGCCTTAGGAACTTTCTATTCCTTTTGAGGAGCAGAGCTATTTATTTTTCTGAAGCCAAGGAAAGGCCTGGGTGGCCTACTGAAACTACCATGCAATCAAGGATTTATAGACAGTAAACAATACTAAACACTAAGCAAAAATTATTTTTCTAAATTGTTTCACTGATAATCTTAAGAACATCTCTGAAAAAACGGCACATGGAAAGTTAAACTTAACAGTCATGATCAATTCAAATAAAGATTTATGTGTAATGAAACTATTTTCTTTTTTCTTTTCTTTTTTGAGATGGAGTATTGTTCTGTCACCCAGCGGTGTGATCTCAGCTCACTACAACCTCCGCCTCCTGGGTTCAAGCAATTCTCCTGCCTCAGCCTCCCTAGTAACTGGGATTACAGGTGTGTACCACCATGCCCGGCTAATTTTTGTATTTTTAGTAGAGATGAGATTTCCCCATGTTGGCCAGACTGGTCTCAAACTCCTGACCTCAGGTGATCCATCTGCCTCAGCCCCTCAAAGTGCTGGGATTACACGTGTGAGACACCGTGCCCAGCCATAAAACTATTTTCTTAGACATAATAATAGGCAGGACAAGCTAATTTACGTGAATTTCTTTAAAAGCTGGTATTAAGCTATCATTATCAAGTGACACAGGATCTTATTAACAATATTAGTTGACTAACTATATATGAAAAATTTACCGTTAAAGAATAGAAGTAGTTGTCATGATCCTTTACTCT
>NW_012102266.1:3554407-3555442 GCF_000951045.1 Mandrillus leucophaeus
CTTAGCATCCATTCTCAAAAAGGCAAAAGCCAAACATTCAAAGATGCTATGCAAACACTCTAAAAATATTAAATTACTTTTTACTGATGCTATTTTTTATATAGAACCAGTGACCTTACAAAGAAAAAAAATACCCTACTTCTGGTTGTCTACACACAACACAAATAATGGTAAATCACAATTTTTACAAAACAAAACAAAAATGTAAGTCAATCTGAACTCAATATAAAAATATCTGCTTTCACAAAGCAACACTAGTAACAATTACATGACAGCACTTGCTACAGTATCCAAAGAGTTTTCACACACAGTATTCCACTTTGATCCTCACCACTGCTTAAAGAAAAAAATAGCAGTATGAGTATTTCATTTTAAATAAGAAATAAGAGTTGTCCAAGGTCTGACTGCTTGTCTGGTGCACCTTGCACTAATACCTATTTTGTTTAAAGCTTGTCATTTTAAAAAATAATCAGATTTCTATTATTTTTGCTCCAAATAAAAAAATGGTTTGCTAACTGCTACAATGAATTCCTATTTTATTATTAGTGACTGTTTTCAAAATTATACTACTTCTAAAAACATTAAGCCTAGCAGATTAACAGCATGTTTTCCCCCATGAGTTGATTCCAACCCTCTCCAATTTTCATGAAATATACATTCCCCTTTCTTCAATTTTATTACTTCCTTTGTTTGACAACAGTTCTGCCCCTGTCCCTTCACCACAGCAGTTAAGGCTTGTAAGTGATATTTTAAGATTTCCACATGAGTGGGCCGGGCACGGTGGCTCAAGTCTGTAATCCCAGAACTGTGGGAGGCCGAGATGGGCCGATCACAAGGTCAGGAGATCGACACCATCCTGGCTAACACGTTGAAACCTAGTCTCTATTAAAAATACAAAAAATTAGCAGGGAGTGGTGGCATGCGCCTGTAGTCCCAGTTACTGGGGGTCTAAGGCAGGAGAATGGCTTGAACCTGGGAGGCAGTGGCTGCAGTGAGCCGAGATCACGCCACTGCACTCCAGCCTGGGCAACAGAG
>NW_012102266.1:3557152-3558184 GCF_000951045.1 Mandrillus leucophaeus
TGCCCAGCCATAAAACTATTTTCTTAGACATAATAATAGGCAGGACAAGCTAATTTACGTGAATTTCTTTAAAAGCTGGTATTAAGCTATCATTATCAAGTGACACAGGATCTTATTAACAATATTAGTTGACTAACTATATATGAAAAATTTACCGTTAAAGAATAGAAGTAGTTGTCATGATCCTTTACTCTGTTTTAAGGAAGTGTCTAAATAAAATCAGAATGGAAGGCTGAGTGTGGTGGCTCACACCTGTAATCCTAGCACTTTGGGAGGCCGAGGCAGTCAGATCACCTGAGGTCAGGAGTTCAAGACCAGCCTGGCCAATATGGTAAAACCCCGTCTCTACTAAAATACAAAAACTAGCCAGGCATGATGGAGAGTGCCTGTAATCCCAGCTACTAGGGAGGCTGAGATGGGAGAATCACTTGAATCCAGGAGACAGTGGTTGCAGTAAGCCAAGATCGCATCATTGCACTCCAGCCTGGGGAGCTGAGCTAGACTCTGTCTCCAAAAAAAAAAAAAACAAAAAAGAATGGCATTATCTGAAGAAGCCACAAGAGGGAAGTATAACCCACAAAAGTTGCTGTTCGTGTATGTTAGTGCAGGTATTTTCCTGTGCATTTCTTCATCTTTCTCTTAACTACTACACAGAAGCATGCACTTGACAAAATCAGAAAAATCAGGAAGGTTCTACTGTCACCCTCCAAGAGATCACATCTATTTCATGAAGCAAATAATACCTAAATCATGAAAACACTGAAGAGAGCAACTGCTAACAGTTGCTCTTTGTCTACCTCCTCCTTCCTCTTTTGTCTTTCTCCTTCTTTTTTCCCCCAACTGTTCATAATAAGGAAGTTAGATATTATTACTGAATATATATCATGAAGGAAAAAAAAAAAGTTAAGGCCAGCGTAGTGGTTCACACCTGTAATCCCAGCACTTGGGGAGGCTGAGACAAGTGGATCACCTGAGGCCAGGAGTCTGAGACCAGCCTGGCCAACATGGTGCAACTTACTAAAAAACAAGGGG
>NW_012102266.1:3558234-3559877 GCF_000951045.1 Mandrillus leucophaeus
CTCCATCTCAAAAAAAAAAAAAAAAAAAAAGAAGAAGATACAGTGTAGGGTCCAGTATCCCATCAATCCCCATCCCAACAGTCCTAGTTTTCTGCAAAACAGTTTGAAAACTCCTGACCATCAAGCAATATTCAAGCTCCTTGGCATGGCATGTCCCCCTACAAAGCCCTTCAGGTCTAAGTGCTAAAGACCTTCTGAGCCTGGGACTTCACTCTCCCCTGCTTCATGCCATCTATTCCCACTCCTAACTCCATCTAATTCCTAAGCAACTGCCATTCAAAACTAAGACCAAGGATGGAACAAATGTCATCCTTCCTCTCTAATGCTTCCCTGCTTTACCTCTCCTAGCAGAAAAAAGTCATTTACCTTTCTGGGCTCCACAGCACTTTGTGCGTCATTCTCATATGGTGCATGGTACATACATCTTTTTAAGATTTAAGATTCCAAGTCTGTCTCCTACACTGGAATGTGGGTAAAATGAGATTACCTTCAGATCCTCAGTGCTTGACAATGTCTGGTATAGGGTGGGGATACTCAATAAAATTTGTGTGTTAAAAAATGAAAGAAGCAAACCACAGAAAAGCAGTACTTACAATTTTACTTTAGTGTAACAACTCATGAAAAGATAAGTACTCAGCCTCTGTTATAGAGGACCAAGGTTATTCTGAGACCCAAACAGTCAATCTAGATCTGCCCTGCAATGCCTGTACAAGCCACCACAGCCTTCACAAGCAGATGGGCGGCAGGCATTGTACCAGGGACTGAAGAGAACTCAAGAGTCAGCTACCGTCCTTGGTGCAAAGTAATTTATAGTCTCTTCTCATAGGAGGTTATGAACACACTTTTGCTTTTTCTAACCCACACAAATGTACAGTGGCATTTATATGCACTCTTATACACAAGTGCACAGGAGTTTAGGGACTGGGGGAGAGGCTCAGCCCAGGTCCTTAATTTTGAGATATATTTACTTAATTCAGCAGACATTACTGAGTATCTACTATGTACTACCAGGAACAGAAAGATAAATAAATAAGACAGGGTCCCAACTAAGTGCATTGTTCGTTTTTCCCTTCCTTCTTCTGGACCCTCAGTATCTTTACTGCTCAGGGTTAGGCACTAGGCCATGTCACCACACATGTGTGTAGCTGTCTAGGTGGCATAAAGGCTTATCTTGCAGATGCTGAAGTAAACTGATGAAAAGGGACTTGTGAGGCTACCTGCACTGGGAGCTCAGGGCAGACAGTTCTTGCAGCTGTCCTTACATTGTGAGCCCTTTAACTCCACAAACGAATTCTTCTGCATTCATACGTTTTTCCTCTTCCTCCTTAGGCCACAATATTAACAGTGAAAAAATCAACACTTCATAAAGTGGCTAATAAAGAGAGAAGAATTGACTACTATCTCTACCTCTTGCATATACAGCACTTACAGTGTATTGATCATACAAATCCCTTACTTGAGGACGTGCTGAGCTACCTCAAGAGATTGAAAACCCTTTCAGGGCAAGGCCCATGACTTATTATTCCTACATCTTCTACACAGAAAATTCAGATAATGATTATTTTGGTAAATGTCACAAATGCACACGCGCACACACACACAACTTCTCTTTTTTCATCCTATGTAAAATGTATCATGTCTTT
>NW_012102266.1:3560292-3562638 GCF_000951045.1 Mandrillus leucophaeus
GTAGCTTGAATAATCTACCTGCAAAATTTCTCTCCATCCCCAAACCTTATTATCTCTTTTCTTTCTTTTTTTTTTTGAGATGGAGTCTGGTTCTGTTGCCCAGGCTGGAGTGCAGTGGCACAATCTCAGCTCACTGCAAGCTCTGCCTCGCAGGTTCACACCATTCTCCTGCCTCAGCCTCCTGAGTAGCTGGGACTACAGGCGCATGCCAACATACCCGGGCTAATTTCTTTTTATTTTTAGTAGGGACAGGGTTTCACTGTGTTAGCCAGGATGGTCTCGATCTCCCGACCTTGTGATCCACCCGCCTCAGCCTCCCAAAGTGCTGGGATTACAGGCATGAGCCACTGCACCCGGCCTTATTTCTTTATTTGATATATTTTTGTGGCAAAGAAATCATAAAGAAAATATAATTACATGTTTAGCTATGACAATGTCATTCCAAAACCCCTCCATTCCTTTACAAAGTAAAATTATATATAGTTACCTCTTCATACATGTTTTTGCGAAACTCCAAGTCCTCAGTAAGGCTCTGACAACGATTCTCCAAATCCACTTTAAGTAAAGTTTCATCTGCTAACTGTTTTTTGGCAGCAGCTAAGGAGGCTTCCAACTATTACGAGGAAAAAGAATTGTGATAAAAATTACATGGCAATCATTTAATAATGAACTTAAGATATCTATGGATCAAATCAAGTGTTAAAATTCCTATAAATTTATCAATGTATAATTACTTCATTTGAACATTTATCACAGAACTGGGTGTTCATTTGCTGGCCCCACCCACAGAGTATCATACCAAATCACCTGTCAAATTGTTAATTGGCAACAGGGAACAGAACAGAGACATATGACTCACTCACATTTCAAAAATCAAACTAGTTATTTTAGCTAACCACTTTCACTTTTTCCTGTGTGGAGAGCAGCATTATGGCATCTCTTTTCTTACTTATTTCCTAACAAAATAGGCTTTGACAGCAGAGACAGAACGAGTGTGCATACAATAGGGAAGAAGGGAACCACAAGATCTGGACAACCCAGATGTAACGCCTGAGAGGTGACAACGTTTTGCATGTTAGCTACCTCAAGACTTTTCTTCAAGTAAACCATCAGAAAAGAAATAAATAAAAATTCAAAAAGAAAAGACATTTGAAAATCAATCAATCAAATAAACTATGGCTTAAATTAAGGCAGATGAGGCAATTAACCTGCCACATAAGGCTCAAGAGTAGGCTTGACCTCACCTGGGCAATCTGATCCTTCAGATCCTCCAAATCTCCCTCTAAACTTTTTTTGTCACCAAGTGCAGTAGCAAGAGCTGCATCTTTAGAATTCAGTGCTGCTTCATATTCTCGAAGTTTGATCTGGGCGCCATTAAGATCAGATTCTTTCTTAGCATAGCTGGAATAGATTTAAAAAGCATAAGATATCAAACCATACTGATGACTTGAGGTCTTCTCCCTCTCTGCTGAGGGGACAAACAAAATAAGTAGTTTAAATAAAGGCTCCCATCACCTATCAAAATTAGAGAAGCAACTCACAGGCATTGGATGCAGAGTTTTTGTTGGCTAACATTCTCTTTCAATGTCACATGACTACTAATGACTATGGGTCAAAGACATCCATATAAAGACCAACGTACCAGAATCCTGCTTGTCCCTGAGTGAGACTACACATCCCTCTTGTTCTATAAAGAGGCACACTAACACAGAATATTTCTGAAGAAATGAAAATTCATTATTTTTTAATACAAAGCATATTATAAGCCAAAACGTACAGGAACTGTAAGTCAGGATATCATGCTAGGCACAGTGGCTTACATCTGTAATCACAACACTTTGAGAGGCCGATGTGGGAGGATCGCTTGAGAGCAGGAATTCAAGACCAGACTAGGCAACACAGCAAGACCCTGACTCTACAAAAAAAAAAAAAAAAAAACAGCCCGGCACAGTGGCACACACCTGTAGTCCCAGCTACTCGGGAGGCTTAGGTGGGAACATCGCTTGAGCCCAGGAGGTTGAGGCTGCAGTGAGTCATGATTGCACAACTGTACTGCAGCCTGGGCAGTAGACCAAGACCCAGTCTCAAAAAAAAAAAGAAAGAAAGAAAATTAAATTACACTAAATGAGAAAAAAATGTTATTCTAAAAAGTAATTTTATAACTCAATGCATGATACTGAAACTTCCCTGATATTAATAAGAACTAATTGACCCCAAGCTTTGCAAGTACCTCCCATTTTGTTAGATAGAGGTAACAATAAATAATGGCCTCCCTAATATTTTGCATAAAAATTATTTCAGTTTATACAACTAACTACCAAAAAACTGAGGTTCAGGGCTGGGAGC
>NW_012102266.1:3563408-3565373 GCF_000951045.1 Mandrillus leucophaeus
GTGTGGTACTAGGCTGAGCTAATTTTTTGTATTTGTAGTAGAGATGGGGTTTGTCTATTTTGGCCAGGCTGGTCTCCAACCCCTGACCTCAAGTGATCCACGGGCCTCAGCTTCCCAAGATGCTGGGATTACAGGCATGAGCCACTGTACCTAGCCTCTAAATATCACTTTTTTTTAAATGGAGTTCTACATTATAAAATTATAGTTCATTTGGATATAGTTTGCCCAATAATTATATTTTAAAGTATTTCTCTCATTCAAATAATTGTTAACAGTAGTTACACAGAGAAGCCTTAATAATATCAAAATTATTGCCAGGCATGGTGGCCCATGCCTGTAATCCCAGTACTTTGGAAGGCCGAGGCGAGTGGATCACCTGAGGTCAGGAGTTCAAGACAAGCCTGGCCAAAATGGTGAAGCCCCGTCTCTACAAAAAACACAAAAATTAGCAGGGCATAGTGGGGCGTGCCTGTAATCCCTGCTACTTGGAAGGCTGAGGCAGGAGAATTGCTTGAACCCGGTAGGTAGAGGTTGCAGTGAGCCGAGATCGTACCACTGCACTCCAGTCTGGGTGACAGAGACTCTGTCTCAAAAAAAAAATAATAATATCAAAATTATTAATACCTGTTCTTAAAACTGCTATTGTATTTTTCTTGGAGAAATAGGATTTAACTAAAAAAACTGCTATTGTAGAAGAATACTTTTACTTACTGATGTTTGAGGACTGGCTAAAGGAGGAATCTTTAATAAAAATCTCAAAATAATATTGTAATATTAAAATAAAGTGAATAAACTGGCCAAATGACGATCACATATGAAAAGATTTAATAGCATTCACTTTTTACTCATCATAAAAGCTCAGCAGTCATGTCACATGCTTAAATCTCATGCTTTAAAACACCACAAGATGGCAGGCTTTAACTGAAGACTAGTCTAGAAGAGGGAAAAATTAACTGTTAAAAAAAAATCCCATACTATAATAATTTACAATCAAAATGCCTAGTTCACACTACTGCTGGGTCTCCACAGGAATGAACTGACACTTGTGAAGGAGCCTCTATTTTGTCCCACTATAAAATTACCAGAAGGGCTAGGACATATGTCATAATACATATGCTTGAAAACAAAACCATATTTTAAATGCAGTATTACACAATACTTACAAAAGCTACTGACTCAAAATTAATTACTTAACAATTACAAACAGTAATTTTTAAAGCTCAGGTCATAAATGTGGTACTTCTCAATGTGATGCTGCCTCATGGCAGGAGAATGACCTGTGCCTTCCAGGGACCGAAATGGTCCAGCAAGAATGATACTGCATAAAACAGCATGTCAACTTTACAAGTTATTGTATGCAGCAACCTGTAAAATTGGCATATTTTATGCAGTATCGTTCTTGTTTATTTGACTTCATAGATTTAATAGGTAATATAAGCAAATAGCTCAAAACTTAGGATGTCATACTACCAAGTGAAAGATACTGTGGGCAACATCTTGTGAAGTGTAGAAAACACAAGAAGTCAAAAATTAATCCAAGGCAGTACACCCAGATGACTAGAATATGGTGATTTCTTCCATAAAAATAAAAACCAAAGAAGATAAGGAGGACAGGGGATGAAGAGAGTATTTACTTGTGGTACCCCGAGGGCCACCCAATGATGCCAGTGGAAATTTCATAGGAGCTTTAATTTCAGTCAAGACTAATGCTTCCACTGTTCATTTTATGTCAAGTTCTTAATCAAGTAAAACACTGTTCTATGAAAATATAAATTGTTCTGTTATAAATTATTTCCTGGCAAAGTGCCGTGGCTCACGTCTATAATCCCAGCACTTTGGAAGGGAGACTAGCCTGGGCAACATGGTGAGACCCCATCTATACTAAAAATAAAAAAAAATAGCCAGACATGGTAGCACATGTCTGTAGTCCCAGCTACTAGAGGGGCTGAGGCGGGAGAATCACTT
>NW_012102266.1:3570668-3580109 GCF_000951045.1 Mandrillus leucophaeus
CCAGGAAGGAAAAAAAATCACACACACAGACACACACAACTTCTCTTTTTTCATCCTATATAAAATATCATATCTCTTCCAAGAAGAAAAAAATATTAATAATGGATGCTTCTATAATCTCTAAAACTCATACCATACACATAACATGCAGAAAGTCATTCCAGGCCTGCAGTAACAATAACTACTTGAAAATGAAATAGGGGACCAGGCCCGGTGGTTCATGTCTGTAATCCTAGCACTTTTGGAGGCCAAAATGGACAGAATGCTTGAGTCCAGGACTTCGAGACCACCCCAGGCAACATGGTGAAACACCACTTTTACAAAGAATATAAAAATTAGCTGGGTGTAGTGGCCTGCGGCTGTAGTCCCAGCTACTAGAGAGATTGAGATGGGAAGATTGCTTGGGCCAGGGAGGTTAAGGCTGCAGTGAGCTATGGTCGTGCCACTGCACTCCAGCCACTATCGCTCTGGGCAACAGAGCAAGATCCTTATCTTAAAAAAAAAAAAAAAAAAAAGGAAAGGGAATTAGTAAGCATATTCCAACCATAAACACTTGAAAAAATAAGACTGTACACTTAAACAGGGAACAAAGAATTAGTGTGAAACAAATCAATAAGTAAACTTGCAGGGACAAATACAACATAACCTGAAGCTCATTACAAAATAGTTTTAATTAATTTGGGTAATGGCAAATTATTGCCCACCTGTTAACATTCTCTCGGTCAGTGTGCATCAGTACCTATCCCTAACATTTCACTTCAGGCCCACGCTTATTCAGAAAAACAAATATATTATAGGAGATGAAAGAGAAAAGTCATTTAGTTTCTTAAGTGTAATCAGCTAACAGAAATCATTCTATACAAAACTGTTATTTCTAATCAAAGCCACAAAACAAGGATTTTTAAATCCCTTAAAACAGACCCACTGTATATAGAGAGCCAAGCCAATTAGCCCAGCTGGCTAGGCTCTGTTCTTGCTTTCATATACTGTAAGGTTCTTCTGAACAGCTGTCTGGTAGCAACTCAACACCACTATAGTGCAGTATTCAAGTGACTATCACACAAATCCGTGTCTGGGGATCTCTTCACACCCAGAGCTCAGCATCGATATGCCATGTCTTTTATTATCTAGCCATGCTCCAGACCTTTAGAGAAAAAATAAACCTTATTTTCAATTTAAAGTAAAATATGCCCACATAAAAACCTTGTCCTAAAACTTGGTAATTTTATTTCATAACAGGCTCAAACTACATGTCAAGCACGCATTTGCTCCAACAGTCACTCATCAGCTTCAACACTGTCCTCATGTTAACTTCCCTTCCAAAGGGAAAAAGGATGTGATCTACAGTATTTTTCCTAAGGAAAAGTAATGAACTTCCCCAAAATTAAAACAAATATAACTTAATATACAAAAACTCGGCCAGGTACGGTGGTTCTTTCCTGTAATCCCAGCACTTTAGGGGGCCAAGGCAGGCAGATCACCTAAGGTCAGGAGTTAGAGACCAGCCTGGTCAACATGGTGAAACCCCGTCTCTACTAAAACACAAAAATTAGCTGGGCATTACAGGCGGCTCATGCCTGTAATCCCAGCTACTCGGGAGGCTGAGGCAGGAGAATCGCTTGAACCCAGGAGATAGAGGTAGCAGTGAGTCAAGATCACTTCATTGCGCTCCAGCCTGGGCAACAAAGCGAGATTCCATCTCAAAAAATAAAAATTAAAAATTAAAAAGTTAAAAAATTACACAAAAACTAGAACGTCTTATGATCACAATTTCTTTCTCTTTTCTTCTTTTCTCTTTCCTTTTCCCTCCCTCCCTTCCTCCTTCCCTTCCTCTCTTTCTCTCTCTCGAGATGGAGTTTCACTCCTGTTGCCCAGGCCACAGTGCAATGGTGCGATCTCAGCTAACTGCAACCTCCGCCTCCTGGGTTCCAGTGATTCTGCTGTCTCAGCCTCCTGAGTAACTGGGATTACAGGCGCCCGCCACTACACCTGGCTAATTTTTGGTATTTTTAGTAGAGACGGGGTTTTACCATGGTGGCCAGGCTGGTCTTGAACCCCTGACTTCAGGTGATCTGCCCGTCTCAGCCTCCCAAAGTGCTAGGATTATAGGCGTGAGTCACCATGCCCGGTCTTGTGATGACAATTTCTATCAACAAGGGTCTCCTCTGGCATATGCAAAAAGACTAAGATGCTTTTGCATAAACTCAAAGCTGCAAAGGATAGTTTCCAGTGTCAATAACATTCTGCTACTCACTGAATAAACTAATCTGTCAATGAATTAGCAACAACCTAATCAGACTCAGGCAAACCCTAGCTGAAACGCAGGTAAAATTAGGAAAAATGCTAAATGAGATTGAAACTGGACCACAAAATCACTTCTTTGAAACAAACAAACAAAAAATTCACTGTAACATAAACAGGCACAGGAGTGTGGAGCAGACTCTTACAGATTAAGTCTTAATTAAAATGACCGATTCATTTAAAAAGAAAAAGAAAAACCAATAACCACTACCTTTGTCACTCATCTACAATGTGCTAGGCACTGACCTGGGTGTAAAATATTTCTGAAACAGTGTTCCAATATCCATTCTCCAGTTTGCTGGGTGTTATAAGGCAGCTACTCCTAAAGCAATAGAAGTGGCAGCTTCCCGGTCCTGAATAGTAGCTATATACTGTTTTTAAAACAGTTCAGTGGTTCCATTGGTGGCCTCACACATAAAAGCTCCCAAAGAAGGTCAGTTCTACAACAATGTTCTGAGCATCATTACTGCTCCCCTAGCCTCTCTAAAAATCGTTTCTAAGCACCTAAATCTCACATTGTTTCCCTTTCTGCTTAAAATTCCCAAGTGTTGCCAGGCGCAGTGGCTCATGCCTGTAATCTCAGCACTTTGGGAGGCCAAGGCGGGTGCATCACCTGAGGTCAGGAGTTTGAGACCAGCCTGACCAACATGGAGAAACCCCATCTCTATCAAAAATACAAAATTGGCTGGGTATGGTGACACATGCCTGTAATTCCAGCTACCAGGGAGGCTGAGACAGGAGAATCGCTTGAACCTGGGAGGTGGAGGTTGCGGTGAGCTGAGATTGCGCCATTGCACTCCAGCCTGGGCAACAAGAGTGAAACTCCATCTTAAAAAAAAAAAAAAAAAAAACCCTAGTGCTTTCTGTTCCCTGCACTGAGTGATGACACAAAGACCTGAACAGAAAAAGAAATTAACTTAGCAAAGAGGGGCTATGAAGGACAATGAAGACTTCTGCAAGGATAAGAGAAAGTATCAAATTCACCAGGCACAGTTGCTCAGGCCTGTAATCCCAGCACTTTGGAAGGCAGGCGAATCACCTGAGGTCAGGAGTTCAAGACCAGCCTGGTCAACATGGCAAAACCCCATCTCTACTAAAAATACAAAAGTTAGCCAGGCGTAATGGCATGTGTCTGTAATCCCAGCTACTTAGGAGGCTGAGGCAGGAGAATCGCTTTAACACAGGAGGTGGAGGTTGCAGTGAGCTGGGATCATGCCACTGTACTCCAGTTTGGGCGACAGAGTAAGACTCCATCTCAAAAAAAAAAAAAAAAAAAAAAAAAATACCAAATCCATCAAATTTAGACAAAAACAATGCTATAGAGCTATCAAGAGAATAGGCTAGGTGCAGTGGCTCACACCTGTTAACCCAGCACTTTGGGAGGCAGCGATAGGCGGATCACTTGAGGTCAGGAGTTCGAGACCAGCCTGACCAACATGGCAAAACCCCGTGTCTACTAAAAATACGAAAATCAGCCTGGTGTCATGGCGGGCACCTGTAATCCCAGCTGCTTGGGAGGCTGGGGGGCATGAGAATCACCTGAACGCGGAGGCAGAGGTTGCAGTGAGCCGAGATCGCGCCACTGCACTCCAGCCTGGGCAACAGAGCAAGACCCAGACTCAAAAACAAAAAAAGAGACATCAAGGGAATAAAAAAGGCTAGGCACAATGGTTCAGACCTGTAATCCCAACACTTTGGGAGGCTGAGGCAGAAGGACTACTTGAGCTCAGGAGTTTGAGACCAGCAACATAGTAAGACCTTGTCTCTGTGAAAAAAATCAAAAAATTAGCTGGGTATAGTGGCACACACCTTTAGTCCCAACTACTCCAGAGGATGAGGTGAGAGGATCACTTGAGCCTAGGAGGTTGAGGCTGCAGTGAGCCAAGATCATGCCACTGCACTCCAGCCTGGGCAAGGGTAACACCCTATCTTTAAATAAAGAGAGAGAGAGAAAGAGAATAAAAAGAAGCTATTAGAAATTTAAAATACAATAGCAAAAATTGGAAAACAAAATTGAGAACATCTCTTAGTAGAGAAAAAATATTTTTTAAAATATTTTTTAAAAAAGGGAAAACCAAAGGATTTGGTAAGAGATCCAACATTTGAGTAACAGGAGTTTCATATGGTAATAAAAAAGAAGGAAATAATTCAAGAAAATTTCCAACAACTGAAGGACATAAATTTCAAGATCAAAAGAATTCAATCAGATGATCAACACAATGGATGAAAAAAGATCTACAAGGAACATCCCTGTGAAATTTTAGAACTGGACCAAAAGAAGATCCTACAAGCTTTTAAATTTTTCACTCATCATTACTTCTGTAGCCAATGAGTGCTAGAAAACTAAAGAACATGGCTTCATTTTCTTTCTCTCTCCTCTCTCTCTCTCTCTCTCTCTCACCATGAACTCCTGACCTCAGGTGATTCACCCGCCTCGGCCAAAACATGCCTTCAAAAGTCTAAGAAAATAGCATTTATCACCTAGAATTCTATACCCAAACTATCAATGCTTATACAATACAACTAGACTGGAAAAAAACACAAGGTATCCAAAGGTAATTCTTTATTTAATGAGATAAAATTAATTTAAAAAATGATCCTAAATGATTTGATGTTTTAACAACTGTCATAGACGCTATATAATTATACCAAAAAAATAAGTGGGAAAAAACACGACTTTTACAGGTGATCAAAAGGTGTGATAGGGAAGGAAAACTAATCACAGTGTATGACTGAGTTTTGCTGGGGACTGTATTTATAAGTATTTCTGCTGTAACATATGTGCTTCTGACAACTCTTGCATTCTGTACAGATTAAAAATAACACAGCAGACCAGATGTGGTGGCTCACATCTGTAATCCCAACACTTTGGGAGGCTGAGGCAGGCAGATCATGTGAGGTCAGAAGTTCGAGATCAGCCTGGCCAACATGGCAAAACCCACCTCTACTAAAAATACAAAAATTTGCAGGGCGTGGTGGCACATGCCTGTAATCCCAGCTACTCGGGAGGCTGAGGCAGGAGAATCGCTTGAACCCAGAAGGTAGAGGTTGCGGTAAGCCAAGATTGCGCCATTACACTCCAGCCTGGGCAACAAGGGCGAAACTCCGTTTCAAAAATAAATAAAATAAAATAAAAATAAAAATAACAGAGCAAGTAGAAAAAATAATGTTGGAATAAATAGACCACTCAAAACCTATGCACTCTGAAACAGAGCACCAGCAATAACATAAAGAATTAGTATCTCGGCCGGGCGCGGTGGCTAACGCCTGTAATCCCAGCACTTTGGGGGACCAAGGTGGGTGGATCACCTGAGGTCAGGAGTTCGAGACCAGCCTGACCAACACGGAGAAACCCCGTCTCTGCTAAAAAAAAAAAAAGAATTAGTATCCCAGGAGGTAATCTGGACAGCCCAGGCAGTCAGTTTAGTGTGGCTAGAGCTGCATCAAAAGATGTTTTTAAATGCACAAAAAAAGGCCGGGCACGGTGCCTCACACCTGTAATCCCAGCACTTTGGGAGGCCGAGCCAGGTGGATCACTTGAGGTCAGGAGTTCCAGACTAGCCTGGCCAACATGGTGAAACCCCGTCTCTACTAAAAATACAAAATTAGCCGGGCATGGTGGCGCATGCCTGTAATCCCAGTTACTCAGGAAGCTGAGGCCAGAGAATCGCTTGAACCCGGGAGGTGGAAGTTGCAGTAAGCCAAGATCACGCCACTGCACTCCAGCCTGGGTGACAGAGCAAGACTCCGGCTCAAAATAAAATAAAATAAAAAATAAAACGCACAAAAACAACAGAGTGGAAATGCTGGTTTGGAAAAATTTAGACAATAGAGAAACAGAGCTCTGAACACAAGAATAAGACTGGCTACAAAAGCAAAGCTAGAGGTGCACCTCTCTGGGGGAGAGAACCCTGGGCACGGGCACTCACTTTTAATTTTCTTAAAACAGAGGTGAAAGCAGAGCTGAGGATCGTCTTTCCTTCTGAAGATTAATACTATACTCTAGCTATTCTGGCTCACCTTTACTAGGATTTACTAGGACAAGGCACATATAATGCAATACAACTTCCAATTACAATAATATCATCTCTCTATTTACCTGTCACATATGAGCTAATTATAGAATTATTTGTGTCAGAACACATTGAATCAATACTTTAGATACCAAACACTGACCTAAACTAAAATGTGATATATGACTATTGGGAGGATAAGAAGAAAAATGTGTTATGAAGACAATAGAATAAAAGAGCTCAATTCCTTGTTGTCCATAGTACAAAGTCAACACTGTCGCACTATCATCTAGATACAAGAATAAATAGCAAAGGAGCACTGAAAATAGCTGAAAGTAATTCTTCTCATGAGCAGTCTTGGAGAACTCTTTTGAGTCCTTAAATTATGTGTACACACACACACACACACACACACACACACACCACTGCTAGAAAGTTATAGGTTTTGGTTTTTTTCCCAAGGTACATACATATTAGAAAACTCTGAATCAGGGAAGTCAGGGAAGACATCTCTAAAGAAATGAATATTGAGAGGAAACCTGAGGGATAAGTAACCCAATGATGACGGAAATCCAAACAAAGGAGGCCGGATGCGATGGCTCATGCCTGTAATCCCAGCACTTTGGGAGGCCAAGGCAGGTGGATTACTTGAGGTCAAGAGTTCAAGACCAGTCCTGGCCAGCATGGTGAAACCCCATCTCTACTAAAAATACAAAAAAAAATTAGCTGGGTGTAGTACAGGTGCCTGTAATCCCAGCGACTCAGGAGGCTGAGGCAGGAGAATCACTTGAACCTGGAAGGCGGAGGTTACAGTGAGCCAAGGTCACACCACTGAACACCAGCCAAGGAGACACAGCCAATACTCACTCTCAAAAAAAAAAAAAAAATATCCAAAGGAAACCCCAAATGCAAAGGCCCTATTTTAAGAGGAGCACAGTAAAAGGGACTGAATAAAGGATTTCATGGCTAAAGAGGTGTAAAAAAGTTCAACTGTGGTATGAGATGAAGCTGGAGGGTCAGACTGGGGCCAGCCCATGCAGGGAAAGAACTTTTAGGTAGGATAACCTGGGCAAGTATGTCCCAGATTGCCCAGGACAAGTTCCGTTTATGCAAGCTGTTACTGCATAATTATTAACAGCTCCCTCTTTCACACACAAAAGTATCCCAATTTAGATACTAAATTGTATGGTCACCCTACTATTAGTAGGGTCTTAGTCTTTACCCTAGAAGCTACTGTTTTAACCAAAGGGGGTGAAATGATCACATTTTAGTACAGAATCTTAGAGGGATAAGAGTTCTGGTCCCCTGTCCAGTGTTTTGTTACATAAACACTGAGTAAGAATCTAGTTTACATTGACCCTTAAGAATGCCTCCTTCCTGCCAGACATGGTGGCTCACACCTGTAATCCCAACACTTTGAGAGGCCAAGGCAGGCGGATTGCTTGAGCTCAAATTTCAAGACCAGCCTGGGAAACATGGCAAAACCCTCTCCCCACAAAAAATTAGCCAGGCGTGGTGGCGTGTGCCTGTAGTCCCAGCTACTCCAGAGGCTGAGGTGGGAGGATCACTTGAGCCTGGGAAGTCCAGGTTATAGTGAACCATGCACCACTGCAATCCAGCACGGGCCACAGAATGAGACCTTGTCTCAAAAAGCAAACAAACAAACAAGAAAACCCATGTATCCTTCCCTTCACTGCCAACATTCTTGAATAAGTGTTCTAAACTCATAATCTTTTTCCTCTCACTCTCCCTTTAATTATGGCCAGGGGTTTCCTCTATTAACCAAAGGCTCTCCTCTCAGTCAACAATCACCTAAGGCACCAAAGACACCAATGACAACGGATGATTTTTAGGCTTCATCAAACAAAAAACTCTTGTTCCATGACTCAACTCTCTTTTCTCACCTTTTAAGACGAAGTGTCCCTCTGTCACCCAGGCTGGAGTGCAGAGGCACAATCTCAGCTCACTGCAACCTCCTCCCACTGCAACCTCTGCCTCCCAGGTTCAAGTGATTCTCCTACCTCAGCCTCCACAGTAGTTGAGATTAAAGGCATGTGCTACGACGCCTGGCTAATTTATGTATTTTTAGTAGAGACAGGGTTTCCCCATGTTGCCCAGGCTGGTCTCAAACTCCTGGCCTCAAGTGATCCAAACGCTCAGCCTCCCAAAGTGCTGGGATTACAGACATGAGCCACCACGCCCAGCCTCACCTATTACTTATCATCCCCACTGTGGGTTTTCCTTTCTCTACCCAGTCCTCATATGCACGTGTTTTCCATATCTCTTGAGTACTTCAAATTGCCAACTGACATTGCTACCTAAAGTACGGCAAACACCACTAATTCACTGATTTAGAGTCCTCCAAACCTGTTCCTTCTCCACCAATTTCGGTTAAGAGCAATATTGTCTACCCAGGCACCCAAGCATGGAAGCAGTCGCCCTAGACTCTTCTCCCTAGTCCCTTATGTTCAGTATCTCTTAAATCCACCTTCTCTCCTTTCTTCCACCTGCCTCAGTTCAAGGGCTGCCTTGTTACTCCCCAAGTGTTCTTACTACTGTTTGTACCTCTCCTCTTTTTTTCCCTCCACAGCATAGCCAGAATGATCATGTCACAATTCTGCCTTAAAATCTTGGGTCTACTCATTACTTAAAATGCAATCCCCTTCCCCACCCCATATATTACATATATATATGGCTCCAGTAGACCAGGTGCAGTGGCTCACACCTGTAATCCCAGCACTTTGGGATTAGTGGCTGGGCGTAGTGGCGGGCGCCTGTAGTCCCAGCTACTCGGGAGGCTGAGGCAGGAGAATGGCATGAACCCGGGAGGCAGAGCTTGCAGTGAGCTGAGACCCGGCCACTGCACTCCAGCACTCCAGCACTCCGAAGTGGGTGGATCACCTGAGGTCAGGAGTTCATGACCAGTCTGGCAAACATACTGAAACCCCGTCTCTACTAAAAATACAAAAATTAGCCGGGTGTGGTGGCAGGCACCTGTAATCCCAGTTACTTGGGAGGCTGAGGCAAAACAATCACTTGAACCCAGGAGGTAGAGGTTGCAGTGAGCCGAGACCATACCATTGCACTCCAGCCTGGGCAACAGGAGTGAAACTCCGTCTCAAAAAAA
>NW_012102266.1:3581935-3583973 GCF_000951045.1 Mandrillus leucophaeus
AAAAAAAAAAAAAAAACAAGAAAAAAAAAATTAGCCAGCATGGTGGCATGTGTCTGTAGTTCCAGCTAATCAGGAGGCTGAGGCAGGAGAATTGTTTGAACACGGGAGGCGGAGGCTGTAGTGAGCTGAGATTGTGCCACTGCATTCCAGCCTGGCGACACAGCGAGACTCAGTCTATTAAAAATAATAATAATAATAATTTTTAGGCCGGGCACGGTGGCTCACACCTGTAATCCCAGCACTTTGGGAAGCCAATGTGGGCGGACCACAAGGTCAGGAGATAGAGATGATCCTGGTCAACACGGTGAAACCCCGTTTCTACTAAAAATAAAAATTAAAAAATTAGCTGGGCATGGTGGCAGGTGCCTATAATTCCAGATATTTGGGAGGCTGAGGCAGGAGAATTGCTTGAACCCGGGAGACAGAGGTTGCAGTGAGCCAAGATCGCACCACTGCACTCCAGCCTGGGCAACGAGAGCGAAACTCTGTCTCAAAAAAAAAAAAAAAAAAAAGAAATTCAAATGACAGCCAAAGCACAATCTCCTTATCAAAGGGTTACACTGTAAAAAAGGGTTTAAAACTGATTTTAAAAACTTCTCTGATCCTAAAAATAATTGGGAACTTCAGCTATACAGGGTCCCATTACTCAACTGATACCTGAGGCTCATTCTCAACATTTGTACATGAAAGAGACTTACACTAATGGTATTAAAAAAAGTCTAAAGAATTTCTAACTCAGACATATCAGAGGTGACACCATCTATACAAATGAAAGAATAAATATAACCAGCAACTGTGTAAAGACAGGAAAAAGAAAAGACCCATCATATTTTAATAGTGCTTTATCTTTCATTCCGCCTGTTTACTTCCTTGAATCTGGGTATGCAAAATATTACCTAGTCTCATCCCCTAACTTAAATAAACAACTCCAAAAGATCTTGCTTTATCAAACATCTTTTGAAAGCATGGGAAGGAAATGTCATGACAGTTTAATTATTTGGAACCTGCTTCCTAGACTTTTAAATCAGTTTTAGGGGTTTGGTCCTTCCAAGTGTTCCCTTGAAAATTAAAGTAACATTTAACATAACTCTGTTATAAAAGAACTATAAAAAGCAGTTTAACTAGTTTTATAACTCTTATATTTTAAGAGTTATAAAAATATAAAAGTTTGAAAACTCATATTAAGGCTAGGGTGTATACTGTCAATCTGCTTCAAACAGGGCAAAATCAGTACATTAAAAAAAGATATGGTAATACACAGGATGATGAAGGTTTGTTTTTTGTGGTTTTTTTGTTTGTTTGTTTTTGTTTTTGAGACAGAGTCTCACTCTGTCGCCCAGGCTAGAGTGCAGTGGTGCAGTCTCGGCTCACTACAACCTCCGCCTGCTGGGTTCAAGAGATTCTCCCGCCTCAGCCTCCCGAGTAGCTGGGATTACAGGCGTGCACCACCACGCCCAGCTGATTTTTGTATTTTTAGTAGAGATGGAGTTTCACTGTGTTGGTCAGGCTGGTCTCAAACTCCTGACCTTGTGATCTGCCCACCTCAGCCTCCCAAAGTACTGGGATTACAGGTGTGAGCCAAGGCGCCCGGCAAAGGTCTTTGTTTTTCAATTAATCATCCTATATACAAAGAAAACGCTCCTAAAAAAGATTAGCATGTTTTTGACTGGGCACAGTGCCTCGTGCCTGTAATCCCAGCACTTTGGGAGGCAGAGGCGGGCAGATCACAAGGTCAAGAGATGGAGACCTTCCTGGACAACATGGTGAAACCCTGTCTCTACTAAAAATACAAAAATTAGCTGGGCATGGTGGCAGGTGCCTGTAATCCCAGCTACTTGGAGGCTCAGGCAGAAGAATTGCCTGAACCCAAGAGGCGGAGGTTGCAGTGAGCTGAGATTGTGCCACTGCACTCCAGCCTGGTTGACAGAGTGAGACTCCATCTCAAAAAAAAAAAAAAATTAGCATTTTTTATTATTTTAGGTATGAAAACCAAAGTACATGAGTGTTAAAACAACCCTGAAGATTTTGTTTCACCTAT
>NW_012102266.1:3586564-3587759 GCF_000951045.1 Mandrillus leucophaeus
GTATATGTATACATACATACACACACATATATATGGCTCCAGTTATATGAATTATTTGACATTCAGGACAACTCACTCTCCTAACATTTTCCATTTAGAAGCAAACGCCTACTTACCTCCCAACACTTAGCTCAGATTCCCCTGGTATGTCTTTCAAAATTTCACAAGGCTCCTAGCCTGCCTTAGGTAGCAGTTCTTGTTTCTCCACAGCAACACCTGGATACTGGTGTCATAGCACTTGATATATTTTATTAGTATACCGCACTTACAGTACCACAATCCTGTAGTGTTGGTTTTCTGTCTTCCCCACTAGACTATAAGTAACTTGATAATGGGGACTGAGTATCCCATCTCTCTATTCCCAGCATCTGATTCAAGACCTGGCATATAGTACCTGTTCCACAAAAATGTGTCTTGAATAAAAAATGAAAGAACACTCTGTCATGAGTATTAAATATTTATTTAGAGGTTTTAATTTCTTTTAAATTATTAAGGCATGGAATAAAGTGGGAAAGTAGCTTTTTAAGAAGAGAAAAAAAGATAAAAGCGATCTCTTTCAGTAATTCATCTTCACCTTTCTTTAGCAAATGAAGCCTGACTCAGTATTTCAAACAGCTGTTTCAACTACTGACAACTACCCTTCTGACAAATCCAAAATTACCTTCCTTGAAGGCTACAAACTATCAACGTGAAAAACATGCAACTAATAGCATTTCCAAAAGTAGCACCCAAAGGGATCTGAAAATCAACTATCCTATCTGAGACTTCAAGTACCAACCATAGATAATGATGCTCTGTGAGCCTGCTTCACGTCGGTAAACTAGAGTAATACCTGTAGAACACTGTTGTACGGATGAAATAAGGTTATGTATGTGAAAACCCTATCACAATGCTAGAAGTCAGGCTACCATCCTTTCCAGCAGTTATCATAAGCTTAAAAGATAATGTCTGGCCGGGTGCAGTGGCTCACGCCTGTATTCCCAGCACTCTGGGAGGCTGAGGCAGGCGGATCACGAGGTCAGGAGATCGAGACCATCCTGGCTAACACAGTGAAACCCCGTCTCTACTAAAAATTACAAAAACTTAGCTGGGCATAGTGGCGGGTGCCTGTAGTCCCAGCTACTCGGGAGGCTGAGGCAGGAGAATGGCGTGAACCCAGGAGGCAGAGCTTGCAGTGAGCCCAGATCGCGCCACT
>NW_012102266.1:3590414-3595396 GCF_000951045.1 Mandrillus leucophaeus
AAAAAAAAAAAAAAATTAGCATTTTTTATTATTTTAGGTATGAAAACCAAAGTACATGAGTGTTAAAACAACCCTGAAGATTTTGTTTCACCTATGGGCATTTCCTAAAGTTCCTTCTATGAATGACCAAAATATGTAGAAAGCCAACAGAGTAAACATATAAAATATAGGATAAACTCCCAACCCCTTCTTCATTAAAAAATATTAAAAAAATAGTTTATCAGATTTACATCAGTATGCTGCATAATTTGAACTAATAACAAGCCAGAAAAAGGCCTAAATTTCTTAACTCTCCCTGAGATTCAGAAAACTACCATTTATATCATAATTACACAGATGAGGAAATACAGGCTAAAGGACTTAAAAGTACTGGTGGGGTAAGGTGGTTCATGCCTGTAATCCCAGCACGGTGGAAGACCGAGATGGGTGGATCACCTGATCTCTGGAGTTCGAAACCAGCCTTGTCAACATGGCGAAACTTCATCTCTCCTAAACATACAAAAATTAGCCAGGCGTGGTGGCAGGTGCCTGTAATCCCAGCTACCCATGAGGCTGAGGCAGGCGAATTGCTTAAACCAGGGAGACGGAGGTTGCAGTGAGCTGAGATCGTGCCACTGCACTCCAGCCTGGACAAGAGAGCAAGACTCTGTCTCAATAAATAAATACATACATACATACATACACACAAACAAAAATCCACAGTCTTTTATCTGTACTTTCAGAGTTTGAAAACCTAAAATTTTGTTAACACATTTAATGGCAAAACCTGACCTGAAACCAGGTCTATTTTCAATCTGTCTTTCTCCACCTGCCGTGACAATATCTCTCCCTCAGAAATGTTTCATGATAGAGTGCTAACTCTTATCTACCCTAACTCTATAAACTCCACTGGGGGTGTCATATTCAGTATGTGCATCATATTACCGTCTTAAATTGGAATTGCTTTTACTTCCAAAGCACATCTGGCCCCCAGGGTTTTACAGAGAAGACAGGGGACCTGTATCACTGAAGGAAAATAAATGTCTGAATCCATAAAACCAGTTATTGAAGATTGATATAAACACTTAACTTTCTGTTACATCTGTTTTTCCCATATAGTTAACAGTGAAATTCTGAAACAAGTCAATTTCTCTGTACTTTTTGTTTAAAGTTTTGAGTGATGGCATTCATCATCATTCTTGGAAACTGTTCTCCCAAAAAAGCTTTCAGCAAAATATAACTGGCTTGGACTGAATCAGAGTAACTGTACCTTGCATATGAGATCTGTATTCCTATGGATTCAAACACCACATGCATGGAAACTATTGCCAAATTCTCTTCAGACCAAGCATTTCCATGCTCTGCCTCTAAGGTATTTTGTGTGCTGAGGAACCAAAAAGAAACTAAGCAACTTGGAATCTATAATTCTCTCAAGGCTGTTTTCTTAATCTAAATCTACCTAAATGATGATTATACTTAATTACAAACACTCTGGTTCCAAATAAAAAATTAAATATAGGCCAGGCATGGTGGCTCACACCTGTAATCTCAGCACCTTGGGAAGCTGAGGTGGGTGGATCACCTGAGGTCAGGAGTTTGAGACCAGCCTGGCAAACATGGTGAAATCCCGTCTCTACTAAAAATACAAAATGAGTTGGGTGTGGTGGTGCACACCTATAATCCCAGCTACTTGGGAGGCTGGGTCAGGAGCATCACTTGAACCTGGGAGGCGGAGGTTGCAGTGAGCCAAGCTCCGTCTCAAACAAAACAAAAAGAAAGAAAAGAAAGAAACACATTAACAACCCTGGATGCCAGAAGACAATAGGGCAAAATAATACTTTCCAAGTTCTGGAAAAATGTTAACCTAGTATTCTATACCTAGCCCAACAGCCAATCAAGCATGAGACTAAACAAAGCTATTTTCAGACATACAGGACTCTGAAAGTTTACCTCCTGCCATCCTTTCCGAATAAATTACTTAAGGATGTTCTTCAACAAAATACGAAGAAACCAAGGAAAAGCAAAATACACCCAGGGTGGAGTGCAGTGGTGTGATCTCAGCTCACTGCAACCTCCGCCTTCCTGGTTCAAGCGAAGCCTCCTGCCTCAGCCTCCAGAGTAACTGGGATTGCAGGCGTCCACCACCACACCCGGCTAATTTGTGTATTTTTAGTAGAGACGGGGTCTTGCCATGTTGGCCAGGCTAGTCTCAAACTCCTGACTTCAGGTGATCCACCTGTCTAGGTCTCTCAAAGTGCTTTATAGGCATGAGCCACCGTGCCCAGCCAGGAAGCTGTCTTTAATAAGTTACAGGACGGCCAGGCGCGGTGGCTCACGCCTGTAATCCCAGCACTTTAGGAGGCCGAGGCGGGCAGATTACGAGGTCAGGAGATCCAGACCATCCTGGCTAACACGGTGAAACCCCGTCTCTACTAAAGAATACAAAAAATTAACCGGGTGTAGTGGCGAGCGCCTACAGTCCCAGCTACTCGGGAGGTTGAGGCAGGAGAATGGTGTGCACCCAGGAGGCGGAGGTTGCAGTGAGCCGAGATTGCGCCACTGCACTCCAGCCTGGGCGACAGAGCAAGACTCCAGCTCAAAAAAAAAAACAAAAAAAAAGTTACAGGACATCAGTACACAGCATACCTTAAGCAAAGAGAACTCTAGGGAAGAAAGTAGATTCATGTGATATATATTATGATTCGATATCTTCAAAAAGTCTGCAAACACACTAAGGGCAAATTTTTCTTAATCAACAAGAAAAACGAAAGGCTACTGAGGAATAAATCCCTATAAAAAAAAGTCATAATTCAAATGAGGAGCAAACTAAAACGTGGCATGTTTTGAGCAAATGATGGTATGCTGAGGGGGAAAGAAGAGTACACCTAATCCTGGCAATAGGAATATACATACAGTAGCAGAGACCTAAGAAAAATATAATCCCAGAACACTACTTACCCTGGGAGAATAGATACTGTCAACCCCTCAGACAGGCCTTCCTTAATCACACTAACCCTTCACTCTGCTTCATTTTTATTCCCTTAGCATCTGCTATTACCTAAACTGTATCACATACATTATTTCATTGATTCTAATACACATTATTCTCATTTTTTAACCCCACTAAAACCAGCATGCATTTTAGAATCCATACATTTACAACTAGTGTCAGCCAGGTGGCAGCCTTGTTACTGTGTGAAAAACCTGTGGATAACTCCTGCAAAGATTACAAAAGCGCCAGCATCAAAATGCTTCACATCACACAAAAGACAATCTTTATTTGCTTGCTGGGATATAGCTCCCCCACTACACTCTCAGCAACAAAGAATAGTAATTCATTTTTTAAAAAAATCTTCGTACCCTCTAACATAGAACGGTGACTGGTACACAACAGATAATTGATCTGTGTGAATTTTTTTTTTAGACAGAGTCTGACTCTGTCACCCAGGCTGGAGTGCAGTGGACCATCTGGCTCACTGCAGCCTCTGCCTCCTGGATATCAAGTGATTCTCCTGCCTCAGCCTCCCCAGTAGCTGGGATTACAGGCGCCCACCACGACGCCCAGATATATATATATATATACACACACACACACACACATACATACATATATATACTTTTTTTTTTTTGAGACAGGGTCTCACTCTGTCGCCAGGCTGGGGTGCAACGCGCAATCCTGGCTCACTGCAACATCCGTCTCCTGGGTTCAAGCGATTCTCCTGCCTCAGCCTCCCGAGTAGCTGGGACTACAGATGCGTGCTACCACGCCTGGCTAATTTTTTGTATTTTTAGTAGAGACGGGGTTTCACCAATTAGGCTGGTCTCGAACTCCTGATTTCAAGTGATTCGCTCACCTCGCCTCCCAAAGTGCTGGGATTACAGATGTGAGCCACCATGCCCAGCCCTGTGTGACATTTTAATATCTATGAAATCATGATGGGTCCAACAGGATGGTTCCTACACAGTTGGTCCTGGTGTTTTTATCTTCTTAGTGGTACAAATCTAATGGCAAGTCTTACAAGCAACGATATCTAAGACTTGAAGGAATTCAGTGGCAAAAAGTTGGAGAAACATGGAAACAACAGTGTGAGTGAGCTTACCGCTCATTTCAAAAGATGAAACCAAGGCTTAGTAAATCCAAGAAGCAGGGACAAAGAGTGTCAAAGTGAGAATAAGGTACCTCCAGAAATTTCAGTTGGCCGTGCTAATGGCGAGCACGAATTCCAGACCCAAATTTTGCAAATCTCTAAAGCATGACATCAACACTTGTTGCCTACTGATGACAGGCCATTTTGCTTATCAGAAAATCAAAATAAGGCCTGCAAAGGTCTGCAAGTGTATCCTTGTGCACTGGAATGAAAACTCACACTCGCTTAGGTGAATAATTACAAACTCTCCTTCGCTCAAACACTCAGCATTTACACAGCACCCTGTCACCTGCCCTGGTCTACTATCTGCACAATGGCCGACTAAGGGGTACTAAGCACAGTCCCTACCCGAAAACCCGACTATACTATGAGGCGGCAAAAGCTGGGGAGAGGGGGCCGCTGCCTGAGGGGTAGGCGAACCGCAACTCGAAGAACAGTGGCCGTAACATGCACAAACCCGGCTTTCCTTCCCTGCGCAGAACCACCTGAGGGCTCGCACCATCCCCCGCTGAGACAGGACACCTTTCCCCTGAGAAAGCTAACCAGCCAGCAAACCTAACTTGCCCGAGGCGGGCTGGAGGCGCGCGGATCAAGCCCCGCCTCTCTCTCCCGCCCAAAGCAGGCGTAGAACCTTCGCAAAATGTCACAGGGCCAAGACTGAGCGCGCCAAAGTGGGACCCACCCCCAGGAGACGCGGATGCTCCGGGAAGGTCCCTCCCCTTCCTCCCTCTGCCCGCGCGAAGCTCATTCATTCTAGAGGCGGGCTGCCTGTCCTCCCCGGCCGGCCATCCCGGCACTGCAAATCCGCTAGACGCTTTGTCTCGCGCCGGCCGGAAACCCGGGCGCGCACTCGGG
>NW_012102266.1:3596921-3607044 GCF_000951045.1 Mandrillus leucophaeus
GGGGACCCCTTGGAGGGGCCGGGCCTGCGAAAGGCGGGAAGGAGCCCGGAGGTTTCCGGGGCGGATCTGCGCCACCGCCCACACTCGGCGGTTCAGGGAAATTCAAATATAAACGTTCCTAAAAGCCACACGCGAAACTCAGACTCCCCGGCCGCCGCGGGCGTGGTAACCTTATCCCCTGTTCCTGTGGAGGGCTCGGGAAACGGCTTGGAGGCTGGGACGCTGTGGAATTACGTAATAGGCACTTGAGTCCGAAGTTCCAAACGCACTGCTTGCAGGTTCCAAGTACCAGCCTTTATTTTTCTCTCGGGTGGAAAATTATATCAGGCAACTTCTTTCCATGAAATTGAGATCTGTGCGTCTTGAAGCCAACAGATTATTTATCACAGAAAAACCAGCAACCCTGATTTTAAATCATTTGCTACCAGTGTTAATGGGCGGTTCCTAATCCGTTTGTTTCTTAATTTAAGGCTTTGTAAAACCAAAAACAGCTCAGAAATGATACGATTAACATATGACAGTGAGTAAATATGAGCGCAAGCTGTTTCATACTCTCTTAAAATCAGATGCATAAAAATCTGAACATGTGGAAATTTAAGATGAAATAATTTTTTGCTTTTAAAAAGAGGCTCCCAAGATGTCACTGGCAGCTACTTCTAATAGGAAGCACATTTCATCCCTTTGAAAAGTTCCTAATTTTTAGGCTAACTTTTATTGGGACTGAGTGCCAGCACTAGGCTTTTCATGGATTACCCATCCACACAACCGCCGTGTGATATAGGAAACTGGATTGTATCTATTTGAAAATTCATCCGGGCGGGCGCGGTGGCTCACGCCTGTAATCTCGACACTTTGGGAGGCGGAGAGGTGGGAGGATCACCTGAGGTCAGGAGTTCAAGACCAGCCTGACCAAGATGGTGAAACCCCGTCTCTACAAAAATACAAAAATTAGCCGGGCATGATGGCGGGTGCCTGTAATCCCAGCTACTTGGGAGACTAAGGTGGGAGATTCCCTCGAACCCGGGAAGGGGAAGTTGCAGTGAGCCGAGATGGTACCATTGCACTCCAGCTTGGTGACAGAGACACCGTCTTCCAGCTTGGGTGACAGAGACACCGTCTGAAAAAAACAAAAAACAAAAGAAACATCCATTTTATAGCTGCCCAGCAGGCGACAGACGGGACTACTTTTGACAGGTCCCAGGATTCTAATTGACTCGAGTCTGGCCCTTAACTATACCCTAGATGGCCACCTTACCAACTGTTAGGAAAGCTTCTAATTAATTAATGGTTACTTACTTTAAAAATGGCAGAAATGAAGACCAGGATATTCTTTTAACTATTAATCAAGTCATGTACATAAGAATTAGTGAAGAACACTGGGAGCTGCATATTCATCACAGATGAATTTCTGGCACTCTGTGAATTATGACCATTCTCCTTATTAATGGTTCTATTTCCTGTCCGGTTTCCTGAAATATCTTCTTTCTTTTTTGGGGGGGTGGGGGAAGGGTGGCAGGGAGACGGAGTCTCGCTTTGTCGCCCAGGCTGGAGTGCAATGGTACAATTTCGGCTCACTGCAACTTCCACCTCCTGGGTTCAAGCAATTCTCCTGCCTGGTGGGACCAGCGCCACCACACTCGGCAAATTTTTTGTATTTTAGTAGAGACGATGTTTCAACGTGTTGCCCAGGCTGGTCTCGAACTCCTGAGCTCAGGCAATCCGTCCACCTCGGCCTCCCAAAGTGCTAGAATTACAGGCATGAGCCACTGCGCCCGGCCATGAAATACCTCCTTTCTTAACCTCGTTGAGAATTTAAGAACCGAAAAGCTTCGACTTTAAGTATTCTAGTAATCTTAAAAGGAACTTTAAAATCTAAATTACTGATGAGAAAACCAGCCGGGCGTGGTGGCTCAGCCTGTAATCCCAGCACTTTGGGAGGCGGAGGCCGGCGGATCACCTGAGGTCAGGAGTTTGAGACCAGCCTGACCAACATGGAGAAACCCCGTCTCTACTAAGACTATAAAATTAGCCGGGATTGGTGGCACATGCCTCTAATCCCAGCTACTCGGGAGACTGAGGCAGAAGAATCGCTTTAACCTGGGAGGTGGAGGTCGCCGTGAGCCGAGATCGTGCCATTGCACTCCAGAAGCGAAACTCATCTCAAAACAAAAAAAAAAAAGAAAGAAAAGAAAATGGGGATGATTTCTACTTGCACAGGATTTGTGTAGATTTAATAAAACAATTTATGCAGTGCGTTAGACATATAACATGTGAAGGCTAAATAGTAACTCTTACTAATAGTAATCATGTGTTTCCAGTCAAAACCAAGAAAAAAGAATGGAAAATCTTGAAGCCTTAGCATTAGGTAATTGTGGCCGGGCATAGTGGCTCACATTTGTAATCCCAGCACTTTGGCAGGATGAGGCAGGTGGATCACTTGAGGCCAGGAGTTTGAGACCAACCTGGCCAATATAGTGAAACTCCATCTCTACTAAAAATACAAAAAATTAGCTGGGCGTGGTGGCAGGCACCTGTAATCGCAGTGACTTGGGAGGCTGAGGCAGGAGAATCGTTTGATCCCAGGAGCTGGAGGTTGCAGTGGGCCCAGGTAGCGCCATTGTATTCCAGCGTGGCAACAAGAGCAAAACTCTGTAGCAAAAAAAAAAAAAAAAAAAAAAAAAAACCCACAAACACACACACACAAGAATTAGACAATCGTGCACATTTTTAGTCAGGTACTTTACAAAATATACACTTTCCTTATTCTCTAGGTGTTTCCCATACCTAATGCTAAACCTGGAATATGGCCTTCTGTACTCTCATACTGAGTCAAGCTCCCTTTATTCAAGTAATTCCTGAAATCTTATCCCTCCAAAGTTTCCCCAATGAATTGGAAGTAACAAGTTGTAAGTTTGTAAGTGACAACCCTTCTGCATTTATTAGGATAGTGGTGATTTCAAATCTCCTGCCTTTGTTTTCACTACACACCTCCATTTACTTGTCAGGGCACATGTCCTCATTATTGGTTAGACCATATATAACCCCACCAAGTCTCAACATGCCATGCCATCATTTCCCTCGCCCATACTCCTCCCACAACTACCTCACTACATATAAAGAACTCAATTGACATTTGTCCTACTTTATGTATGTCATTTGGATCTGGGACAGAAAAATATAGGATACATAAGACATCTGGGGAGAAGGGGCCATACTAGGATTGGGTGAGAAGAAAGGGGGAGGAGAGACTGAAAGCTTAGCAGTAACCCACTTTTGTCTCCGGAGAGGGGAGCGACAGCTGGCAGATAACTGAGTATACATTGCAAACAAATAGGATAGCTAGGACTGTGACACAAAATGAAACAAAAAATTGCTAAATGATATCTCTTCAATATATGTTTGCTGAATGGATGAGTGAAAAAATAACTGAATACATGATGTCCTGGAACAGGTTGTTTGACTAAATATATTTTACAAACTTGATACTTTTTCCAGTTATTATAAAAGTGTAGGCATTATGTTTTAGAGGGTTGAGTGATTATCCAGAATGTCTTCCAAGTCTGATTTTGATTTTCGTGTTTAAAAAAAAAAAGCTTAGGAGTTTTAAAGTATATTTACCATCTTTAAGAGGATTGTTCTTATAGCACAGCCACCTAAAGGTTTTATACTGCTCAAAATTGTTATTTTTTTATGTGTATATATATATATATAGGTAGGGGTTTTAAATTTTGAAAATAAGAACAAAAATTTTAAAATTAAAAAAAAATAGGGGTGAATGGCTGGGAGCGGTGGCTCACGCTTGTAATCCCACGACTTTTGGAGGCCGAGGCGTGCGGATCACCTGAGGTGAGGAGTTCAAGACCAGCCTGGCCAACATGGCGAATTCCCATCTCTACTAAAAATACAAAAATTAGCTGGGTGTGGTGGTGGGCGTGGCGCCTGTAATCCCAGACACTCAGGAGGCTGAGGCAGGAGAATCACTTGAACCCAGGAGGCAGAGGTTGCAGTAAGCTGAGATCATGCCATTGTACTCCAGCCTGGGCAATGAAGCAAGACTCCGTCTCAAAGAAAAAAAAAAAATATGGGTGAAGGAGAGTCGAGTGACAGTAAACCAGATGGGATTCCCACAAGAATGAGGAATTCATCCTAAAAAGGGATAAGGAGAGGCTGAACAAACAAAAACAACAGCTTGAGTAAGAAACGAGTCTCTTTCAGGCCTAAATGCCCAGAGATTCACATATTTTAGAAAAACCGGCTGGATGCGGTGGTTCACACCTGTAATCCCAGCACTTTGGGAGGCCGAGGTGGGCAGATCACCCGAGGTCAGGAGCTCTAGACCAGCCTGGCCAACATGGTGAAACCCCGTCTCTACTAAAAATATAAAAATTAGCCGGGGCTAAAATTAGTGGGACGAGATCATGCCACTGCACTCCAGCCTGGGCAACAAGAGCTCTGTCTCAAAAAAAAAAAAAAGAGTCTTATTTATTTGCTCACTCATTAATCCGTGCATTTATTCAACAAACATTTGTTGAACACTTACTACACGCCAAGCAAGGAATGTCTAAGGTACATGATGCCTGCTTGGAGAAGCTCAAAGACCCAGCTACAGGCAGGCAAACATGTATATAATAAATTATGCCTCGAAGTGTCAAGTACTAAACAGGCATGAACAAAGCGGCGTAGGCATGTCAAGGATGGAGCAAGTTTCTGTGTGCAGGAGGAGGGAGCAGACAAGATGATCTCTAAGCTCGGCTTCTAAGAATGGCAGCCTCCACGGACTGGCAAAAGGACTCAGAACCTTGTGGAGGGCTGTAAATGGCAACCCACAGCCCCCAGGGAGAATTAGAGGGAAACCCAGACAGAATCTCTAATTCCCCATGGTTTTATTTCAAACCACACCAAGCAGGAGGTGCTTTAAACTAGGGATTTGTAAAGTGGTAAGATAAGTGTATTTTAGTCAATAATCTTAATTTAGTCCTGGCTTACATTAGTCAAGAAAAATGGAAAATTGATAAAATTACCATATAATTTTTAAAAAGTAAATTACTTAAGCTATCATAACAGTTATGCTTTGCCTAAAGCAAAACAAAAACAGAAAAACCAATGAAGCAGGAAATGCTAGAGTACCTCCTATGTGCAAGGCACTCCACTGGATGATTGAGTTTTGTTTTGTTTTGTTTTGTTTTGTTTCAAATTTAAAAAGAAACGAGGTCTTGCCATGTTGCCCAGGCTGGTCTCCAACTCCTGGGCTCAGGCAGTCCTCTGCCTTAGGCTCCCAAAGTGCTGAGATTATAGGCGTGAGCCACCATGCCTGGCCTAGGAGTTTTTTGTTTTGTTTGTTTGTTTGTTTGTTTTTAAGTATAAGATAGTTCCTTCCCTCAGTGAAGGCACTGAATTTTTTTTTTCTGTGTGTGTGTGGAAATAAAATGTTTACATGTGATTAAATAGGGTAAGCAATGATGCCATAAATTATGAAGGCCCAAGGGATTGACACTGATGACAAGTGTCAAATCACTGAAACTGCTAAAATTTAAAGAAGCACTCACTTCAGTTAAGGACAACATGATAGAACATCTTGCCAGAGGACCATTTGAACTGGACATGGAAGTAGGGGAAAATGTATTCAGTTAATGATTTGAATTACACAAATTAGCTGTATAAGTTTTTCAGGAATAAAACTATAATGTAAAATGAGATGACTATATTTTGTATGAAATATTTGTATTTGTGTACGTTGAGAATTTTTTTTTTTTTTTTTGAGACGGAGTCTTGCTCTGTCACCCAGGCTGGAGTGCAGTGACGCGATCTCGGCTCACTGCAAGCTCCGCCTCTCAGGTTCATGCCATTCTCCTGCCTCAGCCTCCCCGACAGCTGGGACTACAGGCGCACGCTGCCACGCCCAGCTAATTTTATTTATTTATTTATTTATTTATTTATTTATTTATTTATTGTATTTTTAGTAGCGACGGGGTTTCACCGTGTTAGCCAGGATGGTCTATATCTCCTGACCTTGTGATCCGCCCGCCTCGGCCTCCCAAAGTGCTGGGATTACAGCCATGAGCTGCCGTGCCCGGCCATGTTGAGAATTTATATTGGTAACTGGGCAAGAATTATCCAGGATTTGGTTGCCCACATACTTGGAATTTAATGCTACAAAATATATTCTGTTAAAGTCTCTGAAAAGAGATGACACTGAAAAGTAAATAGGGACTTCTCCAATTTACATACAGAGTATAGGAGCAACTGAAACTTTTATATACTATTGATGGGAGTGTAAAATAGTACAACCACTTCAGAAATTGTTTGACAGTTCTCCAGCCTGACCAACATGGTGAAAGCCCATCTCTACTTAAAAAAAAAAAAAAAAATAGCCAAGCATGGTGGTGGGCGCCTGTAATCTCAGCTACTGTGGAGGCTGAGGTAGGAGAATCTCTTGAACCCAGGAGGCAGAAGCTGCAGTGAGCCGAGATCACGCCACTGCACTCCAACCTAGGCAATACAGCCAGACTCCCTATGAAAGAAAGAAAGAGAGAAAGAGAGAGACAGAGAAGGAAAGGAAGGAAGGAGGGAGGGAGGGAAGGAAGGAGGGAGGGAAGGAGGGAGGGAAGGAAGGAAGCGAGGGAGGGAGGGAGGGAGGAAGGGAGGGAGGAAGGAAGGAATTGTTTGACAGTTCTTTATAAAGGTAAAAATGGGTCCTGTAGTCCAGCAGTTCCACTCCCAAGACAAATGAAAGCATAAGTACACTGAAAGACTTGAACAAGAAGTTTATAGTAGCTTTGCTCATAAGAGCTGAAGGGGTTCAGAACATGCCACCCCAGAATATGTCGCTTTGGCATATTGATTATTTTGAGCTGAAGCCAGTTGGGAATTACAGCAGATGTAGAAAAGACTCTCGGCCAGGCACAGTGGCTCACGCCTGTAATCCCAGCACTTCGGGAGGCTAAGGCAGGTGCATCACGAGGTCAGGAGTTCGAGACCAGCCTGGTCAACATGGCAAAACCCCGTCTCTACTAAAAATACAAAAATTCGCTGGGCATGGTAGTGGGCACCTGTAATCCCAGCTACTCAGTAGGCTGAGGCAGGAGAACTGCTTAAACCCAGGAGATGGAGGTTGCAATGTGAGATCACACCACTGCACTCCTGCCTGAGCAACAGAGTGCGACTCCATCTCAAAAAAAAATAAAAAAGAAAAGAAATGTATATAAACTCTCAGTCCTAACCACTTCTTCAGTCTTCGTTTTTTTCTTATGAAGCCTCTGGTACACTAAAAAAAATTAAGTAAAATTTATATACTTTTATCCTATTGAAATGTCTCAGGTTGGCTGGGCGCAGTGGCTCACGCCTGTAATCCCAATACTTTGGGAGGCTGAGGCGGGTGGATCACAAGGTCAGGAGTTGAAGACCAGCCTGGTCAACATGGTGAAACCCCATCTCTACTAAAAATATAAAAATTAGCCAGGTGTGGGGACAGGTGCCTGTAATCCCAGCTACTCAGGAGGCTGAGGCAGAGAATTGCTTGAACCCGGGAGGCAGAAGTTGCAGTGAGCTGAGATTGCGCCACAAAGAAATGTATCAGGTCAGTTTAATTCTCAGGCCCAGCCACAGAAGCTAAGAGTAGGGGAAAGTTTTTACTCCCTACATAGCCAAAACTGAAAAAGATTCAAATGTTCCTCAACAGGAGAATAGAAAAATGGATTGTGGTATAAGTACTATTTAGCAATTTTAAAAAAGGAATGGCAGGTACACCAACCACATGGTTGAATCTCATAAACATTATAATGAGCCATAGAAGCCAGGTAATAAAGGGTACATCTTGTAAGATTTACTTATTTAAGTTTAAGAACAAATAAATCTAATTTATGGTGAAAGAAATCAGAACAGTGATTTCCTACAGGGTTGAGAATTGACTGTAAGGGGTCATTAGGGAACTCTCTGGGCCCAACGTGGTAGCTCACACCTATAATCCCAGCACTTCGGGAGGCTGAGGTGGGAGGATGGCTTGAGCTCAGGAGTTCAAAACCAGCCTGGGCAATATGGTGAGACCCCCCATCTCTATTTAAAAAAAAAAAAAAAAAGGCCAGGAGTGGTGGCTTCCAGCACTTTGGGAGGCTGAGGTGGGTAGATCACCTGAGGTCATGAGTTGGAGCCCAGCCTGGCCAACATGGTGAAACCCCATCTCTACTGAAAATACAAAAGTTAGCTGGGCTTAGTGGGGCACTGGTAGCCCTAGCGACTCAGGAGGCTGAGACTGGAAAATCGCTTGAACCCAGGAGGTGGAGGTTGTTGTGAGCTGAGATCAGGCCATAGCACTCCAGTTTTGCCGACAACAGCAAAACACAGTCTAAACAAAAAAAAAAAAAGTCCTGGGTGTGGTGGCTCACACCTGTAATCCCAGCACTTTGAGAGGCCGAGGCAGGCTGATAACCTGAGGCGGGGAGGATAACCTGAGGGTCGGGAGTTTAAGGCCAGCGTGACCAACATGGAGAAACCCGGTCTCTACTGATAAAGTACAAAATGAGCCTAGCCTGGTGGTGCATGCCTGTAATCCCAGCTACTGGGGAGGCTGGGGCAGGCGAATCGCTTGAACCCGCGGGGTGGAGATTGCAGTGAGCCACGATCGCGTCACTGCACTCCAACCTGGGCAACAAGAGGGTAACTCCGTCTCAAAAATAAAAATAAAAATAAAGGCCTGGTGCGGTGGCTCACTCCTGTAATCCCAGCACTTTGGGAGGGCGAGGCGGCCAACATGGTGAAACCCCGTCTCTACTAAAAATACAAAAATTAGCTGGGCGAGGTGGCACGCGTCTGTAGTCCCAGCTACTCCAGAGGCTGAGGCAGGAGAATCGCTTGAACCCGGGAGGCAGAGGTTGCAGTGAGCGCACGGAGATCGTGCCATTGCACTCCAGCCTGGGCAACAAGAGCGAGACTCGGTCTTGGAAAAAAATAAATAAATAAAAAATAAAAAAATAAAAACAAATAAAATGGTTGGTGCAGTAGCTCATGCCTATAATCCCAGCACTTTGGTAGGCTGAGGTAGGCGTATCATTTGACATCAGGAGTTCAAGACCAGACTGGCCAACATGGTAAAACCCCGTTCCTACTAAAAAAAATTGACCGGGTACGGTGGTTCACGCCTGTAATCTTAGCACTTTGGGAGGCCAAAGTGGGCAGATAACTTGAAATCAGTAGTTCAAGAACAGCCTAACCAACATGGCGAAACTCCGTTTCTACTAAAAATAACAAAAATTAGCCGGGCGTGCTTGCGCATGCCTGTAATCCCAGCTACTTGGAAAGCTGAGGCAGGAGCATCGCTTGAGCCCCGGAGGCAGAGGTTTCAGTGAGCTGACATCGTGCCAGTCCACTCCAGCCTGGGTAATGGAGTGAGTGAGACTCCTCAAAAAAATAAAAATAAAAATAAAAATAAGTTTAAAAAAATTAAAAAGAAAAGAAAAGAAGAAAATATTAAAAAAACCTTCTGGAACCACAGGAATGTTCTATACCTTGAATGAAGTCATGGGTACATGGGTACATACAATTACCAAGACATTAAATTGTACACTTAAGATCTGTGGATTTTACTATATGTACAATACATTCCACCATGATAAAAAATGAAAATATTGGGAGGCTGAGGCGGGCAGATCACAAGGTCAGGAGTGCAAGACCAGCCTGACCAATATGCTGAAACCCCGTCTCTACTAAAAATAAAAAATTAACCGGGCATAGTGGAGCACGCCTGTAGTCCCAGCTACTCGGGAGGCTGAGGCAGGAGAATGGGGTAAACCCAGGAGGCACAGCTTGCAGTGAGCCGAGATCGCACCACTGCACTCCAGCCTGGGCTGCAGAGTGAGACTCTGTCTCGAAAAAAAAAAAAGAAGAAGAAAGAGTGAAACAAGTGACTTGAAGAGGGTTGTTGTCATTTTTGTCTTGGAAAGATTGGAATATGAATAAAGTATTATGAAACAGATCTTTAAAAAGAAAAACTGGCTGGGTGCATTGGCTTATGCCTGTAATCCCAGCACTTTTGCAGACTGAGGTGGGTGGATCACCTGAGGTCTGGAGTTCGAGACTAGCCTGGCCAACATAATGAAACCCTGTCTCTTTTTTTTTTTTTTTTTTTTTT
>NW_012102266.1:3608144-3616469 GCF_000951045.1 Mandrillus leucophaeus
TGAACCCGGGAGGCGGAGCTTGCAGTGAGCTGAGATCCGGCCACTGCACTCCAGCCTGGGCGACAGAGCGAGTCTCCATCTCAAAAAAAAAAAAAAAAGATGCTATTCTTCCTATGAACTACTGTAGCAGTCATTTGGAACCCAACATATTGCTTTTTTTTCTACCTTTTCAACTAAATCTTGACTCTAAGGCAGCAGAATGTCTCCCCGGGGGACAATGCAATGGTGCAATGATGTCATCTTTCTGTCTGCCAGGGCCCATACGCAAGTAGAACCAACACAGGACAATGGAAGATCTAAGTACCCTGATCTTTCACCAGACTCTTATTCCTCATAATGAATCTACCATATCAAAGAGATACTTGTGCATACTTCCTTTGAGTAAAGCACCCTAATGGACACAAATCAAGAGACACATACTTTTGAAACTTTTCAAAACATAAACATTTTCAAAACAAAAAATAATTACATGTGGAATGTATCTTATTTCCTGTTATTTTTGTCTAAAAATAAGAAATTGATCTGTAATGTTTATTTTAGTGAACATGTATCTATTCGTGCTCAGATAGTACCAAATATAGTAAATAACATGTAATGTAAGACTTACTGTCTCTAAATACCACCAGACTATTTCAGTTTCAAGTTTACTGTGTCATGTCAAATGCTTCATCAACTGGTCATGACAATTGATGGAGAAACTGGAGGAAATCAACCACTTAATTAAAATGCATACTTTAAATACTGTGTAGTGTGCTAAGCAATGAGAGAGCGAGCCATGGATGTAGCAGCTGCCTCAAATATAATCTAGTTAACATTAGACATGTTACTAGAGCTAAAAGATGTTCAGCTAATAAGATACCTGCATCACATATTAACAGGCACAAGATGAATGTGAAGGTTTGGGAATTTGGTAAAATGAGATTACAGAATTGCACATTAGGAACAGAACTATTGCTCTGTGATAGATCACGGGCAATACACCATTAAAGTCCAAAAATGATCTGAATGTAGGAAAGTTAAGCCTTCAAACATCTGGTTGGGAGGCCAAGGCAAGTGGCTCACGAAGTCAGGAGTTCAAGACCAGCCTGGCCAAGATGATGAAACCCCGTCTCTACTAAAAGTACAAAACTTAGTGGGGCACGGTGGTGGGTGCCTGTAATCCCAGCTACTGGGGAGGCTGAGGCAGAGAATTGCTTGAACCTGGGAGGCGGAGGTTGCAGTGAGCCAAGATCGTGCCACTGCACTCCAGCCTCGGTGACAGAGCGAGACTCTGTCTCAGAAAAAAAAAAGAAAAAAGAAAATCTGGGCCGGGCGCGGTGGCTCATGCCTGTAATCCCAGCGTTTGAGGAGGCCAAGGTGGGTGAATCACTTGAGGTCAGGAGATCGAGACCAGCGTGACCAACATGGTGAAACCCCATCTCTACTAAACGTACAAAAATTAGCCGGTAGTGGTGGCACACGCCTGTAATCCTAGCTACTCAGGAGGCTGAGGCAGGAGAATTGCTTGAACCCAGGAGGCAGAGGTTGCAGTGAGCTGAGATCGTGCCACTGCACACCAGCCTGGGGGACAGAAAAAAAAAAATCTGGCTACAGATCTCATTCTGGCCTTTGGACTGGGAGCAACAAGAAGTGTGGAGAATGCTTTGGAGATACAGTGGGCTAATTTTACCAATCACTAGACAGATAAAACTGGGAGCATTTGAGGGAATAATGAGGTTTTGAGGATCAGGTAAATAAAAGCAAGACAGCACAGGACAGCAGGACAGTCAGGCATACCCACGTGTAAATCCTACTCAGTCAGTCCCTTTGTGACCCCTAGCAAGTTACTTAACATCTGCAAACCTTCATTTTTTCATCTGTAAAAAGCAGAGAAAGAACTACCATATAGGGATGTTGAAAGACTTGAATATGTTAGCATATGCCAAGGGTATCTGACACAAGGGTAGTACTCAGTACATATTTATTCCTTTGTCTTCCCCTACAAAAATAGATATTAGGATCCTTGCTTCCCAATTTTGAAAGGAACTATTTAATTTAGCCCATAAGGCATTATACTAAAAATCACTGCTTGTTACACGTTGCATTTTCAAAATGTTAACTGTTTTACCTTGCCATACTCACTAATGTTTATATTGGCATGGAGTCAATATTTACACAAATATTGAATAGTGTGTGTAGTGATTGACTTACTATAACTTGATTCAATTTAACAAACTTTCAGTTACTGTTACTATAGTCGGCTCTAGAGAAATTATGAAATGATCAAGACGCAGAAACTAACAGGGTGTGCCAGGAAAGACCTGCATTGTTAGTAACCCAACCTCTCTCCAAACACAAGACGCTATGGCTTGAGTTTGGATTTCATAGCCAGTTGTATTGTTTTAGTGATTATTTCTTACATATCCTGGAACAGTTTGATTAATTTAAATTGACTTTTGTAATAGAAAGAATAAATCACTTTCAGTTGATGTTGTGAAACTATAAACAGGCACCTAGTTATTGCAAAAAATGGAAGGAGATAAGATCTATTTTTCTTAGATACACATAATATTATAATCTAGATTTTCCCTTTGTGTGTCCCCACACCACATCCACATTTTGAAGAGGAAAAAAAAAAAAAAAACAATGCTCTCTACATGACCACAGGACCAACCACTACTGCCTGCTAGACAGAAAAGGGGTGGCATTAAGTGTGCAGCCATCTGCTTGTCACTGGCTCCTGGCGAGGCAAGAAAAGCTAATTAGCACCCTCACTCCACCCCCACTCTCGCCTCCATGCCCCACCATCTGGCTGGTCACCCCTTGCCGCCAACGTCAGTTTCTTCCTGCACCCTCTAGCTTGAGGAGGCCAGAGACATTTGCCTTCTTAGGAAGCGGCAAGAACAGGCTTCAGCAGCACCTTAAGCCATGAATTTCTAAAACTGAAAAGAGATTACATAAATTACCTCCTCTCTCCGTCAGCAACGCTCTCTCCTTCGCTGATCCCTGTTATCTTACCTAAAACATCTTTTCCTCTTTATCCAGGAAAATAGGTCTGGAATCCAGTCTGTTTTGTAATTGACAGTTGTCTAATGATCAACAGGTACCTAATTCCTCAGTGTAGGAATTAGGTACCTAATTCCTCTCTCATCAATTTTATTTAAGGATTTGGGGGCAGAAAATGGGATGCCAAATTATTCAGTAAATGTAGGGTATTTCACCATAAAGCCACAGGAAATGGTGAAAGGGGACATTTAATTGAAACAGTAGTGACAGTTCAAATCCCTTACTCATTAAAGAGATATAGAATAAATAGGACATCAGCTAAGCAGACTAAGATTTTAAGATTTCACAGAATAATCAGTGAACTTTCTAATGAGTAAACAAATACAGACTAGCTATCAGACTAGCTATCACCAGACAAGAAATATGATTATCCTATTTGCCTGAGAAGTAATGCTATCTGGATAAACTGGTGTTTGTTTCACTAAAAAAAAAAGAAAGAAAGAAAGAAAAAGAAAAAGAAAAAAAATCTTGCTAACCTAGGATGCAATTTTTTTTAAAAAAACACGTTATTTTTTCCCTATACTTCTTTCTTGTTCTGACTTCTTTCTTCTCTTTTTCTAACTCGTAGTAATACAAGCCATATACTTTAAAAAACTTAACAGTGCCAGCTTAAAAAAGGAAAGGCAATAGGAAAATAGAAAATAAACTCTGGAAATTTCAAAACTGTAAATATTGGCTTAGAATATGAATCCGATTAGAATCTGAGAGATAAGCTGTAGCTAAGCTTACTATGAAAAGACTTGCTCCATAGTTATATTTCAAAAGCAACAATGTAAACTTGGAAAAGAAGACAAACTATAAAAAACTATGGAGTTTTGATGCCAGAATTTTTACCTCGCTATAATAACTTGGTAGAAGAAATTGTCCAAGTGTATCTTTTTTAATTTTAATAACAGAAGGAAAGGTAGGCCAACTGACTTTAGTTTAGAATAGTTTTCTAAGTTAGATGAAATAATGCTGTGACCCAGATCTGAACAGAATACCAGATGCTTCCTACCTACAGGAGACATTTGCAATTTTTTTGACCGCTCACCCTCTGAACTGTCTTCCTATGTTTGAGGAATTCCTCACCATTTGAGTCTTAGTAAGAAACAGGGTCCTGCTCCCACTCTAGATGCTAAAAATCCATCCACCCATGTCAGCCGCCTATTTCTTTTGCAGGCCTAGGTTTCGCCAATCAGGTGTACCAGCTCCAGATTTTTTTTTTTTTTTTTTTTTTTTAATATAGGATCTCGCTCTGTCACCCAGGCAGGAAAGTGCAGTGGCACGATCTCGGCTCACTGCAACCTCCGCATCACCACATCGAGCTATTTTTTCGTATTTTTCACAGAGACAAAAAATGTTGCCCAGGCTGGCCTCAAACTCCTGAGTTCAAGCAATTCAGCTGCCTCAGCCTCCCAGAGTGCTGGGATTACAGGTGTGAGCCACCACCCCAGCTCCAGAATTTTGACTCTGGAGTCAGTCACTCAAAGCAATGGAAGAGAGGCACGTCCATTCTGGTAGCCACACCCGGTTTCAAAAGTCAGTCAGGGCCGGACGCTGTGGCTCACGCCTGTAATCCCAACACTTTGGGGGCCAAGGTGGGCAGGTCACTTGAGGTCAGGAGTTCGAGACCAGCCCAGCCAATATGGTGAAACCATGTCTCTACTAAAAATACAAAAATGAGCTAGGCATGGTGGTGCACGCCTGTAATCCCAGCTAGTCAGGAGGCTAAATCACGAGAATTGCTTGAACCTGTGAGGCACAAGTTGCAGCGAGTGGAGATCACACCACTGTACTCCAGCCTGGGTGACAGAGCAAGACTCCATCTCTGAAAAAAAAAGGAGTGGGGATGACAGCACCATCCTACGTGCTGGTGAGTGTGGCAGCTGTAGAGTCTCCTCCTCCTTGGCAGCAGCAATGACCTGCTCAGACACAATCTGGGACCCCAGTTTGTAGCCTCCTTTGACCTTGGACTTCTTGCCCTCCCATGATTCTGTGAGCTACCCAAAATGTTTTCAATACTGTCCTTTTCTGCTTATGCCAGAATCAGTTTCTGTTACTGATTCTAAAGAACCCTAAGGGACACAGAGCCTCTGGAATAGTGACTTATAATTAAAAAGAGAGAGGAACCAGGACATGAAGTATAGTTTCTTATAAGCTGTGTAGTACTCACAAAAGACATCTAATTGAAGATAAGATCATTAATTTACGTGTGTATTTTTCCTTAATGTGAGCCAGGGAGGTGTTTCCAGGAGGACACATGGGGGAGCAGGGAGGCTGCGGAGGACAGGTGGGAGGGGTGGCGGGAGAAGGGGGCTCCGGCCTGGGGGAGGCAGGTTTCACTGACAGTTGGGAAATAGTGAAGGGAAACCTCATCCCTTTATCGAGGTCTAGGCCCCAAAACTCTTGCAAAATGCAGGGTTTGTATCTGAAGGCCTCTGGCCCGTGTGCCTGCTGCCATTCCCTCTGTCCCTGAGATCTCCAGAAGAGAAAGGAGCTCCAGCCGCGCGTTTTTTGGGTGTGGAGAGGAGCAGAGCAGGATGGAGCCTGCAGGTCATGCCAGGAGTCACCACAAGGCTGTGGCTGTCAGCTCAGGTACCAAGCTCAGGCAGCGGGATTGTAAGAACACCTGGGATGGAAAGCCATGTGCAGAGGATGAGGATATTAGACTACCTCTTTTACAAACAAAACTCTTTTAGTCTAAGCCTGATTATAGTGCTCCCTTTGGCTGTACATATACTAAAATTGGAATGATACAGAGAAGATTAGCGTGGTCCCTGTGCAAGTAAAATGCAAATTTGTGAAGCCTCCATTAAAAAAAAAAAAAAACTGGAGGCCGGCACAGTGGCTCATGTTTGTAATCCCAGCACTTTGAGAGGCTGAAGCGGGGGGATCATGAAGTCAAGAGATCAAGACCATCCTGGCCAACATGGTGAAGCCCCCATCTCTACTAAAAATACAAAAATTAGCTGGGCGTGGTAGTGCACACCTGTAGTCCCAGCTACTCAGGAGCCCAACGCAGGATAATGGATTATCGCTGGAACCCGGGAGGCAGAGATTGCAGTGAGCTGAGATGGCAACCATTGCATTCCAGCCTGGTGACAGAGCAAGACTCTGTCTCAAAAAAAAAAAATAAAAGAAAGAAAATACAGCCTAGACATATATCGAGGCCTTCTGTCTAGAAAAATAAAAATAAAAATAAAAATTAGCCAGGCCTGTTGACTTTCACCTGTAGTTCCAGCTGAGGCTGAGGTAGGTTGGAGGATTCCTTGACCCTGGGAGGTCGAGGCTGCAGCGAGCCTTGAAGCCATGATTACACCATTGCACTCCAGCCTGAGTGACACAGCAAGATCCTATCTCAAAAAAAAAAAAAAAAAAAAAAAGGCCTAGTTATAATAGAGCAATATTCTAAGTGTTTTGTTTGGGGTGATGAAAAAGTTTGGAAATAGTGCTAATGGTTGCACAACATCATAAATGTAAGTAGTGGCATCGAACTGTACACTTAAAAATGGTGAAGATGGCAAGTTTTGTTGCACATGTTTTACCATAATTTTTATTTTTCACAATTTTTACAAATTAATAATTTTATATACCAAAACCCATTGAACTGTACACTTTAAGTAGATGAATTTATAATATGTGAGTTATGTCTCAACGAAGGTGTTTTTGCTTTTCTTTTTTTGAGATGGAGTCTGGCTCTGTTACCCAGGCTGGAGTGCAGTGGAGCCATCTTGGCTCACTGCAACCTCCACCCCACAGGTTCAAGAGATTCTCCTGCCTTAGCCTCCCAAGTGGCTGCTATAGCAGGCGTGCACCACAATGCCTGGCTAATTTTTGTTTTTATTATTATTATTATTATTAATTTTTGAGACGGAGTTTTGCTCTTGTTGCCCTGGCTGGAATGCAATGGCGCCATCTCTGCTCACCCTAACTTCCGCCTCCCGGGTTCAAGCGATTCTCCTGCCTTAGCCTTCCCAGTGGCTGGGATTACAAGCATGAGCCACCGCACATGGCTAATTTTGTATTTTTAGCAGAGATGGGGTTTCTCCATGTAAGTCAGGCTGGTCTCCAACTCCCGACCTCGGGTGATCCGCCCACCTCAGCCTCCCAAAGTGCTGGGATTAGAGGTATGAGCCACCGCTCCTGGCCTTAATTAATTTTTTTTTTAAGGCTGGATAATAGAATGTTAGGAAGGAGCATGTCATTTAATGTGATGATCATTGTAGTATAGAAAATAAGCAAAACTTGCCTTTAGCTGTAATACGTGATTATAACATTAAAGTCTATGTGTGGTTGGCAATGGACTGCCCCCAGTTCTCTCTGAGAATTTCCTGATGTGTCCTCAGGAGTGGATGCTTCTCAGCCTTGTTTCTGCTGTGTAGTTCTATCCTATCACATCATCATGGCTCACTGGTCCAGAGGTGATCTCTGAGTAAAGAAGGAACAATTAGCTTCTCTTTTCCAGGAAGTAGACATTTTGAAGAAGCCCTTGAAGCAGCACTCTAAGGAGAAGGTCTCTGCACGTGTGCATGCTCACAGAGTTCCCCAGATGTGCCCTGGCTTCTGTCCCCTTGAGGCATGGTCTCCCACTCTTTCCTGGATTCAGAGTTGCTCTGGTATTCTAGTAGCGCCTCCACCCCTTGGTTTTTTGTTTTTTGCTTAAGCTGTTTTAGTTTTTAGTCCCTTGTGACCAGAGAATATTTAATTTAATATAATACAGCACAAATCTTTAATATGGTATTATTTCACTGCTAACACAGAATTTCTGGTTTATGGTAAAATAAAGATCATATGATCATCTGCCACTTCCCACTGTGCTTTCTGAAGTACAAGAACTCCAAACAGCTACAACTGATGTGTTTTAAATTATTTGAACGTAAGTTAACGCAGTGTTTTAGAAAATAATTTAAGGAATCTGGGGAAGAAATATGAAGTCTCTTAACTTATACGCTTTTTTTTTGTCCTGGGTAGTTTGTGTGTGTGTGTGTGTGTGTGTGTGTGTGTGTGTTTTTAAGTAAAATTACGTTATACTTCCTTTCAGAATTCCATCATCACTTGGGAGATTTCTGTGAATCATCACTAAAGCCATTCACTTTCTTATAACTAAACAAGAATCTTCTTCTGGAGTTAAGTATCAGATATGAATGTTCTCACTGACCTCCTCAGGAAGCAAAAGTCCTAAATCATTATATGGCAGTGAAGGTACAAAAAAAAAAAAAAAAAAAAAAATCAGCAGGAAATAAAGCAGAACTGTTGCCAACACATACAAGCTGCAGTAGCATCCACAAAATGTGTAGT
>NW_012102266.1:3619414-3620869 GCF_000951045.1 Mandrillus leucophaeus
AGGGAGGGAAGGAAAGAGGGAGGGAGGGAAGGAAAGAAGGAGGGAGGGAAAGAAAGAAAGAGAAAGAGAGGGAGGGAAAGAAAGAAAGAGAAAGAAAGAAAGAAAAAAGGAAGGAAGGAGAAAGAAAAGAAAAGAAAACCACAACCCACTAAAAATCCCTGGATTTTGTGCTTGGAGCCAAAGAAGTAGGCTTCAAAGCAAGCGCCACTGAAGGGAAATCCTGGTGGGCTGGGGATCTGGGGGCGGGCCTCAAGTGAGAGGTAGTCACCGACTGTGAAGCCTGAGCAAGAGTCAGACACAACGGCAAACCAACCACTTCCACCTACACAGGGTTCCTAAATAGTCACCACCCCCACTCTTTTCAGTTGGATGATGAGTCAACTAAAACTCTCATCAAAGCTGCCAGGCTTTTCGCCCCCTGCTGTTTTTAGACCCAAGACAAAATCCTCAAGGCCTTGAAGGAGATCAGAATCTGCCACCCCTAAATATGCCACTTCCGCATAAAGATGAGTTTGAGCTGATGGCAATTAGGAAGCAGCACATGAAAGAACTCCATGTCCTCCCACTTTCTGCCTATAAGCAGGGCATAAAAGCCTCCTTGTAAAGGTGTTTTCTTTTTCCATATCAGAGAGGGGAAAATGACTCTTATTTGCATAACAAGGCTTACTAAGCAACACTTATCTGCTATACATTTCCTGGTCACCTTCCTGCCATTTACCACTTTTAGAAGCCCAAACTCTTTTTCCTCTGTCTGGTCACTTCTCTACCACTTACTGCTTTTCATTAAAATGGTATATAGCCAGCACGGTGGCTCACGTGTGTAATCCCAGCATTTTGGGAGGCAGAGGTAGGCGGTATGAGGTCAGGAGATCGAGACCATCCTGGCTAACACGGTGAAACCCCATCTCTACTAAAAATACAAAAAATTAGCCAGGCATGGTGGTAGGCGCCTGTAGTCCCAGCTACATGGGAGGCTGAGGCAGGAGAATGGTGTGAACCTGGGAGGCGGAGCTTGCAGTGAGCCAAGATCGCGCCATTGCACTCCAGCCTGGGTTGACAGAGCAAGACTACGTCTCAAAACAAATAACATAAAATAAAATGGTATATAAGCCCTTAGGTCTAACTACCTCTCTGGATTTGCACTTTATTTCTGTAAAGTCCCTGTGCACATAAAAATATTAACATTAATAAATGCTATGATTTGAATATTTATCCCATCCAAAACTCATGTTGAAATTTAATTTTCAGGCTGGGTGTGGTGGCTGACGCCTGTAAACCCAGCACTTTGGGAGGCTGAGGCAGGTGGATCACTTGAGGAGTTCAGTACCAACCTGGTACTGAACAGGAGTTCAATACTAACCTGGCCAACATGGTGAAACCCAATCTCTAGTAAAAATACAAAAATTAGCTGGGCATGATGGTGCACACCTATAATCCCAGTTACTCTGGAGGCCA
>NW_012102266.1:3622449-3625134 GCF_000951045.1 Mandrillus leucophaeus
TACAAAAAAAAAAAAAAAAAAAAAAATCAGCAGGAAATAAAGCAGAACTGTTGCCAACACATACAAGCTGCAGTAGCATCCACAAAATGTGTAGTATCCATTCTAACACATTCATTGGACTGGATTACATTGTGTTATAGACTCAGTTAACTCTGGAAGAACATAATAGGTGTTTATTGTTTAACCTATAATGCAAAACATGATTAAGTCTATAGTCTCCAATTCTTCTCAAGTTCAAATGAAACCAACAATTTTGGTTTTGTCTAACATTCAAGATGTGTTTCTAATTGAACTGAAATCACAGTAATCACCTCCACTTTCTCTCTTGGGATCTCTATCATGAAAATTAACTGTATGATTTTGCCCCTCCCACCCAACCCCCCGTCTTCTGGAAGAAGCAATACTTGTACTTGCTGTACCTGAAAATCCCCATTCAGGGCAGAGGTAGGTATTATTGGCATTTGTCTGATCTCTGGTGTGCCCCAAAAGAAATGGCCTGAAACTGGGGGCATATTGAGTAAGATTGCAAATGATGATTTGGGTTAGAATTCCAACCTGTAACTCACTCGAACATCCTTTCATTGACCTCTGCTCCAATTAATTACTGTTTTTTTCTGTTTTGTTTTGTTTTTTTGAGATGGAGTCTCATTCTATTGCCCAGGCTGGAGTGCAGTGGCTCAATCTCGGCTCACTGCAACCTCCAACTCCCGGGTTCAAGCAATTCTCTTGCCTCGGCCTCCCAAGTAGCTGGGATTACATGCACCTGCCACGACACCTGGCTAATTGTTTTATTTTTTAGTAGAGACAGGGTTTCATCATGTTGGACCAGGTTCCTCTCAAACTCCTGGCCTCAGATTATCTGTCCGCCTTGGCCCCCCAAAGTGCTGGGATTACAGGCATGAGTCACTGGGCCTGGCCTAGTGTTCTTTATTACTCAAATAATTGTTATAAGAGAATATCTTAAGAGAACTCCTAGTCCTACATTTTTGTGAGGATGTCTTATAAGACCACACATTTCCTGTTCTAAATGCAAATTTCAAACATTTCTTAGAGGTTTTTTGGTTAAGTTCAGTGAATGAGTCTTACTGTTACGTACAGGTAGTTGGATAGGCAGGAGCCAGACAGGAGAGGGCTCTCCCCAACCCAGTAAGCATATCAGCAATTACGGCATTGCCTCTCTGAGTGCGATACTTTGGCAGCGCCAGGGAAAGGGCATTTCCTGATGGTCCACACCTGTTAATATCAAAATATTAATTGAATGCAAGCCCCAGGGAAAAGAAACTTCCTTCCTAGGCATGCATATTAAGAGGCAAAAATGGCGAAGTGTGATCTTCCAGGTAAACTCCACCGGAAAAAGGAAGAAAGCCTCAGATGGACATGCTTATAACTCCCTAAACACACTGCGCTGTGCTCAGTTCCAAAGGGTAAGGAGGGCACTGCGCATGCGGGCAGCCCACCCTGAGGGAAGACTCATGGGAAAGAGGTGAGCTTATACAAGTCCTAGTATCGCCAGCGCGGTGGCTCATGCCTGTAATCACACCGCTGCACTGCAGCCTGTGACAGAGGGAGACTCTATCTCAAAAAAAATGTCCTAATATCACAGTTAAATGGGGGCACTTGACTCTCCCTTTTTGTTCTTTGGGTCTCTTCCAAGTGTGCTTTCCTTCTTTCCTATTCTAAAGCCGTTTTAAATAAACTTCTACTCCTGCTCTGAAACTTGTCTCGCTCCTTATGCCCTTCAGTAGAATTCTTTCTTCTGAGGAGGCAAGAACCAAAGTTACTGCGTACCTATACAGATCTAAGGCTGGACAGGTGGCTGGTAACTCAGGGTGACTCCGATCTCTTCTGCTGGTAACATTATTGTCAACTGAAACTGACAATTCCCATCACACCCAGTGAGTCCTGGAGCACCAGAACCCTGACCAATTCACCTCTGCATGCCTAGTGCCTAGCATCATTCCTGCTATTAGGAAGTTTAATAAATATTTATCAAATAAGCATATCATTTATCCTTCCTACTGGGCTTTTCTTCTCAGAGAGATTAAGAGCCACGTGGACTTAAACTTTAGATTGGACACAGATCTGACAAATTTGATGCACAGGGAAAGGACTTAAAACATTTATTTAACATATATTTGTCGAATTAAATAAAAAGTAGTATGCTAAGAAAAAACAAAGATATTTCAAATATATAGAGTCTTCAGTGAGGTTGTAGAGACTGAAAAAGGAATATATTTTTTAAAACAACCAGGGTGGGCATGGTGGCTTATGCCTGTAATCCTGACACTTTGGTAGGCTGAGGTGGGTGGATTGTTTGAGCTCAATAATTTTGGAAATATAGAAAGACCGCATATCTACAAAAAAATCAAAATAAATTTTTAAAAAGCAATAAACCAGGCGCAGTGGCTCACACCTGTAATCCCAACACTTTGGGGGGCCAAGGTGGGCAGATCACGAGGTCAAGAGTTCGAAACCAGCATGGCCAACATGGTGAAACCCCATCTCTACTAAAGATACAAAAAATTAGTGGGACGTGGTGGTGCGTGCCTGTAATCCCAGCTACTCGGGAGACTGAGGCATAATTCCTTGAACCCGGGAGGCGGAGGTTGCAGTGAGCCAAGACTATGCCATTGCACTCCAGCCTAGGCCACAGGGCGAGACTCCGTCTCAAAAAGAAGGAAAAAA
>NW_012102266.1:3631007-3631615 GCF_000951045.1 Mandrillus leucophaeus
AAAACAAAACAAAACAAAACAAAAAACTTCTCCAATAAAATAGTGCACTTGAAGAAAGAGTTACTGTTTTTGGCAAGTGTTCGCTAAAGGGTTAACTCAGCATCTCCCCTTCCCAAGAGTCTTGTGTGGGATGAGAGAGGAGAGGACTGATTACATTCTTTCTCCACATAAACTTTCACCCACCCTCCTTCTGAAAATAACTCTTTATCTAGAACTTAAGTGGGATGGGGTCTAATGGAATTTCATGTGTGAAATTTTTATTTTTTTAATATGAGAACAAGAAACAACAAACTAGTGCAGCAAATGCCACTAAATTGTACACTTAAAAATGGTTAATGGTTCATTTTATTTCTGTGCATTTTACCTCAATACAAAAAAATGAGTAAAACTACCTTAATTTGGGATCTCTGAAAATCTTTCCTGGTCATGAAATTTGTCCATCCTGTTTTGGGTTTGTAAAGGGCTGGATCAAAACTGAAAAGAATTTAGCCCTGTGAAGATGCGTTGGACACAAAGTTTGAGGTGTGGTACCAGCTCTGCTTCATCTTGGGGATCTTTTACTCTTTACTCTCACTACGCCTCCATTTCTTTTCTTTTTTTTTTTTTTT
>NW_012102266.1:3631745-3634521 GCF_000951045.1 Mandrillus leucophaeus
CCTGCCACCAGGCCTGGCTAATTTTTTGTATTTTTAGTAGAGATGGGGTTTCACCGTGTTAGCCAGGATGGTCTCGATCTCCTGACCTCATGATCCGCCTGCCTCGGCCTCCCAAAGTGCTGGGATTACAGGCGTGAGCCACCGCGCCTGGCACTGCACTTCCATTTCTATTATGAAATAGCAGATTTGAATATCGGATCTCTTCCAGATGTAAACTGTTTGATTTAGAATCAAGAGGTGATTTACATCTTTATTGTTATCTTTCAGTAGGGTTCCTTCTACGTTGCATTATTCCGTAAGGCTAGAGACTGTGATCTGATATAAGCATTGAAACCCAAGCAAATCATTTTCACTGGTGTCTCTTCTTATTTATTTATTTATTTATTTATTTATTTATTTATTTATTTTGGCATTCAGGCTCTTTAATGTCTGAGGATGGGGGGAAGAAGTCAATGGTGAGGCTTCTCTGGGAAATTCTGCAGGCCTTGTAGTTCTCTAAGTCCCTCTAGCAACATGTGGATATGGGCTTTCTTATTCATGGAGTCCTTGGTGAGGCTGTTGCTGAGCTCTGTGAGGAGAGAGCTCTTACGATCAATGAACTTGAGAGCTTCTGCCAGTGTCAACTCCAGGAAAAAACCATATCCCAGGGCCACATAGATGCATGAAGTATCTGGGACCACCGTGTCAGTGAAGAAGTTACAGCCAAATCTACCTGCATATATAACTCCGAGTGCTTAGCTTCCTGGAGTCGCTCAATGACGTTTCTCAGTTGAAGGTATTTGGCCAGCTGTTCATGTATCTTGTCTTGATGGTCCAGCACCTTTCGCAAGTCCCGCTGCAGCATGTCACTGATGAAAGCCTTGTGGCGCAGCACTCTCTCCCTCGTGGCCTCCACTGCCCACCTCTTAGGGGGCATTGCCATGATGGGCTCCTCAGGGCCGCCAGCAATAAGCTGGTGTCTCCTTACCTAGGTACTCATTCATCCAGAAAATCCAAACAAACAAACACGAAACAAAAAGGCCAGACACTGTGGCTCACATCTATAATCCCAGCCCTTTGGGAAGCAGAAATGGGTGGACGGATCGCCTGAGCTCCAGACCAACCTGGGCAACATGGCGAAACCCTGTCTCTACAAAATAAACAAAAATTAGCCAAATGTGGTGGTGCACGCCTGTAGTCCCAGGTACAGGGGAGGCTGAGAAGCAAGGATCCCTTGAGCCCAGGGGTCTGAGGCTGCAGTGAGCTATGACTGCACCACTGGATTCTAGCGGGGGTGACAGAGTAAGACCCTGTCTCAAAAAACAAACAAACAAACAAACACAACACAAAATGAAAACAGTAACAATTTAACATATTCCAAGATGCAAAACTAAATAAAACCCAATTCTATCCCCAAGAAGTTTGCAGTCCACTGATCATTACATAACTACAGTTGGCCCTTCCTCTCTGTGAGTTCAGCATTTGTGAATTCAACCAACTACGGATTGACAATATTTGGGAAATGCTTTGGCATGGTGGCTCACAGCTGTAATCTCAGAATTTTGGGAGGCTGAGATGGGTGGATGACTTGAGCCCAGGAGTTCAAGACCAGCCTGGGCAACGTGGCAAAAGCCCATGTCTACAAAAAATACAATAATTAGCTAGGAATGGTGGTGCATGCCTATAGCTCCAGCTACTCAGCTACTGGGAGGCTGAGGTGAATCCCTTGAGCCTGGTAGGTTGAGGCTGCAGTGAGCTGAGATCATGTTACGGCACTCCAGCCCAACAGAGCCAGATTCTGTTTCAAAAAAAAAAAAAAAGAAAGAAAACAATATTCATCTGTTTTGAACATGTACAGATTTCTTTCTTATTATTCTGTAAACAATACAGCATAACAACCATTTGTATAGTATTTACATTGTATTAGGTATTATATGTAATCCAGAGGTGATTTAAAGTATATGGGAGGATATGGATAGGTTATATATATGTCACCATTTTGTATCAGGGACTTCAGCAGCCTTGGATTTTGGTATCTACGGGGCTCCTAGAACCAATCCCCCAGGAATGCCAAGGAAAAACTATATTTACATAAACACAAATCACCAGTGCCCAGGAATGGCTTGGTTAGCAGTAAGGGCAAAACACTATAGGTCTCCAATAGTTCGTGTAAATCAACTACGCCCAGGGAGCTGGGAAAGCAGGTGAATCTGAGGATGGAGAGGCTGGGGAAGCACCAGCCAGGCAGAGAACACAGGTAAAGGTGGGGTTAGGGCAGATGAGAATGTGAGCTGAAGTCATGGCCTGAAAAGCCTCATATACACTATTATTCCTACCACGAAGATGAAGAACTCAGGCCTGGCATCTGAAACATGTGGCTCCCTATAGAGTCTTACTTATAGAGAGAAAAATAGAATTATCTTACAGTGGAGAAAACTGGCAAACACATCCTTATCCTGAGATCAAAGTTAGAAATCACCAGATGAGAAGAAATTGACGTCATGTGCTTACTGGATATAATGCACTGAGAATTCTGTGAAGTTTCTGCCAAAAATACCTCCTCTGAATTTAGTCATAAGGCTTCAGCCAAACCCAAACTTGAAGGACACTCTACAAAATAAATGACCAGTATTTTTCAAAAATATTAATGTCGGCCAGGTGTAGCGGCTTATGCCTGTAATCCCAGCACTTTGGGAAGCTAAGGTGGGAGAATTGTTTAAGGCCAGGAGTTGGAGACCAGCCTGGGCAACATAGCAAGACCCCATATCTATTAAAAAAATTAATGTCATGGCCGGGC
>NW_012102266.1:3639746-3641758 GCF_000951045.1 Mandrillus leucophaeus
TTTGAGACAGAGTCTCGCTCTGTCGCCAGGCTGGAGTGCAGTGGCATGATCTCAGCTCACTGCAACCTCCACCTTCCAGGTTCAAGTGATTCTCCTGCCTCAGCCTCCCAAATAGCTGGGACTACAGGCGTGTGCCACCATGCCTAGCTAATTTTTGTATTTTTAGTAGAGACAGGGTTTCACCATGTTAGTCAGGCTGGTCTTGAACTCCAGACCTCAAATGATCTGCCCACCTTGGCCTCCCAAAGTGCTGGGATTACAGGCATGAGCCACCGAGCCCAGCCTAATTTTTTTTCTTTAAGGAGAAAAAAAATTTCCTTCATCACAGAACATTCTGTTTTAGAAAATACTCCAGCACTGATTCCATTCCTATGGCTTTTGTGCCTTGTCCCCTGGATTCCTCCTGCCAGAGCAGACTGCACAGCAGGTGTGCCCACTCCAGGCCCAAGGTGTGGCCAAAGCACAGCTGGGTTTCTCTTGGGAGCAGTTAGGCATGTGGACTTGAGTGCACCTGTGTGTATGCAAGGCCCTTCATATTGCCTGACAAATCCAGTGGTGGGGAGAAAAAAGGGCCAGCAGTGAGCTGAGGCATTGGGGCTAGGGTCCAGCTCTCCAACACTGTCACATTAAGATGCAGAATTCTGACCTCCCAAGTACTTGGGAGGTATAACCGTTAAGGCGAGAAGACAGAAATATAGATATATGTCAAAAACATATATATAGAGAGAGAGAGACTGAGTTTCACTCTTGTGGCCCAGGCTGGAGTACAATGGCGTGATCTTGGCTCACTGCAACTTCTGCCTCCCGAGTTCAAGCAATTCTCCTGCCTCAGCCTCCTGAGTAGCTGGGATTACAGGTGCATGACATCTTGCCTGGCTAATTTTTCTATTTTTAGTAGAGGTAGGGTTTCATCATATTGGTCAGGCTGGTCTCAAACTCCTGACTTCAGGTGATCAGTCTACCTTGGCCTCCCAAATCGCTGGGATTACAGGTATGAGCCACTGTGCCTGGTCTTTTTCTTTTTCTTTTTTTTTTTTTTGAGACAGAGTTTCGCTTTTGTTGCCCAGGCTGAAGTGCAATGGCGTGATCTCGGCTCACTGCAACCTCCGTCTCCCAGGTTCAAGAGATTCTCCTGCCTCAGCCTCTCCAGTAGCTGGGATTACAGACATGTGCCACCATGCCCAGCTAATTTTGTATTTTTAGTAGAGACAGGGTTTCTCCATGTTGGTCAGGCTGGTCTCAAACTCCTAACCTCAGGAGATCCACCCTCCTCGGCCTCCCAAATTGCTGGGATTACAGGCATGAGCCACGGCATCTGGCCTGACAGACATATTTTATTTAACAGTTTGTTGGCTTAACTGGTAACTTTTAAATATTTTGACATATGGTATGTGGGATCTCCATTTATCCTTCAGTTCCAAGCCCACTATTGTTATGGGTGGGTGCTTCACAGCCTGTGAAAGAGTGTAATAACAATTCTCTACTGGAAAGCAACCAATCTTTTTGCTGGTTGAACCTGAAAACACTTGTACTATGTAAAACATTTCTTTTGCCATTGGGTTGCCTTTAGTACTCACAGGTACATCATGAGTGGTCACAGTATACCATGAGAGAGACACTCTCCCTGGTCTGTTTTCTTTTCCCAGTTTTTACCCATTTCTTCTCCCTTATAAACCCCAGGCTCCAACCTGTTGACATACAGCACACAATAAGGGTCCTTGACACAGTGGCCCCTGGTTGCATTCTGGAAGGATGTCAGGCCTGAACATTCAGGTTTATCTGCAGCATCTACAAGCAGAAAACAAAACTTTCTCTTGCTAAAATTGTTTGCCTTTGATGGCATAAATTCTGGGGCCTTATGTTAAAAATTTGGGGGTGGAGGGTGTTACATAGGAAAGAAAAAAAATCCCTTTCTTTCACATTTGGTTATTAAAACTTAAAAACTTTTCATTATCTTTATGCAATTGACGTTCTATAAGTACCTGGTATCAAAAGAGTGAACAGATAACCTG
>NW_012102266.1:3642003-3644419 GCF_000951045.1 Mandrillus leucophaeus
CTCCAGCCTGGGCAACAGAACAAGACAAGACTCCATCTCTAAATAAAAAAATAGATAAGTAAATAAATAAATATCAGGGCCCTTTCCTCTCAGATATCCCTCTCCCTACATACAGAGAGCTGTTTCTCTTTCTCTTCCCTTTCGCCTACTAAACCTCTGCTCCTAAACTCCTTGTGTGTGTCTGTGTCCTAAACTTTCCTAGTGGGAGACGATGAACCCCAGGGTATATGTCCCAGACAACTAGCCACTTCTCACTTATAAGTGGGAGCTAATCCCAGCTACTCTGGAGGCTGAGGCAGAAGAATCGTTTGAACCGGGAAGCGGGGGTTGCAGTGAGCCGAGATCATGCCACTGCACTCCAGCCTGGGCTACAGAGCGAGACTCCATCTCAAAAACAAAAAACAAAAAAACAAAACAAGTAAGTGGCGGCTAAATAATGTGTATACATGGACATAGAGTGTGGGATACTACACATGGGAGAGTTGGAAGACTGTGAGGATGGGAGGGGGAGGAATGATGAGAAGTTACTTAATGGGTACAAGTGACACTATTCGGGTGATGGTTACATTAAAAGTCCAGAAAATATATCCATGTAGCAAAACCTCACTTGTATCCCTTGAGTTGGAAAGTTGGAAGACTGGGAGGGTGGGAGAGGCAGGAAGGATGAGAAGTTACTTAATGGGTATAAGTTACACTATTCGGGTGATGGTTATATTAAAAGGCCAGACAATATACCCATGTAGCAAAACCTCACTTGTATCCCTTGAGTTTATACAAAAAAAGGAAAGGGGTCTCTCCTTGCGGCGCTGCACGAGAGCAGAGTACGAGGTTGCGGCGCAGGAAGTCCCGGCGGGACAAACCTTTAGAAAGTTTCTTCCACTCTGACCGAGTATTGGTTGAAAGGAGTACTGCCGAAACTGTAACCAATGGAGGCATCATGCTTCCAGAGAAATCTCAAGGAAAGGTACTGCAAGCAACAGTAGTCGCTATTGGACCGGGTTCTAAAGGAAAGGGGACAGATTCAACCAGTTAGCATGAAAGTTGAAGATAAAGTTCTTTTCCCAGAATATGGAGGCATCAAAGTAGGTGTAGGTGACAAGGCTTTTTTTTTTTTTAGGCAATCTCGCTCTGTCACCCAGGCTGGAGCGCAGTGGCGCGATCTCCACTCACTGCCACTTCCGTCTCCCGGTTTCAAGCGATTCTCCTGCCTCAGCCTCACGAGTAGCTGGGATTACAGGCACCTGCCACCACGCCCAGTTAATTGTTTTTGTATTTTTAGTAGAGACAAGGTTTCACCATGTTTGTCGGCCAGGCTGGTCTTGAATTCCTGACCTCAGGTGATTCGCCCGCCTCAGCCTCCCAAAGTACTAGGATTACAGGCGTGAGCCACTGTGCCCAGCCGAATTATTTCTTATTTAGAGATGGTGACATTCCTTTTTTTTTTTTTTTTTTGAGACATTTCTCTTTTTCCCCCACCGGGGGATGCAGTGGCGCTATCCCGGCTCACTGCAAACTCCACCTCCCGGGTTCACGCCATTCTCCTGCCTCAGCCTCCTGAGTAGCTGGGACTACAGGCGCCTACCACCACGCCTGGCTAATTTTTTGTATTTTTAGTAGAGATGGGGTTTCACCGTGTTAGCCAGGATGGTCTTGATCTCCTGATCTCATGACCCACCTGCCTCATCCTCCCAAAGTGCTGGGATTACAGGCGTGAGCCACTGCACCTGGCCGAGATGGTGACATTCTTGGAAAACATGTAGACTGAAAAAAGTCACTACTGAAATGGCATCAATGTGAAGCTGCCTATTCCACTGAAGTTCTGAAATCTTTCATCATGTAAATACTTTCTATATCTCTTATAATAAACTAATGATAACTAATGGAAAAAAAGGAAAAAATGTGGTGGAAAATAATTGAAAACATACAGAGATTGCAATTTTTTTTTTTTTTTTAAGAGATAGGGTTTCGCTCTGTCGCCCAGGCTGGAGTGTAGTGGTGATCATGACTCACCGCAGCCTTGACCTCCTGAACTCAAGTAACCTCCCAACTCAGCCTCCCAAGTACCTGGGATCACACAGGTGTGCACCATCATGCCCAGCTAAGTTGCTTTTATTTTTTGTAGAGATGGGGGGCAGGTCTCTCTATGTTGCCCAGGCTGGTCTTGAACCCCTGGGCCTCCTCCCACCTCAGTCTCCCAAAGTGCTGGAATTACAGGCATTAGCCACCATGCCCAACTGTAAGCTTTGTGTATGTGTGTGTGTGTGTGTGGAGGAGGAGGGTGGGGTGGGGTGGTAGGTGGGACAGAGTCTTGCTCTGTAGCCCAGGCTGGAGTGCAGTGGCATGATCTCAGCTCACTGCAACCTCTGCCTCCTGGGTTCAAGCAATTCTGCTTCAGCCTCCCAAGTAGCTGGGATTA
>NW_012102266.1:3644769-3647103 GCF_000951045.1 Mandrillus leucophaeus
ATTCTCCTGCCTCACCCTCCTCAGTAGCTGGGATTACAGGCATGTACCAGCACTCCTGGCTAATTTTGTATTTTTAGAAGAGACGGAGTTTCTCCATGTTGGTCAGGCTGGTCTCAAACTCCTGACCTCAGGTGATCTGCCCGCCTCGGCCTCCCAAAGTGTTGAGATTACAGACGTGAGCCACCGCACCTGGTCAATAAAAGGTATTTTAAATAAATCTAGGCGCGGTGGCTCACGTCTGTAATCCCAGCACTTTGGGAGGCTGAGGCGGGCAGATCACCAGATCAAGAGATACAGCCCATGCTGGCCAACATGGTGAAATCCCGTCCCTACTGAAAATATGAAAATTAGCCGGGCATTATGGTGGGTGCCTGTAGTCCCAGCTACTAGGGAGGCTGAGGCAGGAGAATCGCTTGAACCCAGGAGGCAGAGGTTGCACTGAGCCAAGATCGCGCCACTGCACTCCAGCCTCGGTGACAGAGTGAGACTCTAAAAAAAAAAAAAAAAAGCTATGTTTGTTAGTTTCGTTATTAACTGTAATTTTTGGGGGCTTTTTAAAAAGGTAAGGCCTGAGTTAGTCATTCACAGAGAGTCTGAAAAGGTTAATTAGAAACAGCTGGAGGCAGGTAATGACCTTAAAACCCTAAACAGCACCCAGAGCAGAAGGTGAGCACCCTCTGGATCACCCCTGGGCATGCAGCAGGCAATGGTCCTCGTGTCAGCTTGGGACTACAGATTCCTTCACCAGCAACTACAGCTACTGTATGCGGATCCATCCCACCCAAGACAGCACCATCCCAGAGACATGTGACCAAAATGGTCAGAGTAAGTGCCCCAAGGCAGGTATTAGGAGAAAGTGTGGAGGTGAAGGAGTCAGACGCCAAGGAAGATAAGAATGAGGACTATACAATTAGGGCAGAGGAAAAGGGTTTTGGATCAACTTCAGAGGTTTTAGTCATTGCCTAAAGGTGAGCTTTACATTCTGCTTATAGAATGTTGCTTGGCCAAACTAGATGCTTTGGAATGTTTCAGAATGGAACACATCAGAGAGGATAAAGAGTTTAAAGGGGGTTGATGTCAATGTCACAAAACAAGATAGAACTGAACAGAGACAGATGTCTGACCAACCCCCAACCCCCTCAAAAAAATTAGATTCAATGATTTGAGAGAACAGATTGAGTCAGTAACACCTAATAAGTCTTAACAATTGGTGTTTATGGCTGGGCGTGGTGGCTCACGCCTGTAATCTCAGCACTTCAAGAGGCCAAAGTGGGCGGATCACCTGAGGTCGTGAGTTCGAAACCAGCCTGACCAACATGGAGAAACCCCGTCTCTACTAAAAATACAAAATTAGCTGGGTGTGGTGGCATATGCCTGTAATCCCAGCTACTGGGGAGGTGAAGCAGAATTGCTTGAACCCAGAAGGTGGAGGTTGCAGTGAGACAAGATCACGCCATTGCACTGCAGCCTGGGCAACAAGAGCAAAACTCCATCTCAAACAAAACAAAACAACAACAACAATAAAACAAACAAACAAAATTGGTGTTATATAGTTTAAAACTCCTAAACTCAGTTTGGCAGCTGATATACAGGATCAAAGCAGTGGAGACACTGGATGTCTGAATTTTTTTTTTTTTTTTTTTTTTTGAGACGGAGTTTTGCTCTGTCGCCCAGGCTGGACTACAGTGGTGCTGATCCTGCAATCTCCCTGCAACCTCTGCCTCCCAGTTTTAAGTGATTCTTGTGCCTCAGCCTCCTAAGTAGCTGGGACTACAGGTGCCTGCTACCACGCCTGTCTAATTTTTGTATTTTTAGTAGAGACGGAGTTTCACCATGTTGGCCAGACTGGCCTTGAACTTCTAACCTCAAGTGATCCACCCACCTTGGCCTCCCAAAGTGCTGGGATTACAGGCATGAGCCACCGCGCTCAGCCTGGATATCTGCATTTAAAGGTAACTAATATAAGGCTTTTTGGCCTGTAATCCCAGCACTTTGGGAGGCTGACGCTGGAGGACTGCTTGAGCTCAGGAGTTGGAGAGCAGCCTGAGCAACATAGCAAGGCCTCATCTCTACTAAAAATAATGAATAAATAAATTCAGCCGGGCGCGGTGGCTCAAGCCTGTAATCCCAGCACTTTGGGAGGCCGAGACGGGCGGATCACGAGTCAGGAGATTGAGACCATCCTGGCGAACACAGTGAAACCCCGTCTCTACTAAAAAAATACAAAAAACTAGCTGGGGGAGGTGGCGGGCGCCTGTAGTCCCAGCTACTTGGGAGGCTGAGGCAGGAGAATGGCGTAAACCCGGGAGGCGGAGCTTGCAGTGAACTGAGATC
>NW_012102266.1:3647497-3648860 GCF_000951045.1 Mandrillus leucophaeus
CGCCTGTAATCCCAGCACTTGGAGAAGCCGAGGCAGGCGGATTACCTGGGATGGGCAGTTTGAGACCTACCTGGCCAACGTGGTGAAACCCCATCTCTACCAAAAATACAAAAATTAGCCGTTTGTGGTGGTGGGCGCCTGTAATCCCAGGTACTCAGAAGGCTGAGGCAGGAGAACTCCATCTCAAAATAAATAAATAGATAAAGGCAGAGCTAATTTATCTTTTGTAATAGTACATACCTATGTAAAATACTCTGTAGGAAGAGGTGTCCTTTTTGTGTCTTAGTTTACATTCCAAAAGCTTTTCACGTTCAAATGGATGTGCTACACTATTCAAAAGATACACATCTCATTTGGTAAATGCACAGGGAAAGCAAACAGCATCTTTAGGGCATGCCAAAACCTCCCAGGTATGTATCAGCTCCATCACTGACTGCTTTAACACTTTATTTTGGCAATTGGAACTTGCATATTTTCATAATAAACAATTTAACTGTTTGTTTCTCAACCACTTAAAGCAAGGTAAAATGGTCTCCTCCCAAAGCTCAAAAATCTAATCCGCAGAAACAAATTCACAGGATTATCTTTTGTTCTGAAACAAAAGGAAGCAGGGCCAACTCTGCAAATAGTGAGGACCTACTATATAAACTATTACAGTTGTGATATCCAGCGAAAATTCTAGAAGAATATTGGATAGGTTTCACATTGCTAAACAGTTGGAATCCTTTTAGTTCCTTAATCAAATCCACTTAGCATCAGATCCTTAGGATATTCAAGGGAATTACCCAAAGGGAACAGAACAACAAAAGTAGGCTATTTAAGGTGATACTTAGTGACAGTATCAATTCCTCTAAACTCTTCAAAAATGGATTATTGATTTAAAATATCAGAGATGTATTCTTTTCTGTTCTAGGAATGTCCAGAAGAGATGGGCAACCTACAACTGGAATAGATAAAAGTTGCTTTTGACAGCAGGTGCACTTGTTAAAAAAAAAAAAGATAAAAGTTGCAGTTTTATGAATTTTTTCAAAGGATTTGTGTGTTAAGGTATATACTTTTCAGACTCCAGTAGCCAAAAGATACTTGTATCTGACAGTTAAATGAATTTGCTTTAGAAAAAAAAAGTAATAGATCTTCCAGGAAACCTTTCTTTCCTTTCTTTCTTTCTTTTCTCTTTTTTTTTTTTTTTTTTTTTTTTTTTTGAGGCAAAGTCTTGCTCTGTCGCCCGGGCTGGAGTGCAGTGGCACGATCTATCTCGGCTCACTACAAGCTCTGCCCCCCAGGTTCATGCCATTCTTCTGCCTCAGCAGCTGGGACTACAGGCGCTGGCCACCACGCACAGCTATTTTTTTTTTTTTTTGTA
>NW_012102266.1:3650675-3652993 GCF_000951045.1 Mandrillus leucophaeus
GGTTTTCCTTATGGGTTAAGCCAAACAGGGAAGAGAGCTGCTAACACTGGCCGTAACATGAAATTATAATTTAGATAGAACACTTTTGTGCCGTCAAAATAGTAATGCAGCTGGGCATAGTGGCTCACGCCTGTAATCCCAGCACTTTGAGAGGCTGAGGTGAGCAGATCACTTGAGGTCAGGAGTTTGAGACCAACCTGGCCAACATGGTAAAACCCTGTCTCTACTAAAAATACAAAAAAATTAGCTGGGCATGGTGGTGCGTGCCTGTAATCCCAGCTACTTGGGAGGCTGAGGCAGGAGGATCGCTTGAACCCAGGAGGCACAGTTTGCAGTGACCCAGGATCGTGCCCTTGCACTCCAGCCAGGGCAACAAGAGTGAAACTGCATGTCAAAACACACACACACACACACACACACACACACACACACAATAGTAATGGATTTGAAAATTCAAATATTATGATTATTAGTTTAATATCTTCTATTTACTCTTTATCTCTAGTGTAGCAGCCAGCATGCTTTCTGTTAGAAATGACAGAAACTCAAAATAGTCTGAGCATAAAAGAGGTTATTGGCTCGTGTAACTGGTAAATTCAGGGTGTGACTGGTTTCAGAATGACAGATACAGGTTCTCAAATGAGCTTCTTAGGTCTTTCAGCTTAGTTTTTTTCATTGTTCTGGACTTACTCTTTTCTCTGTAGGTGGGCTTTTTCCACCTGGCAGGGGAATTATCAGATAATATTCCTCAGTTAACATCTGTCCCACCTCCGTAATGCAAAAAGCAAAGCACTTTCTCCTCCATATCCAAATGTAAGTCCTGGGCAAAACTCTAATTGCCCTGACTTGGGATGCATGCCCTTGTCTGGAACACTCGCTAAAGCCAGATAAATAAGACATTAGAATGTCTGGAATACCATGTGCCCACTACAGAGCAGGGTCCTGATTTAGAAAACCCATCAGAACCACATGATTGCATTGCTGTGAGACAGAAGCAGCTCCTCAAAGAAAGAAGAGCTTTGTGAACAAAGGCAAAAGACACTGCCCTTACTTTATTTTTATTTTTATTTTTTTGAGACAGAGTCTCACTCTGTCGCCCAGGCTGGAGTGCAGTGGCACGATCTCAGCTCACTGCAAGCTCCGGCTCCTGGGTTTACGCCATTCTCCTGTCTTAGCCTCCCGAGTAGCTGGGACTACAGGCACATGCCACCATGCCCAGCTAATTTTTGTATTTTTGGTAGAAACGGGGTTTCACCATATTGTTTAGGCTGGTGGTCTCAAACTCCTCACCTCTGGTAATCCACCTGCCTTAGCCTCCTAAAGTGCTGGGATTACAGGTGTGAGTCACTGCGCCCAGTCTGCCCTTAGTTTTTGGTTCAGCCATGTTCCCCCGAGTTTTTTTTTTTCTTTTTTTGAGAGGGAGTCTCACTCTGTTGCCCAGGCTGGAGGGCAGTGGTGCAGTCTCGGCTCACTGCAACCTCTGCCTCCCGAGTTTAAGTGATTCTCTTGCCTCAGCCTGCCGAATAGCTGGGACTACAGGCGCCCGCCACCAAGCTTGGCTAATATTTTGTATTTTAGTAGAGACGGGGTTTCACTGTGTTGCCCACGCTGGTCTCAAACTCCTGAGCTCAGACAATCCACCCTCCTCAGCCTCCCAAAGTGCTAGGATTACATGCGTGAACCACCGCCTCCAGCCTGTTCCCCCAAGTTTTTGAGTAATCTGATTATATTTCTAGCTCAGTGGTTCTTAAACATGAACACATATTAGAATCATCTAGGCTGTTAAAATGCCAATTGCTGGGACCCACCACAGAGTTTCTGATTCAGTAGGACTGTTTCCAGGTGGTGCCAAGGCTGCTGGTCTGAGGACTATACTTTGAAAACTACTGTTGTAGGATTTTATTTTTAAAATTATCAAAGAACTTCTTATTCAAATGAACAACAGTCCTGGATAAATTTCACAGGTAAATGCTTTCAAATCTTCAAGGAACATGTCATGTTGATTAACTTTGTGGTCTTGGTCAAGTTACTTAACCACCCTGTCAGTGTTTTTTTTCTTGTGTAGATGGAAATAATGATACTTACATAGTTGTTGCAGATATTAGATGAATCAATGTATATAATATACCTAGAAGAGTTCCTGGTACATAGTATTTACAAATATTTGCAAGTATTTATTTATCTTATTTATTTTTTGAGACAGGATCTGGCTCTGTTGCCCAGGCTGGAGTGCAGTGGTGCAATCTCAGCTCACTGCATCCTCCACCTCCTGGGCTCAAGCCATCCTCCCACCTCAGCCTCCTGAGTAGCTGGGACTA
>NW_012102266.1:3653043-3654473 GCF_000951045.1 Mandrillus leucophaeus
CAAAGAACTTCTTATTCAAATGAACAACAGTCCTGGATAAATTTCACAGGTAAATGCTTTCAAATCTTCAAGGAACATGTCATGTTGATTAACTTTGTGGTCTTGGTCAAGTTACTTAACCACCCTGTCAGTGTTTTTTTTCTTGTGTAGATGGAAATAATGATACTTACATAGTTGTTGCAGATATTAGATGAATCAATGTATATAACATACCTAGAAGAGTTCCTGGTACATAGTATTTACAAATATTTGCAAGTATTTATTTATCTTATTTATTTTTTGAGACAGGATCTGGCTCTGTTGCCCAGGCTGGAGTGCAGTGGTGCAATCTCAGCTCACTGCATCCTCCACCTCCTGGGCTCAAGCCATCCTCCCACCTCAGCCTCCTGAGTAGCTGGGACTATGGCACGCGCCATCATGCCCAGCTAGTTTTTTTGTATTTTTTATAGAGACAAGGTTTTGCCATGTTGTGCAGACTAGTCTTAAACTCCTGAGTCCAAGCAATCTGCCAGCCTCATCCTCCCAAAAGGCTGGGATGATGCGCATGAACCACCACGCCCAGACTTCAAGTATTTAAACTGCTCCAGAGAACAGAGAGGGAAGAAAATCATCCAAACTATTTACAATGGAATCAAAATTTAGATACTAAATCCTGAAAAGGATTATACACGCCAATCTCACTTATAAATTATTCATGAAAAATTCTAAATATTGGCAAATAGAATGCAGCTGTATGTTAAAAGAATACAGTAACACCACCAAATGAATTTTATTCCAAGAATGGGAGGATGGCTGAACGTTAGGAAATCTATAAATGTAGTTACTTTAGTAATCAATCTGATGCAAAAAATAATATTATCATTTCAAATACTGAAAAGGCAATCAACATTGACTCCCGGTGAAATTTTTAAGGAAAACTAGAATAGATGGGGAGTAGACATTTGTGGTTTCTATTCTTGCCTACTTAGCATCAGCACGCTATTCTGGAGTAGAGAGTTTGTATGAATCTTCGTAGAATGGGCTCCCACTGGAAAGCCAGGCACTTACTTTTCCTGACCCTGGGTGCCACAGTGCTGGTTCTGGCCCAAACTTGGCTAAGCAGAGACCCTTCCCTGGGACTCTGAGTCAGGAGCAGGTAATGCACAGAAGTAGGGTGGGTTAGAATCCAGTCTGGTGGTGGCAGCAGTACCAGTGTTCAGGGTCTGCAGGGGCAGCAAGAGGCATCTCAACTTGACTCCTCCTGAGGCATAGTTTTGGCCGAAGTCTGCTTTTTTTCTTTTGGAAGAGATCAAATTTTATTTTATTTTAAAAAGATTAGTATGGGCCAGGCATGGTGGCTCACGCCTGTAATCCCAGCACTTTGGGAGGCTGAGGTATGTGGATCTCTTGAGGCCAGGAGTTGGAGACCAGTCTGGCCACCAAGACGAAAC
>NW_012102266.1:3657389-3658077 GCF_000951045.1 Mandrillus leucophaeus
GATCATGCCACTGCACTCCGGCCGGGGTGACAGAGCAAGACACTGGGAAAAAAAAAAAAGAAGTGTGTATCTCAAACCAACCAAGGGGCAACATTATATTTAACGGGTAAATGCCAGAAACATTCCCCAGAAACATTCCCATTATTAGCAGCAAACAAGACAAGGGTGAGCTCCATGATCATCTCCCACAGGAGTCTATAGATCTTTTTCTTTTTTGTTGGGGGAGAATGTGGCAGGGAACAACTTTTATTTCACTAAAACCTTGTGAATACAAACATGAGCAAAGTAAGTTGAGTGGCCAGTAAAATGCCTGAATCAAGTCAAGGAGAATTTACCATAAACCTAGTCAAAGGAGCTGCAGCAGAACTTGATAATATATCTGAAAGAGTTGAACACATGATCATACCCTTGTCTCAGTGGTTTATTTCTGGGGATCCAGTCTAAGAAAACAATCAGGCTGGGAACAAAGACTTGTATGTATAGGGAAGAAAATTTGCACCTGGCCTCAATAGAGGACAAGCAGTCTCTTAAGTAGGAAGCTTTTATTTTTCTTCTTCTCCTACTTCCCTCCTCATTCTCTCCTATTCCCTTCTTTCTTCTTCCTCCTCTTCCTCTTTTTCTTCCTCCTCCTCCTTTCTCTCCCATTCCCCAATATCTGCTTTTATTTTATTTTATTTTATTTTATTTT
>NW_012102266.1:3663212-3664793 GCF_000951045.1 Mandrillus leucophaeus
TATGGGCCAGGCATGGTGGCTCACGCCTGTAATCCCAGCACTTTGGGAGGCTGAGGTATGTGGATCTCTTGAGGCCAGGAGTTGGAGACCAGTCTGGCCACCAAGACGAAACTCCATCTCTACTAAAAACACAAATATTAGCCAGGCATGGTAGCACAGGCCTGTAAGCCCAGCTACTCGGGAGGCTGAGGCAGGAGAATTGCTTGAACCCAGGAGATGGAGTTTGGAGATTGCAGTGGGTTGAGATAGCACCACTGCACCCCAGACTGGGCTACAGAGTGAGACTCTGTCTCTAAATAAATAAATAAATAAATAAATAAATAAATAAATAATAAATTAGTATGAATGTATCTTGTTAAGGTGGAAAAAAGCATTCTACGCAGAGGAAATAGAATGCATTAGGTTTATTGTGATCACCTAAGGGATAAAACTAGAAACAGTATATAGATGCTATAGGAGGTCAAAGAAAATTGGCAACACCATTACTGGCATTTAGACAGACAAAGGTTGGATAGGTGGTCACTTGGAAGAAACGTTAAAGCGCAGACTTCCATATCAGATAGGTACTTGGACAGGATGAATTCATGCTATTTGCAAATATCTGAGATGTCTTACTGGATGCTTCCCAGTCCAGGGAACACACAAAACTCCCAAATGCCAACAAAGTCTTAATCTGTTGCCCAGGCTGGAGTGCAATGGCGTGATCTTGGCTCACTGCAACCTCTGCCTCCCGGGTTCAAGCTGTTCTCCCACCTCAGCCTCCCAAGTAGCTGGGATTACAGGTGTGTACCACCACGCCCAGCTAATTTTTGTACTTTTCATAGTGACGGGGTTTCTTCATATTGGCCTGGCTGGTCTCAAACTCCTGGCCTTAGGTGATCCACCCACCTCAGCCTCCCAAAGTGCTGGGATTACAGGTGTGAGCCACTGTGCCCAGCCTGAAATCAATAATTTTTATTAGAATAAGATGAATCTCTTCTTGACCTGATTTTATTTTTTTATTATTATTATTTTAAGAGATGGGCTTTACCATGTTGGCTAACCTGGTCTAGAACTCCTGGCCTCAGGTGATCTACCTGCCTTGGCCTCCCAAAATGCTGGGATTACAGGTGTGAGCCACCACACCCGGCCCTGACCTGATTTTAAAAGTGTGTTTCTGGGCCGGGCATGGTGGCTCACACCTTAGGACTTTGGGAGACCAAGGTGGGTGGATCACCTGAGGTCAAGAGTTTGAGACCAGCCTGACCAACATGGCAAAACCTGGTCTCTACTAAAAATATAAAATTAACGGGGTGTGGTGGTGCACACCTGTAATCCCAGCCACTTGAGAGGCTGAGGCAAGAGAATCACTTGAACCCAGGAGGCAGAGGTTGCAGTGAGCTGAGATGGCACCATTGCACTCCAGCCTAGGCAACAAGAGTAAAATTCCATGTCAAGAAAAAAAAAAAGGGGGTGTGTCTCAGCCAGGTGTGGTGGCTCACACCTATAATCCTAGCACTTTGGGAGGTTGAGGCAGGCAGATTGCTTGAGCTGAGGAGTTTGAGAGCAGCCTGGGCAACATGGCAAAGCCCCATCTCCACC
>NW_012102266.1:3665598-3669877 GCF_000951045.1 Mandrillus leucophaeus
AATCTCGCTGTGTCACCCAGGCTGGTGTACAGGGCACGATCTTGGCTTACTGCAACCTCTGCCTTCCAGGTTCAAACAATTCTCCTGGCTCAGCCTCCCAAGTAGCTGGGATTACAGGTATGCACCACCATGCTCGGCTAATTTTTGTATTTTTAGTAAAGACAGGTTTCTCCATGTTGGCCAGGCTGGTCTCGAACTCCAGACCTCAGGTGATCCGCCTGCCTCGACCTCCCAAAGTGCTGGGATTACAGGCATGAACCATTGCACCTGGCCCCCTGCTTTTAATTTTGTCATACCTTAATATGCCCTTTGATTATAAGAAAGAAGATCCTGGGCCAGCCCTGGGATAGATTGGGAAAAAGTTAGGTAAGTGCCTCTGAATAACAAATGGGGGCCAGGCGCGGTGGCTCATGCCTGTAATTCCAACACTTTGAGAGGCTGAGGCGGGTGGATCACGAGGTCAGGAGACCGAGACCATCCTGGCTAACACGGTGAAACCCCGTCTCTACTAAAAATACAAAAAATTAGCCGGGCGTGGTGGCGGGCGCTGTAGTCCCAGCTACTCGGGAGGTTGAGGCAGGAGAATGGCGTGAACCTGGGAGGCAGAGCTTGCAGTGAGCCAAGATAGCACCACTGCACTCCAGCCTGGGCGACAGAGCGAGACTCCGTCTCAACAAAAAAAACAAAAACAAAAATAAAAACCAAAAAACACAAATGGGAATTTTCAGATTGTGCTTTGACGCGTCAAGTGGTGGAGGCCCTTGAACTAAGAATCAAGAGAAGATTGGAGAAAACCTCTCAGGATAAGAAGGTGGACCCCAGTATCAGGGAAGCAACTGGGAGCTTTGGCAAGGGATAAAAAATAGCAAGTTCCCTGTGGCCGAGAAAGATTCATGAACTGGAGGGCCAGCGATGATTGATCAGCCCAATTTTTTTTTTTTTTTTTTTGCAAGCAATTAAATTCTAGTTTCCCCAGAATTTCCATGAAAATCTATAGCACATCAAAGCCTAAAGATGGTGATGTCTGGAGCCTGTGCTCATGTTGGAAGTGAAAGGTGGGGGAAATAGGCACACATAAAGACCATCTGGAGAAGACCTGAAAACATGAGTAGAAGAAATTGGTGCTGAGGTGACAGAGACCATCCTGGAGAACTTCTGGATGAGTGCTGGACTTTCTGCACTTACGTGGGGTCAAAATATATGTATTTTCTTAGGATGGTGAAGAAAAAGATAATCAGAAGGCCAGGGAATTTAGGAACAATCCAATTACTTTTGTGCGAGAGTGCTTAGGGCCGCATTATTTATATCCAGAATAATCTACCCTCAGAAGGACCTGAAACTCTATTATCCAATTCAGAATTCTCAAACTCACTGTCTGCCCCAGCTGGGGGAGGCAGAAAGAGCTGGTCCAGTCCCAGCTCCAGGCCCCTTCTGGCCTACCCACTTTCTTCTCCAACTCTCAGCTCTTTCCTGGCCATGGGACAGACAAGTGTGCATCTGTGGGAACTTCTCATCCATGTGTCCAAACTCCACCTAAATTCCTGCCCACCCCTTGGACCCAGAAGCAAGCTCATCAGCGGTGTGGTCCATTCTCAGGAGAATGGACCAGGGAGGGGCTCCATGAAGGTCCAGAAAGTGAGCTTCTTATGGCAATTTGGTAGAAAATTCCAGGGTATCCAGAACACCCTTGAAGGGGAAACTGGACTACAGGGCCTTGAAAATGCTTTGCTCAGCTGGGCATGGTGGCTCATGCCTGTAATCCCAGCACTTTGGGAGGTTGAGGTGGGCGGATTGCCTGAGCTCAGGAGTTCAAGACCAGCCTGGGCAACATGGCAAAACCCCATCTCAATTTAAAAAAATACAAAAAATTAGCCAGGTGTGGTAGTGCATGCCTGTAATCCCAGCTACTCAGGAGGCCAAGACACGAGAATCGCTTGAACCCGGGTGGCAGAGGCTGCAATGAGCTGAGATTGCACCACTGCACTCCAGCCTGGGCAACAGAAGGAGACACACACACACGTGCGCACGCACACGCACACGCACACACACACACACACAAAAAGAAAGAAAGAAAATGCTTTCCTCTTTGGGACGGGGCATGGACTTTGGGAGGAAGTCTCATTCAAGAAGTGGATCAAATCCAAAAGAGCTTTATAAAGATAACCTTAGCCTTGTTTTCCCTGTGATTTCAGAAGTCTTGTTAAGGTACAAGGATATTTGAGGACACATATACTCAAATATACATGACCCCCCATATACCTTAGGGACATACATACCAGAATTTAGCTTGCTGTGTGGGGGACTGGCTGTGTGATTGGGTCTGTAAAAGCAAATAAGGAGGGCATTAGCCTAAGGGTATCTGGAACTGGAACATTTCTTGTAGCTAACAAAACAAAATAAAAACCAAAGTGAGGCTTCGCCAGTCACAAACAGTTAACCAGCTGATTGGTCATACAACACGGGACCTCCCATGGGAGCATACCCAAATAAGGCAAATGCTCCATCACACCATGCCCAAATATGGCAAACATCTAGCTGAAATCAATCAGGTAATTTCTTCACTTTGTTTCAGTGTTAGTTGCTCATACTGCTGGAACAGACCTCTTCTGGTTTTGAGTGATGCCCAATTCATAAATCTTTCTTTGATCAAGTAAACTCTATTAAATTTAATGTGTCTAAAGGTTTTCTTTTTTCTTTCTTCTTTTTTTTTTTTTTGGAGACAGAGTCTTGCTCTGTTGCCCAGGTTGGAGTGTAGTGGCACAATCTCGGACTCATTGCAATTCCTCTGCCTCCTGGGTTCAAACAATTCTCCTGCCTTAGCCTCCTGAGTAGCTGGGACTATCGGCATGTGCTACCACACTTGGCTAATTTTTTTGTATTTTTAGTAGAGACGGGGTTTCACCATGTTGGTCAGGCTGGTCTTCAACTCCTGACCTTGTGATGCGCCTGCCTCAGCCTCCCAAAGTGCTGGGATTACAGGTGTGAGCCACCACACCCAGCTGGTTTTCTTTTGACAAATCTAAAAGACTCTCCAATTAGAAGTTCAAGCCGTGTGACTGACCAGACCATAGTGGGCATTTCTCCTCCCTCTGGCTGCAGGGACAGCAGCATGGGGGGTTCCTTCTTTAGCGCAACCATCTCTGGATGTGGATGTCCCCAGGGCAAGAGCAAGGGGCATGATGGGAATGAGGCACACAGAGGCTGAGCATCTGAGTTTGGGCTCTGGCATAAGCAAGCAGGAATTCCCCTGAAATGAAGAAGTGCTTTGGGTGATTCCTAACGTATTAGGGGAGATGGCCCAAGGGATATACACTGAACTTGCTGATAATCTCAGGATATTCCAGCGGAAGGCATTGCTTGCACCTCAAATTATCATACGAGGCACCTCCATCATTATTATTATTATTATTATTTTATTTTATTATTATTATTTTTCTAGATGGAGTCTCACTCTGTTGCCCAGGCTAGAGTGCAGTGGTGTGATCTCAGCTCACTACAACCTCCGCCTCCAGGGTTCAAGTGATTCTTGTGTCTCAGCCTTCTGAGTAGCTGGGATTGCAGATGTGTGCCACCACACCCAGTTAATTTTTGTATTTTTAGCAGAGATGGGGTTTCACCATGTTGGCCAGGCTGGTCTTCAACTCCTGAACTCAGGTGATCTGTTCTCCTCAGCCTCCCAAAGTGCTGGGATTACAGGTGTGAAGCACCGCACCCAGCCACTTCCATTACATTTTGAGGAGACTAGAACATTTACACTATTGCCCTGAAATCCTAAAATCTTCACATTGGACATTAGGAATGACCTTAAAAATCATCTCATTAAAGTCACACCTTATGTTTAAATTTCCTTGCCAGGGTCATCCAGCCTGTTTCAACAGATTTGGAGACTGGGATTCACTATTTTCTGTAGCATCTCATTTTATGTTTGGAAAACATTAATAAAATGATATTTTGAAAATTAAACCTGGCCAGGCACCATGGCTCATGCTTTAATCCCAGCACTTTGGGAGGCCGATGAGGGTGGATCACCTGAGGTCAGGAGTTTGAGACCAGCCTGGCCAATGTGGCCAAACCTTGTCTCTACTAAAAATTACAAAAATTAGCTGGGTGTGGTGGCATGTGCCTGTAATCCCAGCTACTTGGGAAGCTGAGGCATGAGAACTGCTTGAACCCAGGAGGCAGAAGTTGCAGTGAGCTGAGATCCCACCACTGTACTCCAGCCTGAGCAACAGAGCAGACTCCATCTCCAAAAAACAAGAAAAAAGAAAAAAAAAAAAAA
>NW_012102266.1:3670272-3673482 GCF_000951045.1 Mandrillus leucophaeus
CAAACTCTTGGGCTCAAAGCAATCTACACACCTCAGCCTCCCAAAGTGCTGGGGTTACAGACATGAGCCACTGTGTCTGGCCTGAAGTTATATCTTTTTAAAAATAGTTATCTGGGTCAGACACGATGGCTCACACCTGTAATCCCAGCACTTTGGGAGGCTGAGATGGACGGATCACCTGAGATTGGGAGTTCCAGACCAGCCTGACCAACATGGAGAAACCCTGTCTCTACTAAAAATACAAAAATTCGCCAGGTGTGGTGGTGCATGCCTGTAATCCCAGCTACTCCGGAGGCTGAGCAGGAGAATCGCTTGAACCCAGGAGGTGGAGGTTCCAGTGAACCAAGCACTGCACTCCAGCCTGGGCAACAAGAGCAAAACTCTGTCTCCAAAAAATAAAAAAATAAAATAAATAAAAATAGTTATCTATATCTAGAATTGAATATCATGCTTCTCAGTAGGGAGAGAGTGACTATCATGTATATTTTTCTATTAATACTGACTAATACCATATTGGCCTTTTTTTTTCTTTCTTTCTTTTTTGGTGGAGACCTCAAAATGGGCGTAGACAGATAGAACTGCTGGCCGCATTCCCTAAATTATTTTCGCATGAGGTATTGCTAAGCCTGACTTTTGCTTTGCTCAGGGCAGCTGCTATGCTGTAGTGAGACTCAGATGCCCTTAAGGGGCATTTGTCCATTCAATATTATTAAATCCATGTTTCGATTCAAGACAATTTAATGTTTTCAGTCACACATTGTATCTTTTCATAAAGGAATGATTCGGTATCTTAAAATGTCAGAAGGTGTGCCTGATTCTCTAAAGTGTTTTTTGTTTTGTTTTGTTTTTGTTTGTTTTTTTTGAGATAGAGTCTTGCTCTTGTCACCCAGACTGGAGTGCAATGGCACAATCTCAGCCCACTGCAACCTCTGCCTCCTGGGTTCCAGTGATTCTCCTGACTCAGCCTCCTGAGTAGCTGGGATTATAGGCATGTGCCACCATGCCCAGCTAATTTTTTGTATTTTTAGTAGAGATGGGATTTCACCCTGTTGACCAGGCTGGTCTTGAACTGCTGACTTCAGGTGATTCACCCACCTTGGCTTCCCAAAGTTCTGGGATTACAGGCATGAGCCACCACACCCAGCTTAAAGTTTTAATAAATATGCTTTGTTCTGCAAATGTGGAAGGAGCATAAAGATAATAGGCATTTTTTAATTTTCACTTAAAACTTAGATTCTATTTCCAGGTATCTTTACTCTTTGAATTCTGAAGACTTAATGGATTCTTAGGAAAATATAGTATTAAGTCTAAAGACTAATTTTTGAAGACTGTCAGGAAAATTACTTTTTTTTTTGAGACAGAGTTTCTTTCTTGTTGTCCAGGCTGGAGTGCAATGGCGCGATCTCAGCTCACTCCAACCTCCTGTAATAGCTGAGATTACAGGCATGCGCCACCACACCCAGCTAATTTTTGTAGTTTTAGTAGAATTGGGGTTTTACTATGTTAACCAGGTTGGTCTCAAACTCCTGACCTCAGGTAATCTACCTGCCTTGGCCTCCCAAAGTGCTGGGATTACAGGCATGAGCCACCACGCCAGGCCAGGAAATTACTTTTATCATCACAAAGACTAAGCCTTAAAATATAAAATTACAATTCACTTTTTAGTCTTTAAGAGTTCAAAAAAAGATTAACATTAAAGCAAGTGTTAGCGATGTTTAGAAAAATTTATAGGATGTTTCAAAGCACTCAACTGTTGCCCTGTTGTCTAAGTTTGGCTTAGGTAAGCACTTGCAACCTCAGAAATCAATGCTATGCACGAAAAGCATTAGATCTAAGATTACAGGGCTTGCAATTGCCAGTGCTTGGGTATCTAGCATGGGATGAGGAATTTGTCAAGTTCTTACAAATACGTGAGTTTCTACAGTTTGGTTTTTTTTTTTTTTTTTAAAAAACATATTTAGTAATTAAAAAAAAATCTTACAATTAATTCAGCTGAAATTAGTTTGTTAGCCCAAAACAAATTACTTCATACTTCATCATTCTTTGGAATTGAAAATATTCTAAATCACATTTGGACTTGAGCTGGTTGTAACCTTATCCAACAAGTAATGCTAAAAAGGGAAGAATAAGAAATATTTTCAGCCAACTTTGGTGGTTACATACCTGAAATGTTTCTTTTTTTTTTTTTTTTTAAGATAATGAAATGAGTTTTTTAAAAAACTGAATAATAAGCCTAAAACTAAAGTAGTCACCTTGTAAAAAGACACTGTTTCACTCACCAGTGTACACATGGACAAGTCAGTATCTCGGACTGGCCCTTCCTATCCTCCTTAACTGGAGGCCAGGGTCCTGGGTGGAATTTCTGAAGGTAGGATTTGCAGAGATTGGCAGTGTTTTGTGCAATGTGAACTGAGAAGTGAATGTGGCCCTCCTCCATCCTTTCCTGCCCTTACGTTCTGCTTTCTACTGATGGCCCAACCCCAGCTGTGATCGCAATGGAAGGCATCTTCCCCCATAGCCCTGCTCAGTGGGAGATGGCACCCAGCTTCTCTCTGGCCCAGTCTTGCTCTGGTGAGAGCTGTCAGGCTAGGGAAGGGCCAGTTGAGTATGAAGAGCTGGCGGGTAGGGAGGTGGAAAAAGCTTTGCTGGGAAAGGGGGTTGCCGTTTCTGATAGACAAGCAATGTGTGGTATGCTAACTGCTCTGTGAGTGGGACAGGGGAGTCGCCAGACAAGGACAATTAGCAAGGCACCTCAGCAGAGCAATGAACGGCCTTTTCATACATGGAGACTGAACAGCCTCTGGGAGTTGACCTCCACTGACACGAGGCTTCCTTGTTCCTGACAAACACCAATGCTCTGTTTCTGCTCATGTCTTCCTGTGTGGTCTCTCCTCTCTTTCTCTTCTTAGCGCCAGTGGAATGTTAATTTGGTCTGGGGTAGCAGGAAATACTGTAAATTTGTATCTGAATATTCCTGTCTTCATCTAGACCAGTGCCTTTCTACATACCAATAATGGAATCCTTCCCCTAAGTAAAGAATAGCTCACCTCTAGCTTACTTTGAAGCTTTCTATAACCAATTAATTGACTTTAGAGAGAATGGCCGTGAATAACCTGTAATTAATAACAAACCAGACTGGGCGCGGTGGCTCATGCCTGTAATCCCAACACTTTGGGAGGCAGAGGCAGGCGGATCACCTGAGGTTAGGAG
>NW_012102266.1:3674427-3675699 GCF_000951045.1 Mandrillus leucophaeus
AAAACAAAAAACTAAAATTATTTATTAATTAAAATATGTGCAATACTTGGAGAAAATGTTAGTTAAGTGGGATTAATGTTCGTCACTATCTGTTTTAATGCCTGTTAGTGGAATGAAGTTGTTCTTTTCAAGTGTCACCAATGGGCCCCTGCTAACAAATGTAATAATGGCTTCTTTCCTGTTTCCTTGGCACTATTCAACTAGTTGGCTATACATTCTCTCTTTTTTTTCTATAACCTCATATTAGAAGTGATCACTCTCATTTTGTTTCTTTTTTTCCAAAAATTATATACACACACAGTGTAGAGTCAAAAAATTCTATAGTTTGTTATAAAGAAAAATCCCAGCTGCTCCTCACCGTCCCAACCAGTCACCCCACACACATTCCACTTCAATTTCCCATTTCCCGGATCAATGCTTTTAACTACTTTTCCTCATTCTTTTGATACTTACCTTGTTTCTAAATAATATGCTTATAATACCACTTCTTGAATTTCCCCTTTTAGGTGTTATCTAGTGATTTCACAATATGGGAGATGAAGAATTAATATGGGCTCTTACACACACACACACACACACACACACACTGCCCTTGGTATACAAATCTATTTTTCATTCCCTTTGTCTCAAAATAAAGTTACCCGTAAAAGTACTTACAAAAATATTTGGCAGCCAGGTGCTGTGGCTCATGCCCGTAATCCCAGCACTTTGGGAAGCCAAGGTAGGTGGATCACTTGAGGTCAGGAGTTCAAGGCCATCCTGGCCAACATGTTAAAACCCCGTATCTACCAAAAATGTAACAATTAGCTGGGCTTGGTGGTGTGTGCCTGTAATCCCAGTTATTTGGAAGGCTGAGGCAAGAGAATTGCTTGAACCTGGGAGGCAGAGGTTGCAGTGAGCCGAGATCACACCACTGCATTTCAGCCTGGGTGACAGAGCAAGATTCTGTCTCAAAGAAAAAGAAAAATAATTGGCATTTCAGTGTTATGACTATGTAAACATTATCCACTGCTAGGCCAAGCGGTATCCTGTGAATATTCTCCCTCTTCTATGGAACATTCCTCCCTGCCCCACCTTCACTTCCCTACCCCAGACTTAATACTTTTTCCTCCATTTGCATAATTTTCTCTGAACAGTACTTTTTACCAGCTTTATCCTAAACTTTTCCCTAGTTTTGAAATTCTCATTTCAGTAAGGTCATTAGGCACTCAGTCAGTTCCTTCTCCGTAAATAAATCGTTCCTGCAGCTTCCCGATGGGTTCCAGTCAGGAT
>NW_012102266.1:3678113-3679434 GCF_000951045.1 Mandrillus leucophaeus
TGTTGCTCAGGTTGGTCTTGCATTCCTAGGTTCAAGTGATCCACCCACATCAGCCTCCCAAAGTGCTGAGATTATAGGTGTGAGTCACCATGCCCGGTCCAAAAGTAACCATTTAAAATGTATAATACAAATTCAATTTAGTATATTCACAGAGTTGTGCCATCATCACCACAATGTGATTTTAGAACATTTTTGTCACTCCAAAAGACCATACCCATTAGCAGTCACTCTATTTCCCTTCACTCACAGCTCCTCATAACCATTATTCTGCTTTCTCCATCTATGAATTGGACTATTCTGGGTGTCTCCTACAATTGGCCTCACACAATATTTGCCCTGTTGTGTCTGGCTAATTTCAGTTAGCATAATGTTTCCAAGGTTAATTCATGTCATAAGCATGTATTGGTACTTCATTCTTTTTCATCAGTGAATGATATTTTATTGTATGGATATTTCACATTTTGTATATGTATCAATTGATGGACATTTGGGTTATTTCTACTTTTTGGCTATTATGAAAAGTGCTTCTATGAACATTCATGTACAAGTTTTTGTGTGTACATATGTTTTCCACATATTTCTCTTGGATAGATGCCTAGGAGTAGAGTTGCTGGGTCATATAGGAAGCCTATGTTTAACATTTTGAGGAACTGAAAACTCATTTTCTAAAGTGCTTGCAACATTGTACAGTCCCACTAGCAATGTCTGAGGGTTTCAATTTCTCCACATCTTCAACAACATCTGTTATTATCGATCTTTTTCATTACAGCGATTCCAGGATGTATTAGCTTGAGCTGCAGTAACAAAATACCATAGATTGGCTGGGCATGGTGGTTTACACCAGCAATCCCAGCACTTTGGGAGACCGAAGTGGGTGGATCACCTGAGGTCAGGAGTTCAAGACCAGCCTGGCTAAGCTGGAGAAACCCTGTCTCTACTAAAACTACAATAATTAGCTGGGCATGGTGGTGCGTGCCTGTAATCCCAGCTACTAGGGAGGCTGAGGCAGGATAATCGCTTGAACCCAGGAGATGGAGGTTGCAGTGAGCTGAAATTGCACCACTACACTCCAGCCTGGGCAACAGAACGAGACTCCATCTCAAAAAAAAAAAAGGCTGGGCGCAGTGGCTCACGACTGTAATCCCAGCACTTTGCGAGGCCGAGGCAGGTGGATCACAAGGTCAGGAGATCAAGACCATCCTGACTAATACGGTGAAACCCTGTCTCCACTAAAAATACAAAAAAAAATTAGCCGGGGGTGGTGGTGGGCGCCTGTAGTCCCAGCTACTCGGGAGGCTGAGGCAAGAGAATGGCGTGAACC
>NW_012102266.1:3679484-3680557 GCF_000951045.1 Mandrillus leucophaeus
ATTTTTAGTAGAGACAGGGTTTCATCATGTTGGTCAGGCTGATCTTGAACTCCTGACCTCGTGATCTGCCCGCCTCGGCCTCCCAAAGTGCTGGGATTACAGGTGTGAGCCACCGCAGCCGGCCTCTGCCCAGATAATTTTTGTATTTTTAGTAGAGATGGGGTTTCACCATGTTGGCCAGGCTGGTCTCAAACTCCTGACCTCAAGTGATCTGCCCACCTCATCCTCCCAAAGTGCTGGGATTACAGGCATGAGCCACCAGGCCCAGCCTACTCTTTTAAGTTAGTAAAGCCACATCCTCTCATACACTCTTGAGAATGAGTAGGTCAGTAGTTCCCTTTTTTTACTGCTGTACGTTGCTCCATTGTGTAACTATATCACATTTTGGTTTTCTTTTATTGTTAATGGACTTTTGGATTGTTTCCAATTTGGGGCTATTACAAATAGTGCTACATGGCTGGGTGCGGTGGCTCATGCCTGTAATCCCAGCACTTTGGGAGGCCAAGGTGGGGAGGTCAGGAGATCGAGACCATCCTGGCCAACATGGTGAAACCCCATCTCTACTAAAATGCAAAAAATTAGCCGGGTGTGGTGGCACATGCCTGTAGTCTCAGTTACTTGGGATACTGAGACAGGGGAATCGCTTGAACCTAGGAGGCGGAGGTTGCAGTGAGCCAAGATCGTGCCACTGCGCTCCAGCTTGGTGACAGAGTGAGACTCTGTCTCAAGAAAAAAAAAAAAAAGGAGTACTACCATGAAAATTTTAGCACGTCTTTTGTTATCTAATTATATAACAATTTTTGTTGGTATATACTTAGGGGTGAAATTTCTGGTATAAGAGATATATATATATATATATATATACACATATCTTCTGATTTAGTAGATATTGCCAGAAAGTTTTCCTAGGTTGTTGGACTAAGTTATGCTCCCACCAGGAATGCATGAGAATCCAAATTCCTCTACTGCTTCGCCAACACTTCATATTTTCTGCCTTGCTTCCATGTTTGAAGGTTGTAGAAGTTTATGGGTTTTTTTTTAATTTTTAAAAAGCATATATTATCTCTTCTTTT
>NW_012102266.1:3682033-3686118 GCF_000951045.1 Mandrillus leucophaeus
GCTGAGGCAAGAGAATGGCGTGAACCCGGGAGGCGGAGCTTGCAGTGAGCCAAGATCACGCCACTGCACTCAAGCCTGGGCAACAGAGCAAGACTCCGTCTCTTAAAAAAAAAAAAAAAAAAAAAAGTTTACTAAGGTTTAAACTACTTTATTAACAAGCTAGATTAAATGGACATGTATGGAACCCTGCACCAACAGTTAGAGAACTCACATTCTTTTCAGGCACATGGAACATTTTCAAAATTGACATAGTAGGCCATGGAGCAAATCTCAACAAAGTTTGAGGAATCTATTTCAAATAACCAAATAGTTTGAACAAATATAATGAAATTAGAAAATAATAAAGTGGCAGCCAATTACCTTATACATTTGGAATATTAAAATACCTTTTAAAGTAAGCAATGAGAGGTGGGAGGATCACTTGAGGCCAGGAGTTTGAGACTATCTTGGGCAACATAGCAAGACCCCGTCTCTACAAAAATAAAAAACAAACAAAGAATGAAAGAATAAATAGATGTGTAAGTCAGAATGTATTTTGAACTTAACCAACAGTGAGAACACTACATACTAAAACTTGTCAAATGCAGTTGAGAAAGGATTTGGGAAGAACCAATAGTCTTAAGATGCATACATTAGAAAATAGAAAATATTAACAAATAAATAAACTAAATATCCAATACAAGTTAGAAACAAAACAAAACAAAACAAAACAGAGTCATCCCAAATAAAGTAGAAGGCTGGAAATAAGATAGCAGTTCAAGTTAATGAATAGAAAGCAAAGAAGCAAGGCCAGACGCAATAGCTCATGCCTGTAATCCCAGCACTTTGGGAGGCTGAGACAGGCCAATCACTTGAGGCCAGGAGTTCAAGACCAGCCTGATCAACATGGTGAAACCCATCTCTACTAAAAATACAAAAATTATCTGGGTGTGGTGGCGTGCGTCTGTAATCCCAGCTACTGGGGAGGCTGAGACAGGAGAATTGCTTGAGCCTGGGAGGCAGAGGGAACAGTGAGCCGAGATTGTGCCATTGCACTCCAGCCTAGGTGACAAAGTGAGACTCTATCTCAAACAAACAAACAGACAAACAAAAAAAGAAAGCAAGGAAGCAATAGGAAGTATAAACAAAATTGAAGCGGAATCTCTACAAAGACCAGTAATGTAGACTATCATCTGGTAAAGCTGGGCACACTGGCTCACACCTGTAATTCCAGCACTTCGGGAGGCTGAGGGAGGTGAATCATCTGAGGTCAGGAGTTTGAGACCAGCTTGCCCAACATGGTGAAATCCTGTCTCTACTAAAAACACAAAAATTAGCTGGGTGTGGTGGTGCGCACCTGTAATCCCAGCTACTTGGGAGGCTGAGGACAGCAAATCGCTTGAATCCGGGTGGAAGGGGTTGTAGTGAGCCGAGATTTCACCACTGCCCTCCAGCCTGGGCAACGGAAGGAGACTCTCTCTAAAAAAACCCAAAAAAACCCAAAACAACAACAACAACAAAAAAAAACTCATCTGGTGAAATTTTTCAAGGAAAATAAGAGTTGAGGCAGAAGTAAATAATATTAGGAAAGAAAAACAGGATATAACATAGACAGTATAAAAAGTTCAAAAGATAAAACTGTGGACAACTGATGCCATTACATTCAATTACTTAGGCCAAATGATTAACTTTCTAAAATAATACAAGTTAATAAACTCACTCAAGCTGATTAAACAAACTTGTAATTGTTAAAGTAGCAGAATCAACATTTAAGAATATACTCAGGGAAAGCATCAAGGTCAGAAAATTTTACAGATGAGTTTTATCAAGCTTCAAAGATCTGATTTTTTTTTTTTTTTTTTTTTTTTTTTTGAGACAGAGTCTCACTCTGTCGCCCAGGCTGGAGTGCAGTGGTGCAATCTCGGCTTACTGCAAGCTCCGCCTCCTGGGTTCACGCCATTCTCCTGCCTCAGCCTCCCAAGCAGTTGGGACTACAGGCGCCCACCACCACGCCCGGCTAATTTTTTTGTATTTTTAATGGAGGCACGGTTTCACCATGTTAGCCAGGATGGTCTTGATCTCATAACCTTGTGATCCACCTGCCTCAGCCTCCCAAAGTATTGGGATTAGAGGCGTGAGCCACCGCACCCAGCCTGATAATTCTTATTATCTACCAATGTTTCCAAATACTAGAGAAACAGAAAACTTACTCATTATGATGCTTAATGTGTAATTTTGATATCAAAACTTGAGAAGAAAGTCAAGAAAAAAGAAGATTATAGCTCATTATTGGTTATACACATAGAAGAAAACATCCTAAATAAAACATCTGTAAATAGAATCCAGCAATATGTCACTAAGCAGACATTATCCCAGGGATGTAAAGATGGATTAAGGTGAGAGAATCTATTAATATAATATACCACACGGACAAATGAAAGGACAAAATTAGAAAGGGCATTGACAAATTTTGCTACTTCTTTAAGATTAACAAAACAACAAAACAAAAAAACAAACAAACAAACAAAAAAACAGCTAAAAATCTGTTTCTTAACCTGATAGTAGTAATCTCCAAGAACATACAGCAACCATCATACTTAAGAGTGAAGTAGTAGAAATATTCTTATTAATGCCTGGAATGAGAAAAGGATGTTTGTTGTCACTGCTTCTATTCAACATTGAACTTAAGATCCTAGACTATGCAAGAAGTCAAGAAAAACAGTGTAAGGATTTAGAAGGTTAAAACAAATTCATCATTATATATAGAAAGTATAACTCTCCACATAGAATATTAAGAATATATATCAGAAAACTATTAAAAATAGTGGGAGAATTTGACAAGGTTGCTGGATAACAGACCAAAGCAAAAAACAAAATAAAGCGGACAGAGGGGAGTTTCTGTATATCATTGTAAACAAAAATAAAATGCAACTTTTGATCACAACCAACTACAGATTTCTTGGTTCATTCTCTTCTCCCACTGCTTCACTTGACTAGCCTAAAAACAAAAAAAGAAAAAGAAAAAAGGAAAGAGAATGCAACCTTTTTTTTTTTTTTTTTTTTTGAGAGGGAGTCTTGCTCTGTTGCCCAGACTGGAGTGCAATGGCACCATCTCAGCTCACTGCAACCTCTGCCTCCTAGGTTCTAGCAATTCTCCTGCCTTAGCCTCCCAAGTAGTTGGGATTACAGGTGCCCACCACCATGCCCAGCTAATTACCTTTTTTAAGTAGAGATGGGGTTTTGCCATGTTGGCCAGGCTGGTCTTGAACTCCTGACCTCAGGTGATCTGCATACCTCAGCCTCCCAAAGTGCTGAGATTACAGACGTGAGCCACTGCGCCTGGCCTGTTTCTCTATTTTATTTTATTTTATTTTTTTTACCTATAAGCAAGGATAATGTTATTATTTCCTCATTAAGTTGTGAGAATGTAATGGGTTAAAAAAGGTAAATCATTTTAAACAGTGCACTCACACAGTACACAAAATAAATATTCACTATTTTATTAGCTCTCTGTATCTCTACGTGAGATCCCTATCTCAAACCCTATATAAAATATATTTCAGGTAGTTACTAGAGCTAAATAAGCAGTTTATACTTTAAAATTTTTAGAAGAAAATTGGCTGGGCATGGTGGCTCATGCCTGTAATCCCAGCACTTTGGGAGGCCAAGGAGGGCATATCTCTTAGGTCAGGAGTTTGAGACCAGCCTAGCCAACATGGTGAAACACCGTCTCTACTGAAAATACAAAAATTAGCCAGGCATGGTTGCACACGCCAGTAGTCCCAGCTACCCTACTTGGGAGGCTGAGGCAGGAGGACCACTTGAACCTGGGAGGTGGAGGTTGCAGTGAGCTGAGATTGCGCCGCTGTACTTCAGTCTGAACAACAGAGCGAGACACCATCTGAAAGAAAGAAAGAAAGAAAGAAAGAAAGAAAGAAAGAAAGAAAGAAAGAAAGAAAGAAAGAAAGAAAGAAAGAAAGAAAAGAAAGAAAGAAAAAAATATAGAAGCAAATCTTGGGCTGGGCGGGGTGGCTCATGCCTGTAATCCCAACACTTTGAGAGGCGGAGGCGGTGGATCACCTGAGGTCCGGAGTTCAAGACTAGCC
>NW_012102266.1:3687033-3689132 GCF_000951045.1 Mandrillus leucophaeus
GGCTAATTTTTTGTATTTTTAGTAGAGACGGGGTTTCACCCTGTTAGCCAGGATGGTCTAGATCTCCTGACCTCATGATTCACCTGCCTCGGCCTCCTAAAGTGCTGGGATTACAAGCGTGAGCCACCTCACCTGGCCAGGGAAGTGTATTTTAAACCCACAAGAATTCTGCAACTTAATGACAAACCACTGCTACAGCGTGCAAGTTTGTGTGGTCCTTGCAAAAAAAACTACTTATTTAAAACAACAACAACAACAAAACACACATACACAAGCATACCATTCCACATCAATCAGATGGGCATGTGTTATATAACACTAAGCGTTGGTGGAGATGTGGGACATGGAAATTCTAGGCAAAACTTTGCACAATGTGGGCTAGGTGCGGTGGCTCACGCCTGTAATTCCAGCACTTTGGGAGGCCAAGGTGCGGATCACGAGGTCAGGAGTTTGAGACCAGCCTGGCCAACATAGTGAAACCATATCTCTACTAAAAATACAAAAATTAGCTGGGCTTGGTGGCAGGGGCCTGTAATCCCAGCTACTCAGGAGGCTGAGGCATGAGAATTGCTTGAACCTGGGAGATGGAGGCTGCAGTGAGCCAAGATCGCACCACTGTACTCCAGCCTGGGTGACAGAGCAAGACTTGGTCTGAAAAGAAAACAACAACAAAAAAAACTTTCCAGAATGCTTTCCCAGTCGAGCATGGTAGCTGACACCTGTAATCCCAGTACTTTGGGAGGCTGAAGCAGGAGGATGACTTGAACCCAGGAGTTTGAGACCAGCCTGGGCAATGTAGTGAGACCCTATCTCTACAAAAACAACCAAACAAAACAAGCCCCCAAATCACCCAGAATGCTACCCCATCTATAAATGTCGATTTAAATAATGTCCCTAGTTTAGTTTTAAGACTGCATACAGGAAAAATCTCAATTTCTCAAATGGTGCCTTACAGCTACTAAACCATTTTCATCATTTCCAACAAAGCCCAATGACCTATCTCATAAATCAACTGATTTTTCCAAAAGAACCACAATATTATGCTCTCCGGTAGAAAATGACCTTTTTATCTTTCATCAGAGAACAGACAGAAACTTCAGAGTCACCATTCAAAGTTGTTTTCCTTATACCAAACAAACCAAGAAAAAAAAAAGAGATGTAAGTCTTGGTATTGCAGAAGAACACACAATAAGTAAAACATATTAATTGCTACATGAGATGAATAAGTGAAATTGCTCTTGGATGCCCATCCAAACAACACTTTATTCACAGAGCCCGGGTGGTTGCTATGATTTTAATGTATGTGTCCCTAACACCCTAACAAATTCATATATTGGAACCTAATACCCAATGTGATAGAATTAAGAGGTGGCACCCTTTTGGTAAGTGATTAAGTCATGAGCTCTCCACCATCATGAATGGGTTTAGTGCTGTGATAAAAGGGGTTGAAGGGAGCTCCCTAGTTCCTTCTTTTTTTCTTTTTTCTTTTTTTTTTTTTTTTGAGATGGGGTCTCTGGCTGTTGCCCAAGCTGGAGTGCACGGGCGTGATCTCAGCTCACTTCAACCTCCGCCTGCCAGGTTGAGGTGATTGTCCTGCCTCAGTCTCCCGAATAGCTGGGATTACATGTGCCCGACACCATGCCCAGCTAATTTTTGTATTTTTAGTAGAGATGGGGTTTCACCCTGTTGGCCAGGCTGGTCTTGCTTGAACTCCTGACCTCAGGTGATCCGCCTGCCTCGGCCTCCCAAAGTGCTGGGATTACAGGCATGAGCCACCATGCCCGGCCCCTAGATCCTTTTGCCCTTCTGCCATGTGGACACAGCAACCAGGTGCCATGTTGGAGGCAGAAACCAGATCCTCACCAGACATCAAATCTGCTAGCACCTTAATCTTAGACCTTCTAGTCCACAGAACTGTGAGCAATAAATGTCTGTTCTTTATAAATTACCCAGTTCCAAGTATTTTGTTATGGCAGCACAAATGGACTAAGACAGTGGTCAACAGTACACCTTTAGGAATTGATTCAGAAATGAATGTGAAAGTTGTAAATATAACAAAGTTGAAACTACTAAATATATCTAAAAACATGCTTCATAAA
>NW_012102266.1:3689846-3696376 GCF_000951045.1 Mandrillus leucophaeus
CACCAGGCCCGGCTAATTTTTTGTATTTTTAGTCGAGACGGGGTTTCACCGTGTTAGCCAGGATGGTCTCGATCTCCTGACCTTATGATCCACCCGCCTCGGCCTCCCAAAGTGCTGGGATTACAGGCGTGAGCCACCGCGCCCGGCCGATATATTCAACTCATGTACATCCTCAGTTAACCACTTCAGGTTAAAAATGCCAGAATATCTAGTGCTGAGGTGATCACATATAACTCATTGTGAAGAAAATCTGTGGGCTGGGCACGGTGGCTCACGCCTGTAATCCCAGCACTTTGGGAGGCCGAGGCGGGCAGATCATCTGAGGTCAGGAGTTCGAGACCAGCCTGACCAATATGATAAAACTCCGTCTCTACTAAAAATATAAAAATTACCCAGGTATGATGGCGTGTGCCTGTAATCCCAGCTACTCGGGAGGCTGAGACAGTAGAATCGCGTGAACCCAGGAGGCAGAGGTTGCAGTGAGCTGAGATCGGGCCATTGCACTCCAGCCTGGGCAACAAGAGTGAAACTCCTTCTCAAAAAAAAAGGGAGGAAAATCTGTAATGGAAATAATTTGGTCATCAAAATTTATCTCTTTCCCCACACTTAATTTTCTTCACCAGTCAGAGAAAGAAATCAAGGAGGTATTACTCTCTGCATTTTAAGATGACGTTATCATGCTCTAACTGACCATGAAAAATTATTTTTTGCAGCTAATTCTCTCAAGTTGTATATATAGTCTGAAATTCAAAATATGGAATCCATGTTTATTTAGCATATCAGCATTGGAGGTGTCTTTCAATGAAAAAAAACTTTATAATTTTGGTGTCTGTGCCTTATATCAGTGTGGTCCCAAAATGTGATCTCTCTGAGGCTTTGTGAGAAATGCAGATTCTTGGGCCTCACCCACACCTACTGGATCAGGAACTCTGGGCGTGAATCCTGGCAATCTGTGTTTATGAAGCCTTTCAGGTGATTCTTTGAAAATATCTAGAATTAGCATAGCTGTCCACCGCTAGCTTTTTCACAATGAGCTACAATTGTGCAATACAGATATTTTCTTTAGTAGAAATAGAGTTTTGTTGTTGTTGTTGTTTTGAGACAAAGTCTTGTTTCTGTCACCCAGGCCTGGAGTACAATGGCGTAATCTCGGCTCACTGCAACCTCTGCCTCCCAGGTTCAAGCAATTCTCCTGCCTTAGCCTCCCAAGTAGCTGGGATTACAGGTGCCCACCGCCATGCCTGCCTAATTTTTGTATTTTTAGTAGAGATGGGATTTCACCATATTGGCCATGTTGGTCTTGAACTCCTGACCTCAGGTTGTCCACCCACTTCAGCCTCCCAAAATGCTAGGATTACAGGCATGAGCCAGCACGCCAACCAATTTTTCAATATTTTAATATGTAAATCAGTGGTCATGGCTGCATTGTAACAGTGCACCTGCATATGAATCTCTGAGAATCTTGTCAAAAATGCAGATCCTGATCTAGTATTTGTGGAAAGGGTGGAGATTCTGCAGGTCTAACAAGCTTCCAGGTGGAGCAGATACTGCTGGTCCTTGGGCCACACTTTGAGTAGCAGTGAGGCACTAACATATGTAAAGAAGGAGTCAGATCCTTGAAGCTACTTGTAATCAATAGGATTGGATTTAAGAGAAGAAGATCAGAGGATATTCCATCCAAGAAAAATGAAGTAGCGGAGATGAATGTGATTTATGTTTGTAGATGGTAAAAGAAAAGAAAGTAGGGATAATATGCTAAGACGGTGCACTGGAGGAAATGAGAAGGTGTGATGTTGTTACAGATGAGCAATGGAATTGTGTTAATTCAGCCCATTAGGGCTGTCAGATTTCCAAAAGTACTTTGCAGAACACTTTCATGCCATTACATAACTTCAACATTACAACAAGTGACACAATGGGATGCCTATGATATGTCATCAGTGATAAAATGTGTTCTAAGAGGGAAATAATGAATCACTACTAATAGTTCCTTTTCCAGTTTTTAAATTATTTTATTTTATTTATTTATTTTTTTTGAGATGGAGTCTTGCTCTTGTTGCCCAGGCTGGAGTGCAATGGTATGATCTCGGCTCACCACAACCTCCACCTCCCAGGTTCAAGCGAATCTCCTGCCTCAGTCTCCCTAGTAGCTGGGATTACAGGTATGTGCTACCACGCCCGGATAATTTTGTATTTTTAGTAGAGACAGGGTTTCTCCATGTTGATCAGGATGGTCTCGAACTCCCGACCTCAGGTGATCTGCCCGCCTTGGTCTCCCAAAGTGCTGGGATTACAGGCATGAGCCACCATGTCTGGCGACCTCCTGGGTTTCAAGCAGTTCTTCTGCCTCAGCCTCCTGAGTAGCTGGGATTACAGGCATGCGCCACCATGCCTGGCTAATTTTTGTATTTTTAGTAAAAACAGGGTTTAACCATCTTGGCCACGCTGGTCTGGACCTCCTGACCTCAAGTGATCTTCCAGCCTTGGCCTCCAAAAGTGCTGGGATTGCAGGCATGAACCACTGTGCCTGGCCTCCAGTTGATTTACTATCAATTTTTTAGAACTGTAACCATATTCACATAGGAAGTTCAGAGTTAGTAAATCAATTATTTAGAGACAAGTCTTCAATTCATTTCCTTATTCATAACCACCTTTTCCTAAATTACAGAGGTTTGGGGAGTAACTTGTGAAAAACAACAACAAAATGCTTTTTATTAGTTAAATCTACCAAATTATCATTGATTTATACCTGAAGTGGGTTCATTATGGTGAATCACTGGAAAGTTACGCAACATGAGGCTAATTCTTTGTCGTGTGAGAATTTCCACACACTGAGGGAGATCTAGCATTCCTAGTTCCCATTCATTAAATGCTAGTGTTGCATTCTCCAATCACTGTGAGGGATAAAAAGATCTCTACAAATTTCCAAAACACACTTCAGGATGGAGTAGAACCCTGCTGACCATCACTGTATAAATCATCAACTACACTAGACTAAACTCTAGATTTTAAAGATTTGATGCAATTTCCAAACATCTGACTTGAAAGTAGACATTTAATATATCAAAGCAATAAATGCTTCACAACTGTCTCATAATCCAAACTTTCATGCCGAAAGGTCAGGCCCTGGAAAATTTTGATGCATTCACTTGGGGTTTATCACTAAAACCTCAGGTACTTGGGTCACCAATGAACTCTGTAATTTCTTCCCTTACCAACTGGAAATACAGCAGCAACAACCTCTATTCTTGTAACTTGTTTTATCCAAGCATGGGCTTCTCTTACTGTCTTTTCGAAGCACAACCTGAGAACACTTTGTTCAAATCTACTTCATTTGCAGGATTTGGTAGCATTTCTTATGGAAGATGGAACCATATTTTGTATCATAATTTTCATGCTTAATTAACCTATCCTGAATGAGGTAATTTCAGGGGACCATCTGTTCAGAGAATACTGGATGAACACTTCAGAGAAAATACACGAAAAGGGTTATTGATGTGGTAATCAAAACAATAAGATGTACAAGAACATGTTTGGTTAATTTGGAAGTTCTCATTCACACACTTCTTTTACCATAACATCTGTATAAAATTATGTGATGTGTGTGTATCGGGCCTTGTAATTTGCAAAACTACAGTTTTGTCAACAACCCAATAAACTCTGGCTTATTTGTCCATGACAATAAATTTGATCCTGAAACCAATATCTAGATGGATTAGTAGCATCAATAAATTAACTCTTCATAGTTTTAGTAAATTATGAAAAAAATATTCTGATACTACGTTTCTAGGCTCACAAGATGCTCTTTTAACATAAGCTAAAGCCGTGTATTTTTGCAATGCCTGTCATGATCATGCTTCAGTTTATTCCAAACATTAAGGCAAAGGGGTCAAATGTTACTTGTTTGCTGAATCTGATTTTAAGACTTCTACCTGTGTACTGTGATATGTAGAATACAATTTGGAAAACGACTACAAAATATTAACAGTGATTGTCTCTGGAAGCTGGTTACATATAATCTTTATTTCGTTCTTTATATTTTTCTGGATTTTTTCTAAAAATTTTTCAAAGACTATGTTTTACTTTTATAATCACAATCAGAAAAAAAAAAAAAAAAAGTAATGGGCCAGGCACAGTGGCTCATGCCTGCAATTCCAGCACTTTGGAAGGCCAAAGCAGGTGGATCACTTCAGGTCAGGAGTTCCAGATCATCCTTGCCAACATGGCACAACCTGTCTCTACTAAAAATACAAAAAATTAGCTGGGCATGGTGATGCCTGCCTCTAATTCCAGCTATTCAGGGGGAGGCTGAGGCACAAGAATTGCTTGAACCTGGGAGGCAGAGGTTGCAGTGATTCTATATCGCCCTACTGCACTCCAGCCTGGGCAACAGAGCAAGACTCTGCCTCCAAAAGTACATATTAAAAAAAAAAAAAATTAGCCACGCATTGTGGCCAACAGCAAAACCCCGTCTCTACTAAAAATACAAAAAATTAGCTGGGCATGGTGGTGGTTGCCTGTAGTCCCAGCTACTTGGGGCTGAGGTAGGAGGATGGCTTGAGCCCAAGAGGCCGCAGTGAGCTGTTATTGCGCCTCTGCGCTCCAGCCGGGGTGACAGAACCAGACCTTGTTTCAAAAATAATTTTTTTAAATAAAAGTTACTTTTAAAAAAGTAATGCAGCCTGGCAACATGGTGAAACCCCATCTCTACAAAAAAATCCAAAAATTAGCTGGGCATGGTGGTAAGTGCCTGTAATCCCAGTTGCTCGGGAGGCTGAGGTAGGAGAATTGCTTGAATTGGGAGGCGGAGGTTGCAGTGAGCCGGGATTGCACTGTTGCACTGCAGCCTGGGTGACAGACCGAGACTCCATCTTAAGAAAAAAAAAAAGAGTAATGCCTCACTAGTAGAATGTTGACCAAAGCTTGTTGTTTAAACATGTTTTACTGAATGGAAATAAATACCAATCTGTAACAAGAAGTACTGAGAAAATAATGCATTGGAAAAACTAAAATCACAACTATGCCAAGCATTACCTGGGAAACTGGAAATTTCAGATGTTGGGAAAATAAAATATCTTGTAATAAAAACCATACTGCAGTCTTTAAACAAATATTTTGCTACTAATAATTAAGTTTAGGCCGGGTGTGGCGGCTCACGCCTGTAATCCCAGCACTTTGGGAGGCTGAGGCAGACAGATCACAAGGTCAGGAGATCATCTTGGCCAACATAGTGAAACCCTGTCTCTACTAAAATACAAAAAATTAGCCGGGCGTGGTGGCAGGTGCCTGTAATCCCAGCTACTTGGGAGGCTGAGGCAGGGGAATCACTTGAATCCGGGAGGCAGAGCTTGCAGTGAGCCGAGATCACACCACACTGCACTCCAGCCTGGTGACAGAGCAAGAAAAAAAAAAAAAAAAATTAAGTTTAAAATTAATTTCCTTTTCTTTCAAAGGACTTTGTGTCATGAAAGCACTTTAAATCTCTGTTTAAAAACCTTCTTTAACATTGGTTAGATTATCTTTTAGGTAAGGGTACAATTTTTCTCTTTGGAGCTGTTTCTGAGGAATTCTTTTTGAGGTAGTTGTAAAAATTGTGGGTGAGTGATTGACAATAACCAGATACCTCCAGGTCTCCATGGGTCTCAGAGGCCAGTAGGTTCACTCTGTGATTTTCACATGTGGATGAACTTTCCTACACACATACGTTATATAGCAGCAGTTCTCAAAGTGTGATCCTGGGAAGCCTAAGCATTCCTGAGAACTTTTGGGGAGGATATATGAGGTCAAAATTATTTGTGTAATAATGTTAAGGCATTATTTGCCTCGTTTTACTCTCATTCTTAGACTAGTGCACCGTGGAGTTTTCTGAAGGCTGCATGGTGGGTGATATTGCAAGAGAGAGAACGCAGAAGCAGGTGTGAGACTCCAGCTGCCTTCAATTAAACTAAATATTAAAGAGCTTGTAAATCTGGCCACTTTTCTCCTTAAATTGTTTTTTGTTTTGATAAATTTAATAATTTTTAATTTTGGTTTTAATTTCTTTCTCTCTCTCTCTCTTTCTTTTGAAAGCGTCTAACTCTGTCACCCAGGCTGGAGTGCAGTGGTGCAATCACAGCTCACTGCAACCTCAAATTCCTGGGATCAAGCAATCCTCCTGCCTCAGCCTCCCAAGTAATTGAGACTACAGGCGAGAGCAACTGTGCTCAGCTAATTTTTTTTTTTGAATCAGAGTCTCGCTCTGTTACTCGAGCTGGAGTGTAATGGCGCAATTTTGGCTCACTTCAACCTCTGCCTCCCAGGTTCAAGTGATTCTCCCTGCCTCAGCCTTCTGAGTAGCTGGGATTACAGGTGCCCACCACCACGCCTGGCTAATTTTTGTATTTTTAGTACAGACAGGGTTTTACCATGTTGGTCAGGCTGGTCTCGAACTCCTGACCTCAGGTGATCCACCCACCTCGGCCTCCCAAAGTGCTGGGGTTACAGGTGTGAGCCACCGCACCTGGCCACTCGGCTAATTTTTTTTTTTTTTT
>NW_012102266.1:3699087-3700252 GCF_000951045.1 Mandrillus leucophaeus
AGATACAAGTCACTTGAACATAAACTCCTTTGAGGTCCTCAATAAACATTTTTTTTTTTTTTTTTTTTTTTTTTTTTTGAGACGGAGTCTTACTCCGTCACCCAGGCTGGAGTGCAGTGGTGCAATCTTGGCTTACTGCAACCTCTGCTTCCTGAATTCAAGCAATTCTGTCTCAGCCTCCTGAGTAACTGGGATTACAGGCCCACACCACCACACCCAGCTAATTTTTGTATGTTTAATAGAGACGGGGTTTTGCCTTGTTGGCCAGGCTGGTCTCAAACCTCTGACCTCAGGTGATCTGCCCATCTCGGCCTCCCAAAGTGGTAGGATTACAGGTGTGAGCCACCACGCCCTGCCCTCAATAATTTTTAAGAAAGTAAATTGTTCCAAAGAGCAAAGCATTTGAGAAGCACTGTTTGTTAGTATAATCTCTCTGAACTCAGCACAGAGGGCTTAGTATGTGAACGTCATTGTTAGAAATGATTTAGAATGATCTTCAAGCAGTGTTTTGTTCATTGAAGAAACAGACCAGTGTAGAATGGGTACATATTCCTACACCTCTAACCCACCCCAGGTGCACACATGAATGCATAAATTATTTTAGTGGGGGAAATTTACATGCCAGTACATGGAACTCCGCCATGGAAAGAGTGTGTCTTCACTCTCACAGGTGCTGAGAAGCACTAAGCTTTCTTTTGTCATGTTTTTCATGGCTACAGTTATTAGCCTAGACTGTCATCAATCAAATGCTTTGTGCAGGAAATTGCAGTGGTAGAAATAGCAAATTATGAACCAACACAGACACTAATGTGTGAACAAATTGAGGCTTGATGCTCCCACTAATTGTATCAATACAAAAGAGAGTCTTCATTTGAATTTCATTTTTTCTTCAATGATACAATTCAGGGAGATGACAGAGTAAGTATGTGTGCTTAGATACATGAATTTCTTTCTTTCTTTTTTTTTTTTTGAGACGGAGTCTCGCTGGTCGATCTCCGCTCACTGCAAGCTCCGCCTCCCGGGTTCACGCCATTCTCCTGCCTCAGCCTCCCGAGGAGCTGGGACTACAGGCGCCCGCCACCACGCCCAGCTAATTTTTTGTATTTTTAGTAGAGACGGGGTTTCACCGTGTTAGCCAGGATGGTCACGATCTCCTGACCTCGTG
>NW_012102266.1:3702347-3704708 GCF_000951045.1 Mandrillus leucophaeus
CGGGGTTTCACCATGTTAGCCAGGATGGTCTTGATCTCCTGACCTCGTGATCCACCCGTCTCGGCCTCCCAAAGTGCTGGGATTACAGGCTTGAGCCACGGCACCCGGCCACATGTGAATTATTAAACTTTATAAATAAGGAAGTAAAAGAGCACAAAGAAAAAGATGCCAAACTCCTTTTAAAACATAATAAGGCCAGGTGTGGTGGCTCACACCTGCAGTCCCAGCACTTTGGGAGGCCAAGGGAGGAGGATCACTTGAGATCAGGAGTTGGAGACCAGCCTGGCCAACATGGCGAAACCCTGTCTCTAGTAACACGTGAAAATTAGCTGGGCGTGGTGGCATACACCTGTAGTCCCAGCTACTCGGGAGGGTGAGGCATGAGAATCACTTCAACTCGGGAGGCAAAGGTTGCAGTGAGCCAAGATTGGGCCACTGTACTCCAGTCTGGGCAACAGAGTAAACTGTGTCTCAAAACGAACAAACAAAAAAAACATAATGGATTCAAGTTAGATAGTTAGATGTACCTAAGAATCTCTAGTTAAAATTAGACTGAGAGATAAAATATGGCATTTAAAACAAAGTGGTAAACTGCTTTCTCAAGGCACAATCACTTTGGTTATTTTTCTTTCCTCTTCTGTCACCTGAGGGAGAATGGGAGCCTTAAAGGAATAGAAAGATCCTCTTGGATGAGACAGGGCTAGGAGGTCGAATCAATGTCAGAGTAATCTATTTAAATAAAAGAAGGTTACCAGCCCCCAAAGACAATTTCAAAGGAGGGCTTTCAGTGCCAGCCTTCTATAATTTCAGAGTAGAGTACTGGCTCCTTGCCCACCACACACAAGCTATTCTATTTTATTTTTCTTTTTTTATTGAAATAGAATTTGGCTCTTGTCTCCCAGGCTGGAGTGCAATGGGGCGATCTTGGCTCACTGCAACCTCTGCCTCTTGGTTTCAAGTGATTCTCCTGCCTCAGCCTCCCAAGTAGCTGGGATTGCAGGTATGTGCCAACCTCTGCCTCCTGGTTTCAAGTTGATTCTCCTGCCTCAGCCTCCCAAGTAGCTGGGATTGCAGGTATGTGCTGCCATGCCTGGTTAATTTTTGTAGTTTTAGTAAAGACAGGGTTTCACCATGTTAGCCAGGCGGGTCTCCAACTCCTGACCTCAAGTGATCCGCCCACCTTGACCTTCCAAAGTGCTAGGATTGCAGGTGTGAGCCACCTTGCCCGGCCTCTATTTTATTTTTCAACAAACTTGAAGGTACTCTGCCCGGATCTTCTTCTGGGCTCAGAAACCCCTATCCCTGCGGTGGGGAATGTCAGTGCGTGAACTGTGTGAAGCTACCTTTCCCAAGGCCTTTCCAGATGTCAGCCCTAGGCCAATGATGGGCTGCAGGGGTTGGGGGCACAAAGTCCTGCTGTTTTTCTTTTCTTTTTTTTTTTTTTTGAGACAAAGTCTCACTCTGTCCCCAGGCTGGAGTGCAGTGGCGCAATCTTGGCTCACTGCAACCTCTGCCTCTCAGGTTCAAGTGATTCTTCTGCCTCAGTCTCCCGAGTAGCTGGGACCACAGGCGTGCGCCACCACGCCCGGCTAATTTTTTGTATTGTTAGTAGAGACGGGGTTTCACCATGTTGACCAGGATAGTCTTGATCTCTTGACCTCGTGATCCCCCCGCCTCGGCCTCCCAAAGTGCTGTGATTACAGGTGTGAGCCACCGTGCGCGGCCAGTCCTGTTTTTCTTACCTCAATTTGCCATGATGCTGAAGGACCATCCCAACTCTAGAGCTCATCACAGAGCTATAGAACAGGCTGAGGCCTCAGCTGCAACTGCATTGTGGGTTTCTAAGGCCTCTGGTCTCAGCCAGGCCCAGGAAGGGAGCCCAGCTGGATAGGCAGCAAGACCCATGACTCCCAGTGCCCAAGAACCAAGGGCAACAGGTGGACAGCCTTGACCAAGACATTTCCTGAAAGATGGTCAGGCCAGGTTACTCCAAGGGTATATAGCTCTTCCCTCAATCCATCCCCCAGTAAATAAGCACAAAACCTGGCCACTGCAATATTAGGCCCCAGGGATTCCCTGACAGGCCATAGAGAACTCCCAGAGCCCTGGGGACAGCTGCACTGGCCCCACATTAAAAAAAGAAAAAGTGCTGCCTTCCTCACTTCCCGCAGGTGTTATCTCCAGAGAGCACTCCCCAACAAATCTGCACTCATTTCTATCTCAGAGTTTGATTCCCACAAACTCAAGCTAAAATACTTGGTTTAAAAAAAGAAACAAGTCTCCTTCCACTCTTATTCTCCAGCCACCCAGTTTCTTTCCAGAATCAATGATATTTATCAGTTTGCCATATATACTTGCAGA
>NW_012102266.1:3708738-3709866 GCF_000951045.1 Mandrillus leucophaeus
GCAAGACAGGATCTTACTCTGTTGCTCAGGCTGGAGTGTAGTGGCACGATCTCAGCTCACTGCAACCTCCACCTCCCAGGTTCAAGAGATTCTCCTGTCTCAGCCTCCCAAGTAGCTGTGATTACAGGTGCACACTAGCACACCCAGCTAATTTTTGTATTTTTAGTAGAGACACGGTTTCACCATGTTGGCCAGGCTGGTCTCGAACTCCTGACCTTAAGTGATCCTCCTGCCTCGGCCTCCCAAAGTGCTGGGATTACAGGCGTGAGCCACCACCCCTGGCGTAGAAAGGACTATTTTAATGAAAATGTTGAATAAGATTAGGACTATTTTAAGTTATCACTGATAATGTAATAAAAATCTGTCTTCCTTCCACCCCACCTTCCAACACTTGCTCCTCTTATAGTCTACCACATTGTGGTAAATGCCGACTTCATCCTCCTGGTTGATAAAGGATAACTAAAATTATCCTTGGCTCTTCCCTTTCTCTCACATCCTGTATTTGATCCATCAGTGGATCTTGTCAGCTCTACCTTTAAAATATCTCTGGAGTCTGACTTTTTTTCACAACCTTGCCCACCACCCTGGTCTGAGCCACCATCACAGATTATTTAGAGGCTTTTAAATGATTTTTCCTCTTTCTATCCTGGTGTTTCCACAGTTTACTCTCAGGAAGTCAGAGAGAATCTTTGTTTTGTTTTGTTTTTTTCTTTTTGTGAGATGGAGTCTCACTCTGTTACCCAGGCTGTAGTGCAGTGACACGATCTCGGCTCACTGTAACCCCCGCCTCCTGGGTTTCACTCATGTCGCTGTGAAGAGACCACCAAACAGGCTTTGTGTGAGCAGTAAAGCTTTTTAATCACCTGGGTGCAGGCCGGCTGAGTCCGAAAAGAGAGTCAGCGAAGGGAGATAGGGGTGGGGCTGTTTTATAGGATTTGGGTAGGTAAAGGAAAATTACAGTCAAAGGGGGTTGTTCTCCGGCGGGCAGGGGTGGGGGTCACATGGTGCTCACTGGGGGAGCTTTTGAGCCAGGAAAAGGAATTTCACAAGGTAACATCATCAGTTAAGGCAGTAACAGGCCATTTTCACTTCTTTTGTGGTGGAATGTCATCACTTAAGGCAGGAACC
>NW_012102266.1:3710571-3722279 GCF_000951045.1 Mandrillus leucophaeus
AAGGAGCAGTTGTCATATAGAATGATTGGTGATGGCCTGGATGTGGTTTTGTATGAATTGAAAAACTAAACGGAAGACACAAGGTCTGAATAAGAGAAGGAGAAAAAACAGGTATTAAAGGACTAAGAATTTGGAGGACCTAGGACATCTGATTAGAGAGGGCCTAAGGGGGTTCAGCATAATCACTTGCTTGGTTGGTGAGTTTTTAGGCTCTAAGTTTTTGAGGTGCAGTTCAAGTTGGGCTGGTATCTGGAATGAGACTGGGACCTAATAAAAAGGAGTGTCCACACAGGAGCTCAAATGGGCTGTAACCTGTAGCATTCCGAGGACAGGCCTGAATTCTGAGGAGGGAAAGTGGTAAAAGTATTGTCTAGTCCTTTTTAAGCTGGTGACTGAGCTTGGTGAGGTGTGTTTTTAAAAGACCATTAGTTCATTCTACCTTTCCTGAAGATTGAGGATGGTAAAGGATATAAAGGTTTCACTGAATACCAAGAGCCTGAAAAATTGTTTGGATGATTTGACTAGTAAACGCCAGTCTGCTATTGGACTGTATAGAGGTGGGAAGGAACCAAGGAATGATTTCTGACAGAAGGGAAGAAATGACCGAAGTGGCCTTCTCAGACCCTGTAGGAAAGGCCTCTACCCATCCAGTGAAAGTGTCTACGCAGACCAAGAGGTATTTTAGTTTCCTGACTCGAGTCATGTGAGTAAAGTCAATTTACCCATCCTGGGTGGGGGCAAAATCCTCGAGCTTGATGTGTAGGGAAGGGAGGGGGCTTGAGAAATTCCTGAGGAGTAGTAGAATAGCAGATGGAACACTGAAAAGTGATTTCCTTGAGGATGGATTTCTAGGATGGAAAGGAAATGAGAGGTTCTAAGAGAGAGGCTAGCAGCTTGTAACCTACATGGAAGAGGTTATGAAATGACGACAGAATAGAATGGGCCTGTGAGGCTGGAAGGAGATATTTTCCTTGGTCTAAGAACCATTTGCCTTGTGTGGGAAGAGATTGGTAGGTGGAAGTTTCAGTGGCGGAGTAGGTGGGGGTGACCGATGTGAAGTAGGAAAACAGCCGTGAGGGATAGAAGTCGGGAAGTTAGCTGCTTTTTTAGCTAACTTATCAGCATAAGCATTGTCCTGAGCGATGGGATATGATGCCTTTTGATGGCTACTTTTTTAGTTACCTTATCAGCATAAGCGTTGTCTTGAGTGATGTTGGGGGGAAGAAAATAGATTTTGGAAGTTATGAGAACTGTAGAGAGTTGAGCATAGTTTGTGATTTTTAGGGCCTCTGACAGTATTAAAGCAGTGGCAGCTGCTGCACGCAGACATGAGGGCTAGGCTAAAACAGTAAGGTCAAGTTGTTTGGACAGAAAGGCTACGGGACATGGTCCCGGCTCTTGTGTAAGAATTCTGACTGCACTAACCATGCCTAGGAAGGAAAGGAGTTGTTGTTTTGTAGAAGGGATTGGGGTTTGGGAGATTAGCTGGACACGATCAGCAGGAAGAGCACGTGTGTTTTTATGAGAATTATGCCAAGATAGGTAACAGATGAGGAAGAAATTTGGGCTTGACTGAAGTAATGGGGGCTGTCTGTGAAGCCTTGTGGCAGCACAGCCCAGGTAATTTGCCGCGCCTGATGGGTGTCAGGGTCAGTCTAAGTGAAAGCGAAGAGAGGCTGGGATGAAGGGTGAAAAGGAATAGTAAAGAAAGCATGATTGAGATCCAGAACAGAATACTGGGTTGTGGAAAGAGGTATTGAGGATAGGAGAGTATATGGGTTTGGCACCATGGGGTGGATAGGCAAATCAATTTGGTTGATAAGGCGCAGATCCTGAACTAACCTGTAAGCCTTGTCTGGTTTTTAGGACAGGTAAAATGGGGGAATTGTAAGGGGAGTTTGCAGGCTTTAGAAGGCCATGCTCTAACAGATGAGTGATAACAGGCTTTAATCCCTTTAAATCGTGCTGTGGGATGGGATATTGGCATTGAGCAGGGTAAGGGTGATTAAGTTTTAATAAGATGGTAAGGGGTGAATGATTGGTCGCCAAGGAGGGAGAAGAGGTATCCTATACTTGTGGGTTAAGGTGCGGGGGTACGAGGGGAGGATGTGAAGGAGACTTTGAACTGGGGGAGAAGGCAGCAATGAGGTGTGGCTGTAGCCTAGGAATAGTCAGGGAAGCAGATAATTTAATTAAAATGTCTTGGCCGAATAAGGGGACTGGGCAGGTGAGGATAAGTAAAAAGGAGTGCATTAAAGAATGTTGTCAAAGTTGGCACTAGAGTTGGGGAGTTTTAAGAGGTTTAGAAATACCTCTTAAATGTGCCATCAATACCCATAACAGTTATGGAGGCAAGGGAAATAGGCCTTTGAAAAGAAGGTAATGTGAACTGGGTAGCCTCCGTATTGATTAAGAAGGGGACAGACTTACCTTCCACTGTGAGAGTTACCTAGAGCGTCTGTGATGGTCCTGTAGGCTTCCGAGGTGTCAGTCTTCAGCTGCTAAGCTGAGAAGATCTGGGAAGGAGTCAGTCAGAGAGCCTTGGGCCAGAGTTCCAGGGCTCTGGCAGTGGCTGTCAGGTGAGTTGGAACAGTCCGATTTTCACTGGGGTCCTGCACAGATGGGACACAGCTTAGGAAGAATCCTGGGCTGCGGACATTCCTCGGCCTAGTGGCCAGATTTCTGGCACTTATAGCAAGCTCCTGGGGGAGGCAGTCTTGTAGGAATGCTTGACTGCTGTGGCTTCGGCGTGTGCGGCTTAGGCATTTTGAAGTTCTTGTATGCTGGAGGTGTGGCTGGGTTTTGTCTCACAGCAGAGGCAAGTAATTGTAACTTAGAAATGCGTTGCTGTCTGGCTGCCTCCTCTCTTATTATTGTACACCTTGAAGGCGAGGTTGATTAATTCCTGTTGTGGGGTTTGAGGGCCAGATTCTAATTTTTGAAGTTTTTTCTTAATGTCAGGAGTGGATTGGGTGATAAAATGCATATTAAGAATAAGGCAGCCTTCTGGCCCTTCTGGGTCTAGGGCGATAAAGCGTCTAAGGGTTGCTGCTAAGCGGCCATGAACTGGGCTGGGTTTTTGTCTTTACCTTGGGTAGTTTCTTTAAGCTTGTCATAATTAACAGCTTTGTAAGTTGCCTTTTTAAGCCCTTCAGCTAGGCAGGAAATCATGTAATCTCGCCTAGCTATTCCTGGGGAATTAGCCTGATCGTTCCATTGGGGATCCTCTCAGGGAACTGCTCTAATGCCTTCCTGGAGGTCTGACTTGTGAAGCCGATGGTTATCAGCATGAGATTGGGCTAGAGAAAAAACTCTTTCCCGTTCATCTGGGGAGAGGGTGGAAGTCAGGATGACATTTAAGTCACTCCAGGTTAAATTGTAGGACAGAGTTAGATATTGGAATTCCTGTATATATTTAGTGGAGTCTGATGAGAAAGAGCCTAAATGCTGACTGATCTGAGAGAGGTCTGATAGAGAAAAAGGTACATGTACCCGGACTATGCCTTCAGCTCCAGCCACTTCTCTAAGAGGAAATTGTTGGGCAGGTGGGGGAGAGCTAATTGCGGAACTAAATTGTAAGCCCGACCGGGTGTGAGGAGGGGAGGTGATAGAAGGATTATAGGGTGAAGGAGTGGAGGCTGAGAAAGAATTGGGACTTAGCTCGGCCTGGCGATGAGCAGCCTGGGGAGGAGGGGAAAGGTCAGATGGGTCTGTAGAAAAGGGAGACTGGAAAGACTCAGCAACGGTTGGGGTTGGGACTGAGGGCACAGGTGGGAGGGAAAGAAGGAGAATTTGGGAGGAATTGCATTGGGAACAAGACTAGGGAGGGAACAAAGTATGAAAAATGCCTGGATGTAAGGCACCTCAGACCATTTGCCCATTTTTCGACAAAAATTATTTAGGTCGTATAGGATGGAGAAATCGAAAGTGCCGTTTTCTGGCCATTAAGAGCTATTGTCAAGTTTGTATTGGGGCCAAGGGTGTTGCAGAAGAACATAAGGCATTTAGGTTTCTGGTCAGGTGTGAGTCGAAGAGGTTTTAAGTTCTTGCGAACACAGGCTAAGGGAGAAGAAGGAGGAATGGAGGGTGGAAGGTTGCCCATAGTGAAAGAGGCAAGCCCAGAGAAAAGAGAGAGTAGAGACATGGAGAGAAGGCGCTGGGGGGTTCTTGCCTTCCAGAAAAGTGGGAAAGGGGTCGGGGGTTCTTGCTCCCCCGCACAGAAAAGCAGAGAAGGGGCAGAGACAGGGAGAGAAGGGGTCGGGGGTTCTTGCCCCCCACCCCAGAAAAGCGGTACTTGCCACTAAGGGTGAAGGACCAAGGCAGGCGTCCCTGCGTGGTCAGACACCTCTGAAACGTGGGTGAAAATCAGGCAGGTGTCCCCGCATGATTAAACACCAAGGGAAGACTGTCTTCCCAAGTCTGTGACCGGCGCCGGAGTTTTGGGTCCACAGATAAAATGTGTCTTCTGTGTCTCTACCAGAAAAGGAAAGGAACTGAAATTAAGAGAAGGGAAAGATTGAAGTGTGGCGTCAAGATTGAAAGGAGAAAGAGGTTGAGGGATACTGAGAGAGGTTGGAGAAGAGAGTAAAAAGAAGGTGCTTACCCGATTTAAAATTGGTGAGATGTTCCTTGGGCTGGTCAGTTTGAGGACCCGAGGTCATAGGTGGATCTTTCTCATGGAGCAAAGAGCAGGAGTACAGGGGATTGATCGCCCAAGGGAGGTCCCCCGATCCGAGTCACGGCACCAAAATGTCATGCGCGTCCATGTGAAGAGACCACCAAACAGGTTTAATGTGAGCAATAAAGCTTTTTAATCACCTAGGTGCAGGCCGACTGAGTCCGAAAAGAGAGTCAGCGAAGGGAGATAGCGGTGGGGCTGTTTTATAGGATTTGGGTAGGTAAAGGAAAATTACAGTCAAAGGGGGTTGTCTCTGGCGGGCAGGGGTGGGGGTCACATGGTGCTCACTGGGGGAGCTTTTGAGCCAGGATGAGCCAGGAAAAGGAATTTCACAAGGTAATGTCATCACTTAAGGCAGGAACCGGCCATCTGGATGTGTACGTGGAGGTCACAGGGGATATGATGGCTTAGCTTTGGCTCAGAGGCCTGACAGTGAGCAATAAAGCTTTCTAATCACCTGGGTGCAGGCAGGCTGAGTCCGAAGAGAGAGTCAGTGAAGGGAGACAAGGGTGGGGCCCTTTTATAAGATTTGGATGGGTCAAAGGGGGTTGTTCTCTGGCGGGCAGGGTTGGGGGTCACAAGGTGCTCAGTGGGGGAGCTTTTGAGCCTGGATGAGCCAGGAGAAGGAATTTCACAAGGTAATGTCATCAGTTAAGGCAGGAACTGGCCATTTTCACTTCTTTTGTGACTCTTCACTTGCTTCAGGCCATTTGGACGTATATGTGCAGGTCACAGGGAATATAATGGCTTAGCTTGGGCTCAGAGGCCTGTCACCGGTTCAAGCGATTCTCTTGCCCCAGCCTCCTGAGTAGCTGGGATTATAGGCACGTGCCACCATGTCTGGCTAATTTTTGTATTTTTAGTAGAGACAGGGTTTTACCATGTTGGTCAGGCTGGTCTCAAACTCCTGACCTCAGGTGATCTGCCTGCCTCGGCCTCCCACAGTTCGGGGATTATAGGCATGAGCCAGCTGTCCTGGCTAAGAGCTCCCTTTAAAATACAATTCAGGCCGGTGAGGTGGCTTACACCCATAATCCCAACACCTTGTGAGGCCGAGTTGGGTGGATCACCTGAGGTCAACCTGGCCAACACGGTGAAACCCTGTCTCTACTAAAAAAATACCAGAAATGATTAGCCAGCGTGGTGGCACCCGCCTGTAATCCTAATTACTCGGGAGGTTGAGGCAGGAGAATAGCTTGAACCTGGGAGGTGGAGGTTGTAGTGAGCTGAGATTGCACCACTGCACTCCAGCCTGGGCAAGACAGCGAGAATCCATCTCAAAAAGAAAAAAGAAATAAAATTAATGTTGGAAAATGAAGCAAGTTAAAGCTTATAATTTTAAGATATGCCAGGGTAAGGTTATATTTAATTACGTATGCAGTAGGGAACACTGAGAAGAAATGAGCAGAAATAAATAGGATGGAAAATGGGTTTAAAATGAATAGTCTAGCATGTCAAGATGCCTTGGGGCTAGAGAGGTTGTTCAGAGTCTAAAGCTATGGTATGATTGAGAGAGCCTGAAATAAGTGGTGGCAATTTTAGAAAGGAATGATATGAAAAACCCTGTGTACATTGACTAGACGTAAGTTGGCAAGTGAATGGTTATAGAAGGTAAAAGAGGAAATATAAAGACCACGGAGATTTTAAGTCCAGGCGATACTAGAAGCATGTGTTAGATGCTGTTGGTTCCTAATGGAACAGGTCTTAGATTCTCCAACACCTCTGTCTTAGTCTATTTACAGTGCTATGAAGAAATACCTGAGACTGGGTAATTTATAAGAAAGAGATTATATTTGGCTCACAGTTCTGCAGGCAATACAAGACGCATGGTACCAGCATCTGCTTCTAAAGAGGGCCTCAGGAAGCTTCCACTCACAGTGGAAGGCAGAAGGGATCAGGCATCGCATGACAAGAGGAAGGAGGAAAGAGAGAGAGGGGAAGGTACCAAGCTCTTTTTAAGAACCAATTCTTGAGGGAACCTAGCAGAGCAAGAGAGAACTCACTCATTACTGTGAGGACGGCACTAAGCCATTCATGAGGGATCTCCCCCATGACCCAAACACTAGGACACACTCCGATATTGGGGATCAAATTTCAACATGAGATTTGGAGAGGAAAAATATCCAAACTATATTAACCTCCTCTAGGGGTTTGATGCATTTTTCTGTAAGGAGATTTTGAAATCATTCCCCAGATCCTCAGCAGAGAAACCCAGCAACACCTTAGGTCTCAGTTCTTAAGGAAATCACTGTTCCTTTTATACTGGTAATAGGAGTACACAGATTAAACACCGAAGAGCCAGGTTTGTGGTAAATTGAATAGAGCAAAATGCTTGACAAAGAGGGGGAAGAGATCATCTGTCTTTTTTGTCCCTTTAAAAGCCTTACAGGATGTCGTTGCTCAAACTGCAGCTGAGCACTAGAATTTGACAAAAACTTGCATGGCTGTTCATCAAGGCATCATCCAACAGCTGAAACTGAATATAGTAGCTGCTCCAGCCTCTGAGGATTGCTCATTGTCCTCACTTGTGGGAAAGTCAGCCCAATGGAAACATGCGTATTACACAATGGGTGAAACGTAGGCAGCCCAGAAAAAGTCAGAGACCCGGATGCTTTCCAGTCCCTTCCTTGTCTACACTTGGCCTAGATTTTTTTCTTTTCTTTTTTTTTTTTTTTTTTTTTTTTTGAGACTGAGTCTCACTCTGTTGCCCAGGCTGGAGTGCAGTGGCAAGATCTCTGCTCACTGTAAGCTCCGCCTCCTGGGTTCACGCCATTCTCCTGTCTCAGCCTCCCGAGTTGCTGGGATTACAGGTGCCTGCCACCACTCCCGACTGATTGTATTTTTAGTAGAGACGGGGTTTCACCATGTTAGCCATGATGGTCTTGATCTCCTGACCTCGTGATCTGCCCACCTCGGACTCCCAAAGTGCTGGGATTACAGGCGTGAGCCACCGCGCCCAGCCTACTTGGCCTAGATTTCTTACACAAGCATCAAGAGATCAGTTAAATGCCCTGTCAGGTACCAAAAAACCCCAAAAAACAAAAACCAAAAAACAAACAAAAAAAAACTATGTGATTCAGAGAAACAGAATGTCAGAAGACTTACATTTACGAGGAAAACAGATTTATCTGTGGTAGCTTTTGGAAATCTTTCTTTAATAATTTTGTGCCTTCCAAATGACTTTCTTTTAAAAAATGATTACTGCAACCAGAAAATAAGATGTTATTGGAACACAGCCATACCTGTTCGTTTCTAAAGGAATTAAAACTTCAATAGCTTATAGCTTAATGTTGAATTCATTCTTGGCTTGGGCTATGCATCACTGATGTGGTGGTGGCCAGGTGCCCTGGAGTGTTTCTTGGTATTGCCAAACACAGCCATTTCCCACTGGACTTCCTTGGCTCCATTTTCCACTCCTCTGAAAGATAAGTCACCACCAATTACTGCCTTAATTGAATGGAATATTTGAGTCGACGTGATTATATCTAGCGCCAGAAGCAAAGAACCTAGTGTCTTTGACTCATCTCCAAATGTTGAATTCCAAAAATAAAAGATACTCAGTGATTAGTTTATTGTAAGTTGACTGCAAAATTTAATGCACTGAAGTTCTGTGCTCCCACTCCTCCCAGCCTATAAAGAACTGTTGCTGTATATTTCTTGAAGAAATATACTATAGATAATCATTAAATATCAGAGCTAGAAAGGCTCTTAGAAGTCCCATTGTCCTCTCTCACATTTCATCTTACAGTTGATAAAACTCAGCCTCAGAGAGGTAAAGTTACATTTTACCACCAGGTGCAATGGCTCACGCCTGTAATCCCAGCACTTTGGGAGGCTGAGGTGGCCAGATCACCTGAGGTCAGGAGTTTGAGACTAGTCTGGTCAATATGGTGAAACCTTGTCTCTACTAAAAATACAAAAATTAGCCTGGTGTGGTGGCAGGTGCTTGTAATCCTAGCTACTCAGGAGGCTGAGACACGAGAATTGCTTGAACCCAGGAGGCAGAGGTTGCAGTGAGCCGAGACTGTACCACTGCACTCCAGCCTGGGTGACAGAGCAAGCAAGATTCTGTCTCAAAAAAAAAAAAGTTACATTTTTACCAGACCCTATAACACACTGGTAGAGGAGGCAGAACTGGAATCTAGTTCTTCTCGGCCGTGGGCTTTTGCGCTTTATCATGTTTACAGTAGAATAGGTAAGTGACACTGTTAGCAATATCATCTTTATGCAGAATAACTCCAACCACTCAGTCATTTTTCAGAGGAAATGTACCAGAGAATCTAGATGAGAAGAAACCTTTGGAAACACACAGTTCAACTTTCTAGTACATCAGAAATTCCATTAGAGTTCCTAGGTAGAGGGTGTACTAGTTAGATTAGTATCCCTCTTGGGATATTTTTAAAAAACATCTCCCGGTCAGGCACGGTGGCTCATGCCTGTAACCCCAGCACTCTGGAAGGCCTAGGCAGGCGGATCACCTGAGGTCGGGAGTTTAAGATCAGCCTGACCAACATGGAGAAACCCCGTCTCTACTAAAAATACCAAAAATTAGCTGGGTTTAGTGGCACATGCCTGTAATCCCAGCTACTCAGGAATCTGAGATAGGAGAATTGCTTGAACCTGGGAGGCGGAGGTTGCGGTCAGCCAAGATCGCACCATTGCACTTAGTGGCTAAACACAGTAGAAGTTTACTTCTCACTCACTTAACAGTACAGGTGTTCCTGACTGGTGGCAGCCTTCCATGTGGTGATTCAGGAACCCAGGCTCCTTTAATCTGGTGGCTGCCCCAGCTGTAGGGTTTCCATGTCCTCTGCAGGCAGGACAAAGGATGGAGAAAGAACAAGTAGAGAAGGCTTCTTAATCTTCTTGGTCTTGAGAGAATATATCTCATTTCCTCTCACATTCCATTGATGAGAACTATCCACATGGCCCTGGCTAGTTGCAAACAGGCTGAAAAATGAAGTCTATGGCTGGACAGTGCCACAGGGCACTGTGGAAGGGGGAGCACAAATGTTTGGTGAACCTTGCAGAAGCAAGGGGCTGGGCCTATCCCCCTGCATCCATCAGTCATTGACCCCAGATTATCTGTGGAGTGGGAAGTATGTTAATCTTTCAGTCATCTGTGGCTTAGGCAGCTCCTTTCAGCCAAATGCAAGTCTCCGGGGAGGAGCACATGTGTAAACCATTAGCAGCCAACACTGGCACACCAGCCTGTCTAGGGGGATTTACGAGGGCACCAACAGCATCTGCTACAGTCTACCCTTTGTACTCTTCAGCCCCAAATGTTTCTCATGTTAATGTCAGTCCATCTGGCTGCAGGTTTTCTGGGATTCTGGCTGGTGCAATTTCTGGGACCTTATAAGAGGAGGGCTAGTGGAACAAACTTAACAACCCTGACTGGTGCAGCTGGTCCTGAGACTATAATAAATACAATGTTGCCCAGGATGAATTGTTGCTCTTTGCAGAATGAAAGGGGTCTGATATAATCATTTTGCCACTAAGTAGTGGTTGGTTTTCTCAAGGGGCTGTACTGCCTGGAGGGCTCAGTTTTGCTCTTTGTTCCTATGGCTGGACACTCAGCAGCAACAGTAACTAGATCAGCATTGTTGAGAGGGACCCCATGCTGCTGAACTCATGCATAACCCACATTGCTGCTACCACGGCTACTCTGCTCATAAACCACTGTGCAAGTGCTGGTGTGGCTGAGGATAGAAGCTAGCCGGCATCCACTAGGTGACTGTTTGTTAGAGCCTCATATGCAGTGCCTGCTCTCTAGTGGACATTAGCTGGCATTTCTTGCCCACTCCCATCAACCTACTCACATGCTTCTTCTCCAAGCATTCTTTTTTTTGTTTGTTTTTGAGATGGAGTCTCGTTCTGCTGCCCAGGTTGGAATGCAGTCGTGCAATCTTGGCTTGCTGCGACCTCTGCCTCCCGGGTTCAACCAATTCTCCTGCCTCAGCTTCCAAGGGGCTGGAATTACAGGCGTGTGCCACCATGTCCAGCTAATTATATATTTTTAGTAAAGACAGGGTTTCACCATGTTGGCCAGGCTAGTCTCAAACTCCTGACCTCAGGTGATCCACCTGCCTCGGCTTCCCAAAGTGCTGGAATTACAGGCATGAGCTACCATGTCCAGCCTCTCCAGGCATTCTTTATAATTTTTTTCAGTCCTGTTCCTTCCAAGCCGGCAGACCACTTGCCACTGACCATGAACCAAGTATCCCCACCTTTTGCTGGGTGATGTTCCTCTCCACACATAGTAGATAACCAGGAACCCCCACCCCCTGAATTTCTGGCCATTGAGAGAATTTGCCTCCACCATTATCTTTCAACCCAAATGGGCCGTAGAGCAGCAACAGTCTCTTTTCTGCCTATAGCAACATACCAAGAGATTTTTCTTTCTCTATCAGGTGGTCCTAGTGAAGCCTCATGAAACTATAGGTATGAGCCAAAGGAAAAATGTTTGTGTAAGATTAGTGGGTGATATGTCAGCCTGGACTACTGACATCAGTTTGTACAGATTATCTGTGCTTTCCGGACCTACCTGATCCCAGTTTCAGAGGTACCGTTTCTACCTTATGATGGAATGCACTGGCATCCTCGAGTTTATGACTTGGTAGGTCATAATAGGCAGCTCATTCTAATTGCATGATCATTGGATGTCTCATAATCAGTCTCTTCCAGGTCCCAATAGTGTGTGAGAAGCTGGGGTTTTTTGTTTGTTTGTGAGGCAGGGTCTCACTCTGTTGCCTGAGCTGGAGTGGCCTGATCTTGGCTCACTGCAACCTCTACCTCCCCAGGCTCAAGCAATTCTTATGCCTCAGCCACCCAAGTAGCTGAGACTACAGGCTCATGCCACCCGGCTAATTTTTTTTTTTTGTTTTGAGATGGAGTCTTGCTCTGTTACCCAGGCTGGAGTGCAGTGGCGCGATCTTGGCTCACTGCAAGCTCTGGCTCCTGGGTTCACACCATTCTCCTGCCTCAGCCTCCCAAGTAGCTGGGACTACAGGCGCCGGCCACAATGCCC
>NW_012102266.1:3722729-3733507 GCF_000951045.1 Mandrillus leucophaeus
CCTCACTGCGTCACACAGGCTGGAGTGCAGTGGCATAATCTTGGTTCACTGCAAGATCTGTCTCCTGGGATCAAGTGATTCTCCTACCTCAGCCTCCAGAGTAGATGGGGATTACAGGTGTGCACCACCACGCCCAACTAATTTTTGTATTTTTAGTGGAAATGGGGTTTTGCCACGTTGGCGAGGCTGGTCTCAACCTCCTGACCTCAAGTGATCTGCCTGCCTCAGCCTCTTAAAGTGCTGGGATTACAGGCATGAGCCACCGCGCCTGGCCCAGAAGCTGTTTTTTGAATGGTATATAGTTTTGTTACCAGTGGCTTGGCCTTGCCCCAGAACCCTTCTCGTCTGCCCTGAGATTCTCATATTTGAGCTTTTACACTGCATCTTTATCTACCACAGACACATCTAGTACCTTAGAATCTCCTTGGTCATATGGCCCAAGTGGCAATGTTTCTTGCAGTGCAAACTGGATCTACTATAGAGCCTCTTTCTGCTCTGGGTTTCACTTAAACTGGTCACTTTAAGGCTGGATGTGGTGGCTCACTCCTGTAATCCCAGCACTTTGGGAGGCCGAGGCAAGCAGATCACCTGAGGTCAGGAGTTTGAGACGAACCTGGCCAACATGGTAAAACCCCATCTCTACTAAAAATACAAAAATTAGGTGGGTGTGGTGGTGGACACCTGTAATCCCAGCTACTTGGGAGGCTGAGGCAGGAGAATTGCTTGAACCCAGGAGGTGGAGGTTGCAGTGAGCCAAGACTGCATCATTGCACTCCAGCCTGAGCGACAAGAGTGAGACTCCATCTCAAAATAAATATGAAAATAAAAATAAATAAATAAACTGGTAACCTTCATCATCATCTAATAAATGAATCAAAGCAGTGTTCCCCAAATGTGATGTATACCTCCAATATGCATAGTGGTCTACCATGCTCTGTGCTTTTTTCTTAGTGGTAGGAGTTGGAAGGTACAATAGCTTGTTCCTTACCATAGAGGACATTTCCGGGCATGCCTCAGAACACTGGACCCCTGTCAACTTCACCACTGCATGTGGCAGACTCCTTTAAGGGCTTATCTTCTACCTTCTGAAGTGCATGTCTTATCAGCAACCCAGGGTACTTCTTATGTTCACTTACCATATCAACATAACTGCTGAATATGAAATTCGGTGGAATAGCCACATGATCTGGGTCCCTTTGTACTGCATTGTGATGGAGAATAGGAGCGTTAACATAGTCCTGACACAAAGTCATGAATATATTCAATTACATTAATTTATATTTATATAGTTGCCAGTCCAATAGCTACACACCACACATCAAAATCTGTGTTAATCTGTTCTAGTAAAAATATTACTTCCAATCCAAGAGCTTTAATTGGGGCTACTATCTGTTGAGTTTCTGGTAGTCCATGTCATCTGGCACAATTCTTTTGATTTTTGCAGAAACCAAGTTATTGAATTAAATGGGGATATGTGAGAATCATTGTCTCTGCATCCCTTAATCCTTGAGGATGGCACTAATGTTTGCTAGTCCACCTAGGATACAATATTGTTTTCATGATATCGCCATTTATTTACTTCAGTGTTTTGTTTTGTTTTGAGACAGGGTCTCTTGTCACCCAGGCAGGAGTGCAGGGGGACAATTACGGCTCACTGCAGCTTTGATCTCCCTGGCTCAAGTGATCCTCCCACCTCAGGCTCCTGACTAGCTGGGACTGTAGGCATGCACCACCACATCCAGCGAATTTTTGTATTTTTTTGTGGAGATGGGGTTTTACCATGTTGCCTAGACTGGTCTCAAACTCTTGGGCTCAAGCAATCTTCCCGCCTTGGCCTCACAAAAGGCTGGGATTACAAGGCATGAACCATCTCGTCCAGCCTATCTTCAGTTTTTAAGTTTTTTATTTTGAAAGAATTACAGACTCACAAGAAGTTGAAAAAATAGTACAGTGGTCCTGCATGCCCAGGCTTCCCCTGCTTTCTCCATACACTCAAATGCCAGGGCCATTCCACAGTTTAACACAATTCTAACTACACTTCGTCCCCAGTGAACTACAGGTGAACATGTTAGCAACTGCTTCACCACAGTCATACCCACCACCGATGATGGGGTTCTCACTGCCACCTAGTGGACGAGTGATCCAATGTACCAATCTAGATCTAGTCAGTTTCCTAGGCCCACTTCTATCACTACCTTTAGATTATGTTCCCCGGTGGGCAGAAACTGAGGCAGGAATTCTTGCTTCAGTGATTTTAAGAAAAAACCTGGGAGTAAAAAAGTAGAAGACACCAGGGAAAAAATTAGGCAAAATGACTTCAGAAGTTTAGCCTCCCGGCCGGGCACAATAACTCAACACATGTAATCCCAGCACTTTGGGAGCCAAAAGCGGGTGGATCACTTGAGATCAGGAGTTCAAGACAGCCTGGACAGCATGGTAAAACCCCGTCTCTACTACAAATACAAAAATTAGCCGGGCATGGTGCTGTGTGCCTGTAATCTCAGCTACTTGGGAGGCTGAGGCAGGAGAATCGCTTGAACCCGGGAGGCAGGCGGAGGTTGCATTGAGCTGATATCATACCACTACACTCCAACCTGGGCAACAGAATGGTGAGAGTCTGCCTTAAAAAAAAAAAAAAATAATAATAATAATAATAAAGGAAGTTTAGCCTCCACCTGATCCCACAGCAAGCTCTCAGCTGTTAATTGTACCACAGAATTTGTCCCACCCAGAGGTGAGAAGGCTGCTATATCCCTTTATCAGTGAGTCTTTGGCTCTGGCTCCTCCAAGAGGAGGACGTAACCTCTCAGCCATCATCTCCAGGACCACTTCTAGGGGAGGAGGCTCCTCTCAGCCAACAACAACCCTCTGTGAAAGGACAATGGCCTGAGCCATTAGCAGCCAAGGCCCATAACAGCTAGAGGATGAATGCACAGCCTGGTGAGGGGGTATGGGCAGGGCGCCCAGCAGCATCTGCTCTACCTCCCCAAGGAGATGGCATTCAATTTTAAAACTGAATAATGTGGCTGGGCAAGGTGGCTCACACCTGTAATCCCAGCACTTTGGGAGGCCGAGATAGGCAGATCACTTGAGAACAGGAGTTTGAGACTAGCTTGGCCAACATGGTGAAACGCTGTCTCTACTAAAAATGCAAAAATTAGCCAGGCGTGGTGGTACACACCTGTAATCCCAGCTACTCCAGAGGCTGAGGCACGAGGATTGTTTGAATCTGGGAGGCAGAGGTTGCAGTGAACCGAGATTGCACCACTGCCCTCCAGCCTGGGTGACAGAGTGAGACTTCATCTCAAAAAAAAAGAAAAAGAAAAAACTGGGCTGACTCTCTCTTTGGACTCAGCCTGCCTGCACCCAGGTGATTAAAAAGTTTTATTGGTCACACAAAGCCTGTTTGGTGTTCTCTTCACACAGATGCGCATGACATTTGGTGCTGAAAACCCGGGACAGGAGGACTACTTCAGAAGACCAGCCCACTGTCCTCGCCCTCACTCTGTGAGGAGATCCACCTATGACCTCGGGTCCTCAGACCCACTAGCCCAAGGAACATCTCCCCAATTTCAAATCGGGTAAGCGGTCTTTTCACTAAGCTTCCACCCTCCATTCCCCCTTCCTTTCTCAAGAACTTAAACTTAAATGCCTTATTTTCTTCTGCAGTACCACTTGGCCCCAATACAAACTTGACAGTAGTTCCAAGTGGCCAGAGAATGGCACTTTCGACTTGTCTATCCTACAAGATCTAGATAATTTTTGTTGAAAAATGGGCAAATGGTCTGAGGTGCCTGACGTCCAGGCATTCTTTTACACATTGGTCCCTCCCTAGTCTCTGCTCCCAATGTGACTCATCCCAAGTCTTTCTTCTTTCTCTCCTGTCTGTTCCTTCAGTCTCCACCCCGAGCTCTGAGTCCTTTGAATCCTCCTTTTCTACGGACTCGTCTGACCTCTCCCCTCCTCCCCAGGCTGCTCCTCACCAGGCCGAGCCAGGTCCCAATTCTTCCTTGGTCTCTGCTCCTCCATACTATCATCCTTCTATCACCTCCCCTCCTCACACCTGGTCTGGCTTACAGCTTCGTTCCAGGACTAGCTCTCCTTCAACAATTTCCTCTTGGAAAGGTGGCTGGAGCTGAAGGCATAGTCAAGGTTAATGCTCCTTTTTCTTTAGCCGACCTCTCCCAGATCAGTTAGCGTTTAGGCTCTTTTTCATCAAATGTAAAAACCCAGCCCAGTTCATGGCCCATTTGGCAACAACCCTTAAACGCTTTACCGCCCTAGACCCAGAGAGGCCAGAAGGCCATTTTATTCTCAATATGCATTTTATTACCCAATCCCCTCCCAACATTAGAAAAGACTCCAAAAATTGGGTTCTGGCCCTCGAACCCCACAACAGGACTTAATTAACCTTGCCTTCATGATGTACAATAATAGAGAAGAGGCAGCCAAGCGACAGTGCATCTCTGAGTTACAGCTACTGGCCTCCGCTGTAAGACAACCCACAACCACATCTCTAGCATACAAAAACTTCAGAACATCCAAGCACAGCTCCCAGGGGCTCCTTCAAAACCTCCTCATGGTCCTTGCTTCAAATGCCAAAAGCCTGGCCACTGGGCCTCAGAATGCCCACAGCCCAGTATTCCTCCTAAGCCATGCCCTGTCTGTGTGGGCCCCTACTGGAGGTCGGACTGTCCGACTCACATTGCCACCACTCCTAAAGCTCCTGGAGCCCAAACCCAATGTTCCTTGGCCGACACCTTCCCATGTCTCTTTGGCTTAGTGGCTGAAGACTGACACTGCCCGATCGCCTCTGAGGTCCCCTGGACCATCATGGATGCTGAGCTTCGGGTAACTCTTACAGTGGAGGGTAAGTCCATCCCTGTTTAATTGGTATGGGGGCTATCCACTCCAGATTACCTACTTTTCAAGGGCCTGTTTCCCTTGCCTCCATAACTGTTGTGGGTATTGACAGCCAGGCTGCTAGACCACTTAAAACTCCCCAACTCTGGTGCCAACTTGGACAACATTCTTTAATGCACTCCTTTTTAGTTATCCCCACCTGCCCAGTCCCCTTATTAGGTCGAGACATTTTAACTAAATTATCTGCTTCCCTGACTATTCCTAGGCTACAGCCACACCTCATTGCCACCTTTTGGCTCAGTTCAAAGCCTCCTTCACATCCTCCCCTTGTATCGCCCCACCTTAATCCACAAGTATAGGATACCTCTACTCTCTCCTTGGTGACCAATCATGCACCCCTTACCATCCCATTAAAACCTAATCACCCTTATCCCACTCAATGCCAATATCTCATCCCACAGCACCCTTTAAAGGATTAAAGCCTGTTATCACTTGCCTGTTACAGCATGGCCTTTAAAAGCCTATAAATTCTCCTTACAATTCCCCCATTTTACCTGTCCTAAAACCAGACAAGCCTTACAGGTTAGTTCAGGATCTGCACCTTATCAACCAAATTGTCTTGCCTATTCACCCCGTGGTGCAAACCCATATACTCTCCTATCCTCAGTATCTCCCTCCACAACCCATTATTCTGTTCCAGATAAACCTAACTGACCCCGTAAATCCTAAATCATTTCCCCACTCCCCTTTCAATTCCTTAAAAAACAGCCCTAAAAGCTGCTCCCACACTAGCTCTCCATAACTCATCCCAACCTTTTTCATTACACACAGCCAAAGTGCAGGGCTGTGTGGTGAGAATTCTTACACAAGAGCCAGTATTGTGCCCTGTAGCCTTTCTGTCCAAACAACTTGACCTTACTCTTTTAGCCTAGCCCTCGTGTCTGCATGTGGCGGCTGCCACTGCTTTAATACTTTTAGAGGCCCTCAAAATCACAAACTATGCTCAACTCTCTCTGTACAGTTCTCATAACTTCCAAAATCTATTTTCTTCCTCACATCTGAGGCATATACTTTCTACCCTCCAGCTCCTTCAGCTATAGTCACTCTTTGTTGAATCTCCCACAGTTACCATTGTTCCTGGCCCAGACTTCAGTCTGGCCTCCCGCATCATTCCTGATAGATACCACACCTGACCCCCATGACTGTATCTCTCTGATCCACCTGACATTCACTCCATTTCCCCATATTTCCTTCTTTCCTGTTCCTCACCCTGATCACACTTGGTTTATTGATGGCAGTTCCACCAGGCCTAATCGCCATTCACCAGCAAAGGCAGTCTATGCTATAGTATCTTCCTCATCTATCATTGAGGTTACTGCTCTGCGCCACTTCACTACCTCTCAGCAAGCCGAACTCGTTGCCTTAACTGGGGCCTTCATTCTTGCAAAGGGACTATGCATCAATATTTATATTGACTCTAAATATGCCTTCCATATCCTGCACCACCATGCTGTTATATGGACAGAAAGAGGTTTCCTCACTACGCAAGGGTCCTCCATCATAAATGCCTCTTTAATAAAAACTCTTCTCAAGGCCACTTTACTTCCAAAGGAAGCTGGAGTCATTCACTGCAAGGGCCACCAAAAGGCATCAGATCCCATCACTCAGGGCAACACTTATGCTGATAAGGTGGTTAGACAAGCAGCTAGCGTTCCAACTTCTATCCCCCATGGCCAGTTTTTCTCCTTCTCATTGATCACTCCCACCTACTTCCCCACTGAAACTTCCACCTATCAATCTCTTCCCACACAAGGCAAATGGTTCTTGGACCAAGGAGAATATCTCCTTCCAGCCTCACAGGCCCATTCTATTCTGTCATCATTTCATAACCTCTTCCCTGTAGGTTACAAGCTGTTAGCCTGCCTCTTAGAACCTCTCATTTCCTTTCCATTGTGGAAATCTATCCTCAAGGACATCACTTCTCAGTGTTCCATCTGCTATTCTACTACTCCTGAGGGATTGTTCAGGCCCCCTCCCTTCCCTACGCATCAAGCTCGGGGATTTGCACCTGCCTAGGACTGACAAATTGACTTTACTCACATGCCCCAACTTAGGAAACTAAAATACCTCTTGGTCTGGGTAGATGCTTTCACTGGATGGGTAGAAGCCTTTCCCACAGGGTCTGAGAAGGCCACCAGGATCATTTCTTCCCTTCTGTCAGACAGTTCCTCGGTTTGGCCTTCCCACCTCTATACAGTCCGATAGCAGACCGGCCTTTATTAGTCAAGTCACTCAGGTAGTCTCCCAGGTCCTGGACATTCAATGGAAACTTCACGCTCCTTATCACCCTCAATCCTCAGGAAAGGTAGAAAGAACTAATAGTCTTTTAAAGACACACCTCACCAAGCTCAGCCTCCAACTTAAAAAGGACTACACAGTACTTTTACCACTGTCCTTCTCAGAATTCAGGCCTGTCCTTGGGATGCTACACGACACAGCCCATTTGAGCTCCTGTATGGATGCTCCTTTTTATTAGGCCCCAGTCTCATTCCAGACACCAGCCCTCTAGGTGATTATCTTCTAGTCCTCCAGCAAGCTAGACAGGAAATTTGCTGAGCTGCTAATCTTCTTTTGCCTACCCCAGATTCCCAGCCATATGAAGACACCCTAGCTGGTCAATCAGTTCTTGTTAAGAATCTGACACCTCAAACTCTACAACCTCGGTGGACCACTTAGTTATCTATAGTACCCCAATGGCTGTTCGTCTGCAGAACCCCCCCCATTAGGTTCATCGTTCCAGAGTAAAGCTGTGCCTATCAGACAGACAACCTGATTTCTCCTCTTCCTCCTGGAAGTCACAAGGACTCTCTCCTACTTCCCTTAAACTCACCTTCATTCCTAAAGGATAACAGTAACACTTATAAGCCTAATACATCCTTTCATTTTTATTAGGTCTCTTCTTCCTTACCCTACTCTTTACAACAGGGCTTTACACAGTCACTCCCACTACTTGGACTGCACCCCAAAAACTTGTCATCCCTACTATCTTCTGTCTAGTCATACTCCTATTCACCATTCTCAACTACTTGTATACGCCCTCCCCTTGTTTACATGGCCAGTTTATACTTTTCCTCCAAACCATCGTAGTGGATATCTCCTGGTACTATCCCCAATCTGCCACTCTTGACTCCCTCTTGGAGTAGATGGATGATCTGTGCTGACAGGGCACCCTCCAACACTTTCACCCTGATGAAGTCCTATTCTTTACTTTTATACTCACTCTTATTCTCGTTCCCGTTCTTATGCTGCCCTCTACCTCTCCCCAGCTGTCTCCACCACACTATCAATCTCACTCTCTCCTAGCCACTTCTAATCCTTCTTTAACAAACAGTTGCTGGCTTTGCATTTCTCTTTCCACCAAAATTACTGAGGCCCTGACTTACTCACTGCTTAAAAAAAAGGGGACTCTGTATAATTTTAAATGAAGAGTGTTGTTTTTACCTAAACCAATCTGGTCTGGTATATGACAACATAAAAAAAAACTCAAGGATAAAGTCCAAAAACTCGCCAGCCAAGCAAATAATTATGCTGAACACCCTTGGACATTCTCTAATTGGATGTCCTGGGTACTCCCAATTCTTAGTCCTTTAATACCTATTTTTCTCCTTCTTTTATTTGGACCTTGTGTCTTTCATTTAGTTTCTCAGTTCATAAAAAACCACATCTAGGCCATCACCATTTATTCTACATGACAAATGCTCCTTCAAACAACTCCACAATATCACCCTTTACCCCCAAATCTTTCTTCAGTTTAATCTCTCCCACTCTAGGGTCCCACGTTGCCCCTAATCTCACTTGAAGCAGCCCTGAGAAACACTGCCCATTATCTCTCCATACCACTGCCAAACATGTTTGCTGCCCCAACACTTCAACACCATTTTGTTTTGTTTTTCTTATTAATATAAGAAGACAGGAATGTCAGGCCTCTGAGCCCAAGCTAAGCCATCATATCCCCTGTGACCTGCACGTATACATCCAGATGGCCTGAAGCAACTGAAGAACCACAAAAGATGACATTCCACCATTGTGATCTGTTCCTGCTACACCCTAACTGATCAATTGACCTTATGACAATACAGCCTCCCTGCCCTTGTGATAATGCACTTTGTGATATTCCCCCACCCTTAAGAAGGTCCTTTATAATATTCTCCCCACCCTTGAGAATGTAATTTGTGAGATCCACCCCCTGCCCGCAAAAAATTCTCCTAACTCCACCACCTATCCCAAGCCTGTAAGAACTAAGGATAATCCCACCACCCTTTGCTGACTGTCTTTTCGGACTCAGCCCACCTGCACCCAGGTGATTAAAAAGTTTTATTGCTCCAAAAAAAAGAAAAAAAGAGAAAAAACTGAATGATGCCAGGCATGGTGGCTTACACTTGTAATCCCAGAACATTGGGAGGTTGAGGTGGGAGGATCACTTGAGCCTGGGAGGTTGAGGCTGCAGTGACAGCCTGGGTGACAGAGTGCGACCCTGCCTCAGAGAAAGAAAGAAAAGAAAGAAAGAAAGAAAGAGAAAGAAAGAAAGAAAGAAAGAAAGAAAGAAAGAAAGAAAGAAAGAAAGAAAGAAAGAAAGAAAGAAAGAGAAAGAAAGAAAGAAAGAAAGAAAGAAAGAAAGAAAGAAAGAAAGAAAGAAAGAAAGAAAGAAGGAAAGAAAGAAGGAAAGAAAGAAAAAGAAAGAGCCATGTGAAAATCTCAGGAAGAACTTTCCAGGTCGTTCTGAGATGGAGACAAACTCACTATACTTGAAGTACAGGAGGAAGGCCAACACATCAGTGGAATGTGGTGAAGGAGAGGAAATAGGGAGAAACTAGGCTTATGAATCTTCTTTTTTTTTGAGACAGGAGTCTCACTACATTGTCCAAGCTGGTCTCAAACTCCTGGGCTCAAGCAATCTAATCACCTCAGGCTCCCAAGTAGCTGGGATGACAGGTGCATGCCCAGCTGTGAGTTTTTGAATCCAAGAGGGTGGCAGGAGATAATTGCAGTAGCTGGCTTTTATTCTGACTACTGCTTCCTCAGGGCAGTTTATATCTCCAAAGCAGGTTGATAAAGTTATTTACTTTCTAAATAAATAAGTAATACATGTTGGGAATTGCTTTTTTAATAAGATAAGTAAGAGTCATGGTATTAATTTGATTTGCACTAAGACACAAGAAATTTGAGTTAGTGACATGATTAGATATGTCATTCCTGCTTTGATTAAAAATGCACACCCACACATCAGTTCATGGCTCATTCTAAATGTATCAATTCGTAAATATTGCCACTCTCATGAGTCTTTAGAAGGTAACAAAGCAAGTCCCATCTTGACCTTGGGTGCATTGTCTATTCCCTCCTAATTAGGCTGTACTTAAGTGAACCATTTCCAAAGGGGGAAACAGATTAGTCATGCTAAATGCTTCCTTAAACAATTTCACCATAAAAGAAAGCTCCCGCCAGTAGTGGCTCATGCCTGTAATCCAGCATTTTGGGATACGGGGGCAGGCGGATCACCTGAGGTCGGGAGTTTGAAACCAGCCTGACCAACATGGAGAAACCCCGTCTCAACTAAAAATACAAAAATTAGCTGGGTGTGGTGGCACATGCCTGTAATCCCAGCTACTAGGGAGGCTGAGGTAGGAGAATTGCTTGAACCCAAGAGGTGGAGGTTGCGGTGAGCCAAGATTGCGCCATTGCACTCCAGCCTGGGCAACAAGAGCGAAACTCAGTCTCGAAAAGAAAAGAAAAGAAAGCTCCCTACATCTTCCTACTTCCGACACCACACCTTGATTTCTTTCTTACTTTTTTTTATTTCTTTTTTTTTTTTTTTGGAGACAGACTTTTTTCTGCCAGTATATCCTAGAAACCATCCC
>NW_012102266.1:3735278-3735797 GCF_000951045.1 Mandrillus leucophaeus
ACCCAGGAGGTTTTCACCTTCCCATAAATACAGTGAGTTTTTTTTTTACTTCCTCATTGCCTCTATTCGTAATTTTTCCTCGTGTAGAAAGTCCACTGCAGTTTTAATTTCCTCAAATCCTTTTCTTTTTAACAGAGATGGGTTTTCACTATGTTGCCCAGGTTGGCCTTGAACACCTGGACTCAAGCAATCCTCCCGCTTTGGTCTTCTGAGTAGCTGGAACTACAGGCCTATGCCACCATGCCCAGCTCTCATCTCCTCAAATCCTGTGCCCTCTTGGAACCCACTCTGACCCTTGGCTTACAAAAACCTCTCTCTCCTCTGACAGGTAGCACCAGTCAAAGACTTCTTGCCTGTAAACACTTACGATAAAATGCACAAGCGATTGCTTGAAAACACTATGACACAAGCATCATCTTTGTCTTCCAGTACCAGAATGACAACGAACCTTCCTGTACTTGAAAATAATTCTTCAACTCCCCAGAAAGACCAAAGGATGAACACCTTTATAATCCTGAC
>NW_012102266.1:3736732-3738135 GCF_000951045.1 Mandrillus leucophaeus
GGAAGGAAGGAAGGAAGGAGGTTATCATTTTGAAGATATAAGGCCCCAAATCTTTAGGAAAATGACTCATAAATATAGAAAAGAGAAACGATTTAATGAAAACAAACTCACAGGGTTACAATGTGGCAAAGGGCTGCTGGTCTGGCCGGGAACGGTGGCTCACACTTGTAATCCCAGCACTTTGGGAGGCCGAGGTGGGTGGATTACCTGAGGCCGGGAGTTTGAGAGCAGCCTGGCCAACATGGTGAAACCCCGTCTCTACTACAAATACAAAAAATTAGGGGCATACAGTGACCTCGGGCAGCAGATCCCGTCGGCCAGGCATGGCGGCCCGGAGCCTGGCCGCAGCAGCGCCTCTGCTCCGCTGGATCCGCGGGCTTCCACTTCACCACCGGATGTTTGCCACCCAGACTGAGGGGGAGCTCAGAGTGACCCAAATTCTCAAAGTTTCCGTGAGCTACAGCTGTCAAAGTCACTGACATTTCAGGAGTTGTGGGACGATGGATGAAATTAAAATTGAATCAGAAGAATTAAGGAGAAGAGAACTGCCCAGCAACACCAGATGGTTAATCAGGCACTAAAAGAAGAAATCAAAAGGATGCATGGATTGCGGATATTTACCTCTGTCCCCAAACTCTGACCACGCCCTGGCTGCATAGATGCTGCTGCTTAAGACCTTGGATGAACTTGACTGACCTCATTCTTCCCTAAGCATTCACCAAAAAATTTATATATTTTGCTCATATACATTTCCATATTATAATTATAAAAGATGTATAACCTATTTAGATGTTAATTAAAGGAAACAAACAACTGAAAAAAATACAAAAAATTTGCTGAGTGTTGTAGCACATACCTGTAGTCCCCGCTACTTGAGAGGTGAGGCAGGACAATTGCTTGAGCCGGGATGCAGAGGTTGCAGTGAGCTGAGATTGTGCCACTGCACTCCAGCCTGGTTAATGGAGCAAGACTCTGTCTCAAAAAATTAATTAATTAATTAAAAGTACATTATGCTGAGTGAGAAAACCCAGTCTCAAAGGTTATATGCCTTATGATTTCATATTACATTTCTGAAGTGGCAAAATTACAGTAACTAAGAACAGATCAGAAGTGGCCAGAGAGGCCAGGCATGGTGGCTCATGCCTATAATCCCAGCACTTTGGGAGGCCAAGGTGGGCAGATCACCTGAGGTCAGGAATTCGAGACCAGCCTGACCAACATGGCAAAACCCCATTTCTACTAAAAGTACAAAATTAGCTGGGTATGGTGGTGCGCACCTGTAGTCCCAGCTATTCAGAAGGCTAAGGCAGGAAAATCGCTTGAGCTCAGGAGATGGAGGTTGCAGTGAGCCGAGGTCGTGCCATTGCACTCCAGCCTGGGTGACAGAGGGAGACTCCATCTCA
>NW_012102266.1:3738705-3741286 GCF_000951045.1 Mandrillus leucophaeus
GGAGAGAGAGAGAGAGTTAAAAAAATTCCAAACACTCCAGACAGAGGACAGTACCTTTTTCTCCTCCTGGTGATCTTTAGGAAAAAAAAAAAGAAAACTGGTTTCAAAGCCTTTGCTAATTCTTCATGCTGCTGATGAAGAGACTAGGTATAAATGGCTGTTTTGTTTTGCTAAGTAAAGCATCTCAAAGAATTTTCTTGTTGGTGCAAAGATCTGGAGAGTCCAAATTATTTTCTTCATTGTGTGCAGGAGTCATCTTAGAAAATTATTTTTGTGTTTGGGAAAATGTTTGTTGTTCTTAGTTTGGATTTGAACTTCATCATCGCTGAGAATTATTGCTCATCTGTGCTTGGTGTGTGTGTGTGTGTGTGTGTGTGTGTGTGTAATTTGTCTAAGGCCCATCCGTAGGAGACAAGAAGTCCCTAGAGAAAATAAAGGGGCATGCTTTTCCCTCACACTGCCAGAGAACAAAGAGGATGCTCTCTTTTGTTAAATGCCTGTTTGTCTGTTTCCCATTTGAAAGATTGGAGCCTGGCCAACACGGCAAAATCCTATCTTTATCAGAAAAATACAAAAATTAGGCCAGGCGTGGTGGCTCACGCCTGTAATCCCAGCACTTTGGGAGGCAGAGGCGGGTGGATCACTTGAGATCAGGAGTTCGAGACAAGCCTGGTCAACATGGTGAAACCCTGTCTCTACTAAAAATAAAAAATAAAAAATAAAAAAAATTAGGCTGGATGTGGTGGTGTGCACCTGTAATCCCAGCTACTCTGGAGGCTGAGGCAGAAAAATCACTTGAACCTGCGAGGCAGGGGTTGCAGTGAGCTGAGATCGTGCCACTGCACACTCCAGCCTGGGTGACAGAGTGAGAGTCCATTTCAAGGAAACAAAAAAACAAAACAAAACAAAACAACAAAAATTAGCTGAGCGTGGTGGCACACGCCTGTAGTCCCAGCTAATCAGGAGGCTGAAACGGCAGAATCGGTTGAACCTGGGAGGTAGAGTTTGCAGTGAGCCAAGATTGTGCCACTGCACTCCAGCGTGGGCAACAGAGTGAGACCCCATTTCCAAAAAAACAAAAAACAAAAAACAATTGGATTGCTTATTTTTTCTTATTGATTTAAAGGGGTGTTTTATATATTCTGAATGGGAGACTTTAGATTTATGTATTTCACATGTCTTCTATCAGTCTATGGCCTTCTTTCACTCCTTTAATGGAATCCTATGATGAAGATAAGTTTTTAATTTTAATGAACTTCAAATTTTCAATCTTTTCTTTATGGTTAGTGCTTTTGCATGAAGTCTAAACAATCTTTTCGCTAACCTTAAAGTATTTGTATAACGGTTGCCTCGGCCGGGCATGGTGGCTCACGTCTGAAATTCCAGCACTTTGGGAGGACAGGGCTGGAATTGGACTCCAGGAATTCGAGACCAGCCTGGCCAACATAGTGAAACCTCATTTCTGCTAAAAATACAAAAATTAGCCGGGTGTGGTGGCGCACGCCTGTAATCGCAGCTACTTGTGGGGCTGAGGCACGAGAATCGCTTGAACCTGGGAGGCTGAGGCTGCAGTGAGCTGATATCATGCCACTGCACTCCAGCCTGGGTGACAGAGAGAGACTGTGTTTCAAAAACAAAAACAGTTGCCTCTATTGACTCAGGATATACTCTCTATGACCTACCAGCCTTTGGGTTCAGTACTGAGGACTCAGCACTCTGTATTTGGTGGTGGAGAATGACTCTTCTCTCTGTTTCTAGATCACTCTGTTTTCAAAAGCTAGGCCTAAAAGCTTTCAGAAAGGAGCAGTAATCAAAATCATTGACACGCTGTTCAGCACTAGTATTCATCAATCAGAATGAACACTGGTCATAAGCAGCCTGTACTAGTGAAATAGCAACATCATCGACCTTGCTTATAGGAAATGAAAGTCATTTACCCGTGATCCAATTTCTTTAACTCTGCCTCAGCTATGTGGGCTGTGACTGTGACTACTGTAAACAAAAAGTATCTGAGACAGGTCTCAATCAATTTAGAAGTTTATTTTGTCAAGGTTAAGGACAGGCCTGGAAGAAATAAACATGAAATCACAGAAACAGTCTGTGGTCTGTGCCTTTCTCCAAAGATGATTTTGAGGGCTTCAATATTTAAAGGGGAAAAATGGGCTGGAGGGGAAAGAGGAAGTGTGTGGTAATCCACATGCTGCAGGAGAAAAGGAGCAGGGAGGGTAATAGTCAATTATGTATTCATCTTGCTCTAAGTAAATCATAAATCAGCACTTTACATAAAAGAAGGTGAACACAGAGTAGCTACCTACAGAGAGATTTAATCTTTTATCTGTAGCTATCTGCTTAGGAACAAAAGGAAATGCAATTTCTTTTTATTTATTTATTTATTTATTTATTTATTGAGACAGGGTCTTGCTCTGTCACCTAGGCTGGGATGCAGTGGTGCAATCTTGGCTCACTGCAACCTCCACCTCCTGGGTTCAAGGAATTCTTCTGCCTCAGCTTCCTGAGTAGCGAGGATTACAGGTGTGCAGCACCACCTCCACCTAAAGGAAAGGCAACTTCTTTTTTTTTT
>NW_012102266.1:3741336-3742057 GCF_000951045.1 Mandrillus leucophaeus
AGAAAGAAAGAAAGAAAGAGAAAGAAAGAAAGAGAGAAAGAGAGAAAGAAAACAAAGGAAGAAAGAAAGAAAGAAGGCCGGGGACAGTGGCTCATGCCTGTAATCCTAGCACTTTGGGAGGCCGAGGCGGGCCAAGACCATCCTGGCCAACATGGTGAAACCCCGTCTCTACTAAAAATACAAAAATTCGCTGGGCATGGTGGCGGGTGCCTATAGTTCCAGTTACTTGGGAGGCTGAGGCAGGAGTATTGCTAGAACCCAGGAGGCAGAGGTTGCAGTGAGTCAAGATGGCACCACTGCATTCCAGCCTGGGTAACAGAGCGAGACTTCGGGAAAAAAAAAAAAAAAAAGAAAGAGAGAGAGAGAGAGAAAGGCCAGGTGCGCTGGCTCATGCCTGTAATCCCAGCACTTTGGTAGGCCGAGGCGAGTGGATTGCCTGAGGTTGGGAGTTCGAGACCAGCCTGGCCAGCATGGTGAAACCCCATCTCTATTAAAAACATAAAAAATTAGCCGGGCATGGTGGCAGATGCCTGTTATCTCAGCTACTTGGGAAGCTGAGGCAGGAGAATCACTTGAACCCAGAAGGCAGAGGTTGCAGTGAGCTGAGGTCCCACCATTGTACTCCAGCCTGGGCAACAGAGTGACACTGTGTCTCAAAAAGGAAGGAAGGAAGGAAGGAAGGAAGGAAGGAAGGAAGGAAGGAAGGAAGGAAGGAAGGAAG
>NW_012102266.1:3742646-3758989 GCF_000951045.1 Mandrillus leucophaeus
TTCTCCTAGTTAAAATGGCCAAGTAAAATGGCTAAGCTAGTAAAAATAGCTAAGAAGTCCAGAGTTCATTGTTAACACTGACAAATCATTTACAATGAAGATTCATCTGTTTTTTGGGAGGAGTCTGGGGGAACAGTGTCTTACTCTGTCACCCAGGCTGGAGTGCAGTGGTGCAATTATGGCTCACTGCAGCCTCCAACTTCTTGGCTCAAGCTATCTTCCTACCTCAGTCTCCCAAGTAGCTGGAAGTACAGGTGCATGCCACCACACCAGGTTAATTTGTGTGGGCGGGTGTTTTTTTTTTGTTTTTGTTTTTGTTTTCCGGTTTGGGTTTTGGTTAGAGACGGGGTTTCACCATGTTGCCCAGGATGGTCTCGAACTCTGGGCTCAAGAGATTCTTCCACTTCAGCCTCCCAAATTGCTGGGATTATAGGTGAAGATGCATCTCTATAATGGAGATGTTAACATAATGTTAACTCCTGGCAACAATGGAGGCAAAGTTACACAAGGGACATCCATGCATTCTTCCATGGTTATTTTCCTGGAAGATAAAGTATTGCTCGGCAATCATTCGTTAAGAAGATAACGGCTGGGCACGGTGGCTCACAGCTGTAATCGCAGCACTTTGAGAGACTGAAGCATGTGGATTGCTTGAGCTCAGGAATTCAAGACCTGCCTGGGCAATATGGCAAAAACATGTCTTTACAAAAAATACAAAAATTAGCCAGGTGTTGTGGTGTGTGTCTGCAGTCCCAGCAATTTGGGAAACTGAGGTGGGAGGACAGTTTGAGCCCAGGAGGTCAAAGCTGCAGTGAGCTGTGATTGCTCTAATGCACTCCTGCCTGGCTGACCAAAAAAAAAAAAAGGCTCGGCGGGGTGGCTCACATCTGTAATCCCAGCACTTTGGGAGGCTGAGGCAGGCAGATCATGAGGTCAGGAGACCAAGACCATTCTGGCCAACATGGTGGAACCCCTTGTCTACTGAAAATACAAAAATTAGCTGGACGTGGTGGTGCATGCCTGTAATCCCATCTATTCGGGAGGCTGAGGCAGGAGAATTGCTTGAACCAGGGAGTCGGAGGTTGCAGTGAGCTGAGATCGCACCACAGCACTCCAGTCTGGCGACAGCAAGACTCCGTCTCAAAAAAAGAAAAAAAAAGGAATAAGATAATGGTGCTTAACATTTAAAATTTTATCAAGATTAATTCATTATCTTTAAAATCATGTCCTTAGGCCATCCAATTGCAAAATGCTGCTAGCATACCCAATAAAGAAATGGAGTTAGAGAGATAGAACATTCCTTTCCTGGCTGGGCATGGTGGCTCACGCCTGTAATCCCGGCACTTTGGGAGGCCAGGTGGGTGGCCTCGAGGTCAGGAGTTCGAGACCAGTGTGCCTAACATGGTGAAACCCCATCTTTACTAAAAAAATACAAAAATTAGCCGGGTGGTGGTGGCGTGCACCTGTAATTCCAGCTACTCAGGAGGCTGAGGCAGGAGGATCACTTGAGCCTGGGAGGTGGAGATTGCAGTGAGCTGAGATTGCATCACTGTACTCCAGCCCTGTACTCCAGCCTGGTTGACAGAGTGAAACCCTGTCTCAAAAAAAAAAAAAAAAAAAAAAAAGAATATTCCTTTCCTACAGGTTTTCCATGGGAACCTAAGGAATATTGACTATAAACCCATTATATTTTGGTCCCACAATTTCATAATTTAGAATTTAATGACTAATAAAATGAAGAAAGAGGAAAACTAACATTTCCAAAAACCATCAAAATGAAATGTTACATCAAAGCATGTAAAGCCCTTTAAATGCCTGTGCGGACAGGTTGGGGATTGGACCTTAAGAGTCAGGGGTGGTGCAAAGCTCCACGGGGATCCCAGCATCAGCTTCTGGGCTGGCTTTGTCTTTCACATCAGCTATTCAAGAAATGGTCATTGCAGATCTGCTCTGTGTGAAGCACTGTGGTAAAAGTGAAGGGAAATACCAAGAGGATTAAGGCACAGTCTCAGTCCTTAAGAAGATTTATACAGGCTGAATAGTGATAGAAAACACTACCGAAGCCCAGCAAAAGAGAGGATTATTTCCAACATGACAGATGTGAGAGGGAAAACTTCATGGACAAAATGCAGTTGAACTGGGCTTTGAATGGATGGAAGGTCAGCATATGGTTATATCCAGCAAGTCTGAAAAACAAAAGAGCTAAATCCAAGACAAAGCACAGGCTAGGTATGAGGACTTTGAAGGAAGTTGTTGCCGAGAAAGGAGTGTGAGTGCAAGCATATGTGGGGGCGGTGGGGGTGGCATGAGCATCATACAGTAAGATGCAGTTGTACTAATGAAGATTGACTGGAGTTGGATGATGATGGTCCCTATAGAGCATTATGTTGTGGATGTTTGAATCATTAATGGGTTTTTGGTAATAAATATGCATAACGTAAAATTTATCATTTTACCCATTTTTGAGTGTATAGTTCAGTGTCACTAAGTACATTCGCATTGTTGTGGAATCACCACTACCATCCATCCACAGAACATTTCATGAATGGCTTTTTTTTTTTTTTGACAGTCTTCTTCTGTCACCCAAGCTGGAGTGCAGTGGTGATCTCCGCTCACTGCAACTTCCATCTCCCGAGTTCAAGCAATTCTCGCGCCTCAGCCTCCCGAGCAGCTGGGACCACAGGCCCGCACCACCACGCCCGGCTAATTTTTTGTATTTTTAATAGAGACGGGGTTTCACCATGTTGGCCAGGCTGGTCTCAAACTCCTGACCTCAAGTGATCCACCCAACTCGGCCTCCCAAAGTCCTGGGATTACAGGCGTGAGCCACTGCGCCCAGCCTATGAATGGCTTTTGAACAGGAAGATGAAGGGACCACAGGTGACTACATCATTCTAGTAGCAGCATACAAAATTTACAGAACTGTCCCAATTTATTTATGGGAAAGGTGAGAGAGGAGGCAGGGGACGAACTAAGAGGTTATTGTAAGACACTTGGTGCCAGGAGAGTAGTTCCCACAATGAAAGTTAAAGAAGGAACAGCTATGCTAGGTGTGGTGGTGTGTGCCTGTAGTCACTGCTTGGAGGTTGCAGTGTGCTCAGATCGCACCACTGCACTCCAACCTGGGGGATAGAGTGAGACCCTGTCTCAAATAAACAAAGCAAAACAGAAAACCCACCATTACCACCACAAAATAAAAACAATATTATGAATTAGCTATCAGTATCCCCATTTTCAAGATGAGAAACTGAGGATAAGGCATGTGGCATACGGAGCTTGCTTGAAGTTGCATAGTAAGTGATGGAGTCAAAACTCAAATACTGGCCGGGTGTGGTGACTCACACCTGTAATCCTAACACTTTGGGAGGCCAAGGCAGGCAGATCACCTGAGGCCAGGAGTTTGAGACCAGCCTGGTCAACATGATGAAATCCTGTCTCTACTGAAAATACAAAATAAATTAGCTAGGCGTGGTGGTGCACACCTGCAAACTCAGCTACTTGGGAGACTGAGGCAGGAGAATCACCTGAACCTGGGAGGCAGAGGTTGCAGTGAGCTGAGATCGCACCACTGCACTCCAGCCTGGCTGACAGAGCAAGATTCCCTCTGAAAAACAAACAAACAAACAAACAAACAAAAACAAACACAAAAAACCTTCAAATCCTAGTTGGTCTAACTCCCAAGTTGATGCTTTGAAGTACTGTACTGATGGTTTTTAGTTTGTCGGAAAAGTTTGGTTTTCCTGTTTAAACGTATTCTCTCTTGTTTCCTCTTTTTCTACTTTCAAATTTTTACATATCAGATAAAATTCTCTGTGGCTCAGTAAAGTGCTAGGTACTAATGAGAATAGTCCAAAGTGTGTAAGTTCCCATTTGTTGATAAGATACTCCACTTGAAATCTTGTTAGTTACAGAGGCACTGATAGATGTTTATGTCTGACTTCTATAATACCATAATATCTCTAGGAAATATAATATCATTTTTCTAAAGAAACAGTTTTCCCTTAGTAAAAAAGAGCAAAACAAAACAAACAAAAACCCCAAAACGATTTATCAGAAAGGCTTTGTTTTTTCTTAAGCGACACAACACTGACCTCTTCTGGTCAGGAGGCAGAAGTATTAGGCAAATAATGAATTTGGAAATCAAGGTGGAAAAGTCAGGTTAAGGAGAAAATAGACAAAGAAACAGATTTCACAGAAGACTTGACATTTATCTTGGATTTGACACTCTGCCAGAACAGAGGGAGAGTGCATTCCACATGAGGAGCAGTGTGTGCAAGGCAAAAATGGTTCCTTCTTTTCTGATGAAATACATCTGCTGCAGATAATTATTCTTTTCTTTTTCTTTTCTTTTTTTCTTTCTTTCTTTCTTTCTTTTTCTTTTTTTTTTTTTTTTGAGGCAAGGACTTACTCTGTCACCCAGGCTGGAGTGCGGTGGTACAATCACGGCTCACTGTAGCCTCGACCTCTCAGGCTTAAGTGATCCTCCCACCCCAGCCTCTGGAGTAGCTGGGACTATAGGAGTGCACTATCACATCCAGCTAATTTTTGTATTTGTTGTAGAGACAGAGTTTTGTTATGTTACCCAGGTTAATCTCGAACTCCTGGGCTCGAGCAATCCCCTTGCTTTAGCCTCCCAAAGTGTTGGGATTACAGGTGTAAGCTATTGCCCAGCCCAGCCATGCTGTTGATAATTTTTAAAGGTATAAGGATGTAAATAAGAATCATCCATAACTCCACCAAGCAGAAATAATACCGGAAATATTTGGATGCACTGACTTTGTTTTCTGGTCATATACGTTATTTTTGTTCACAAAACTAGGTAAATCTCAACTTATTCAGTATTCTATCACACACATGTTCCCACATTCTAAAAAGAAGAAAAAGATGTTTTCTAAAAGGCAGGCTTCTATCAGTAAATCACGTTAAAGAGCTCCTGGAGTGCAAGATATCTGTTCCTAGAGGGTGTAGCCCCTTCAGGATGTCCTGTAACATTCCCATTCCTTATTCCTAGGAAATTTATTTGGTCTCAGTAATCACCTTGGATTTTGAATTCTAGTTGAGTGGTATAAACATAAGAAATACCTCAAAATTTTACTCAAAGACCTTGCTGAAAATTATCCCATCACCAGCTAAATTTACCTTTGTTTTCAGTGGAGGATAAAATTCTTTTTTTTTGAGACGGAGTTTCCCTCGTTGACTAGGCTGGAGAGCAATGGTACGATTTCAGCTCACTGCAACCTCCGCCTCCTGGGTTCAATCAATTATCCTGCCTCAGCCTCCCAAGTAGCTGGGATTACAGGCATGCAACACCATGCCTGGCTAATTTTGTATTTTTAGTAGACAGGGTTTCTCCATGTTGGTCAGGCTGGTCTCAAACTCCCGACCTCAGGTGATCTGCCTGCCTCGGCCTCCCAAAGTGCTGGGATTACAGGTGTGAGCCACCGCGCCTGGCCCTGGAAAGATTCTTAATAGACACAGAGTGCTGATAATGCTTCCTCTTAAAGAGAAGTGGGTTAAGTGGCTCTGGCATATTTTAGTGGTAAGGTAGTGTTAGGGGATTATAGGAAGTAAAAATCTACGTATCCTAAATAGCTTTTAGAAATTCAGGACTACCAGCTTTTTCTTCCTTACATGTGATGTATAAAATAACTCCTCTATGAGGTACTCCCAGTTATTTCTCGAGTCTTGGACTGAATTGGGTGACAGAATGGCATAGTTATGTAAATTATAGCTCACTGTTTATCTTTTCTCATATACCTTTACTTAAGTTTCAGTACTTGCCAAATAAGAAGACAGAATTAGTCTAGTATTTCTTCTAATTCTTTGGTCTGTACTTATGTTCTCTATGTTACACGAGTCTGTGTGAAGAGAGTCCACCAACAGGCTTTGTTTGAGCAACAAGGCTGTTTATTTCCCTTGGGTGCAAGTGGGCTGAGTCCAAAGAGACAGTCAATATAAATATTGACACGCAGTCCTTTTGCAAGAATGAGGCAATGAGTTCGGCTTGCTGAGAGGTAGTGGAGTGGGACAGAGCGGTAGCCTCAAGGATAGACGTGGAAGATACTATAGCATAGCCTGCCTTTGCTGGTGAGTGGCGATTAGGCCTGGTGGAACTGCCATCAATAAACTAAGTGTGATCGGGGTGAGGAACAGGAAAGAAGGAAATATGGGGAACTGGAGTGAAAGCCAGGTGGATCAGAGAGATACAGCCATGGGGGTCAGGTGTGGTATCAGGAATAATGTGGGAGGCCGGATTGAAGTCTGGGCCAGGAACAATGGTAATTGTGGGAGACTCAACAAAGAGTGAGTACAGCTGAAGGAGCTGGGGAGCAGAAAGTATATGCGTCAGGTGTGAGGAAGAAAATAGATTTTGGAAGTTATGAGAACTGTAGAGAGTGAGTTGAACATATTGTGATTTTGAGGGGCTCTGAAAGTATTAGAGCTGCGGCAGCCGCCGCACGCAAACACGAGGGCTAGGCTAAAAGAGTAAGGTCAAGGTGTTTGGACGAGAAGGCTACAGGGCGCGGTTCCGGTGCTTCTGTAAGAAATCCAACCGCACACTCTAGAGAAACATGAATATCTAGATGAACTTGAACACAGGGCTTCTCCTCTCCCATTTCTAGTCAGAGGGCTGTCTTTGCAGGAGGGGCAGGATGTCAGTATTTCTCATCCTTCCCCTTACCTGTTTCTCAGGCTAAGCACCAGGCAAGTGTTACCAGGAGGTGGGGACTCTCTTCTACCCTGCTCCAACCCATGGGATAGAAGCTCTCTACATTGGGCACAGAGCCACCAAGAATATTGAGGCCCCAATTACACTTGCCCAGGTTGTAAGGTGGTGGTTCCATGCTGGGAGAAGCAAGATAAGAAGACCCAATTACACTGTCCTCCCACTCCACTGAGTGCTCAACTCCTGGAATAGGTGTGTCATGTGGAGAGATTTGTGCCTTTTTTTTTTTTTTTTTTTGACACTGAGTTTCACTCTTGCTGCCAGGCCGAAGTACAACTCCCAGGTTCAAGTGATTCTCCTGCCTCAGTCTCCTGAGTAGCTGGGATTACAGGCTTGCACCACCACGCCCGGCTAAATTTGTATTTTTAGTAGAGACGGGGTTTCTCCATGTTAGTCAGGCTGGTCTCAAACTCCCGACCTCAGGTGATCCAATCGCCTCGGCCTCCCAAAGTGGGAGGCGTTAGCCACCACGCCTGGCCTACGTGCCTTTTTAAAAATCATCCCAAACTCCACAGCCATGGCTTGGAGATTTTGCCTAAGGGGAGAAGCAGGCCATAACACACCTACTTTCTTCCCAGAGGACGTGACTTTTTTGCAAAAGTGTTTGGAGAAGCTTAAGCCTAAGGTGCTCTCCAACACAAGGGAGGTTGTCATGAAAGGCAATCGAAAGGAGATTGGTAGACTCACTGGAGGCATAAACTGTAGGCTGGCTAGTTTGACTGAGAGAACCAGGGAAAGAGATAGCTGGAAGAATCCTTCTGGAGTAAGAACAAATCTCATTGACCTTGAGAACTATCCCTTCAAAAGAGCCCAAAGCTGTGGTGGCTCATGCCTGTAATCCCAGCACTTTGGGAGGCCAAGGTGGGTGGATCACTTGAAGTCAGGAGTTCAAGACCAGCCTGGACAACATGGCGAAACTATCTCTACTAAAAATACAAAAATTAGCTGGGTGTGGTGGTGTGCGACTATAATCCCAGCTACTCTGGAGGCTGTGGCACAAGAATAGCTGGAACCCAGAAGGTGGAGGCTGCGGTGAGCTGAGACTGAAAAAAAAGAACCCAAATGTAATGGGATTAGTCTTTGGAGCAATTCATTCCTTAGGGTGTTGTTGAAAACAATAGAGCAATCAGCTGCAATTAGTGGAGCTTAACAGCTGGGTGGAGTCAGGAAAATAAATATTGAAGAGAGTTCTGCCAAAACCACTGTCCTCAGAGGGTAACTGGGCATACCCAAGGCTGAGATCCTGAGAAACAACATCAGAGGTTTAACACTGCAGGTGGATGTGGGGGTGGGAATGGGGGTGGGGAGAGATTATACTTCACTAAAATTGTCCAGCCAGTCACTAAACAAATAAACAAGCAAATAAGAACAAAATGCACTAGAGTTGGGTGGGACTGGAAGGAATTAGTACCCAAAGTTGCTACAATATATTTTCTAAAATATCCATTTTCCAAGAAAAAATTTTGAGACATGCAAAAAAAGAGAGAAGAATAATCCATTCACCAAAAAAGAAAAAAAAAAAAAAAAAAAGCAAGTAAGAGAAATGACCAGCTTTGTTTTGTTTATTGAGATGGTGGTCTCACTATGTTGTCCAGGCTGGTCTTGAATTTCTGAGCTCCAGCAATCCTCCCTCAGCCTCCCAAAATGCTTGGATTACAGGTGTGAGCCATTGTGCCTGGCTGAGCTGTCAGTTTTAACAAAGCATTCAAAGGAACCATTATAAATATGTTCAAAGAACTAAAGAAAACTATGATTAAAGAAGTAGTTCCACCAGCCTGGGCAACATGGCAAGACCTTGTCTCTACAAATAAATAAATGAAAATTAAAAAAAAATTAGTAGGCCAGTTGTGGTGGCTCACACCTGTAATCCAAGCACTTTGGGAGGCCGAGGCAGGTGGATCACCTGAGGTCAGGAGTTCAAGACCAGCCTGGCCAACATGGTGAACCCCATCTCAACTAAAAATACAAAAAAATTAGCTGGGTGTGTTGGCACGCGCCTGTAATCCTACCTACTTCGGGAGGCTGAGGCAGGAGAATTGCTTGAACCTGGGAGGCGGAGGTCACAGTGAGCCAATATTGTGCCACTGCACTCCAGCCTGGGTGACGAGAGAGAAACTGTCTCAAACAAACAAACAAACAAACAAACAAATTTGGTGTGGTGGCATGTGCCTGTAGTCTCAGCTGCTCGGGAGGCTGAGGCAGGGGGAGTGCTGGAGCCTGGGAGGTGGAAGCTGCAGTGAGCCATGATCTTACTACTGGACTGCAGCTTGGGTGACAGAGCAGGACCCTGTCATGAAAGAAAAGGAACAGAAAAGAAAAGAAAAGAAAAGAAGGAAGGAAAGAGAGAGAGAGAGAAAAGAAAAAGAAAAAAATAAAATGAATAGTTTCAGCTTGCTGAACATGCGGAGGTGCTGAGAGGGTGGTGCACCTGAAGAGAGCATAGGCGCTCTCTGCTCCTTCCTCCATACCTTGCCTTATGCGTGTCTTCCACCTGGCTGTGCTTAAACTGTATCCTTTTATAATAAAAATAAAAAAGTAGTAGTAAAGGAAGATATGAGAAAAATGTTGCATTAAATAGAGAATAACAGTAAAGAGATAGAAACTATAAAGAGACAAATGGATATTCTGGAGTTGAAAAGTATAACAAATTAAATATTAATTCACTGGGGTTGGGGGTAGGGAGGAGGGGATTCAATAGTATCTTCAAACTGGCAGAATAAAAAAGTAGGGAATTTGAAGATATATTAATCGTGCTTACGTAACATGAAAAACAAAAAGAAAATAGAATGAAGAAAAATTAAGAGTCTTAGAGAAATTTGGGACACCACTCAGTTAATCAACACAGAAGTAATGGAAGCATGAAGGAGAGGGGAAAAAGAATGGAGCAGAAAAAAAAATTGAACATATAATGGCTGAAGTCTTGCCAAATTTATTGAATGTTAACTGACACATCTAGAGTGTCAATGAACTCCAAGTAGGATAAACACAAGTAGACCCACAAACAGAAACATCATAGGAAAAATGCTGAGACTCAGCAACAAAGAATAGCCAAAGAAAACAATGAGTCACTTACAAGGGAACCCCAATAACATTAACAGTTATCTTTTCAGCTGAAACAGTGGCAGCCAGAAGGCAGTGGAATAACATATTCAAAGTGCTCTTAAAAAAAAAAAAAAGAAGCAAAACTAAACCTGACAACCAAGAATCCTATATCCACCAAAGCTTCTTTCAAAAATGATGGTGAAATAAAGATTTCTCAGATTAACAAAAACTAAGACAATTCATTGCTAGTAGACATGCCTTAAAAAAAAAAAAAGTAAAGGAAGTTCTTCAGACCAAAAGAAATGGATCTCAGAAGGTAATCTGAATCTACACAAAGAGCAGTAGTGACTTATTTGGCTCTGGCTGCTGTAACAAAATATAGTAGACTGTGTGGCTTAAACAACATTCATTCATGTCTCACAGTTGTGGAATCTGGGAAGTCCAAGGTCAAGGTCCCAGAAGATTGAGTTCCTGGTGAGAGCCGCCTTCTTCCTGGCTTGCAGATGGCCACTTTCTTGCTGTGTTATCACATGGTGAAGAGAGTAAGTGAGCTCTGGTCTCTTTCTCTTCTTATAAGGATATTAATCCCATCATGGGGCTCCACCCTCATGACTCCATCTAAACATACTCACTTCCCAATACAATACTCACCTCCCAATACAATCACATCAGGAGTTGAGGTTTCAACCTTTGAATCTGAGGGGACAAAAACATTTGGTCCCTAACAACCAGTAAATCTAATTATGTAATTATTCAAGATAGTGTAAATATATATTTCTTCTGCTTTCTTCTTTTAACTGATTTAAACAGCAATAGTGTAAAATAATATGTATACACTGTATTTTGGGGCCTATAACCTAAACAAATATATTTGCCTGGATGGGTGCGGTGGCTCACGCCTGTAATCCCCGCACTTTGGGAGGTTGAAGAGGGTGGATCACCTGAAATCAGGAGTTCGTGACTAGCCTTGCCAACATGGTGAAACCCTGTCTACTAAAAAACACAAAAATCAGCGGAGTGTGATGGCACGTGCCTGTAATCCCAGCTACTCAGGAGGCTGGGGCATGAGAATTGCTTGAACCTGGGAAGCAGAAGTTGCAGTGAGCCAAGATCGCACCACTACACTCCAGCCTGGGCAACAGAGTGAGACTTTGTCTCAAAAAAAAATAAAGTTAAAAAATTTAAAAAAACAAGAAAATATTTGCCAATAACAGCCCAAAGGAGACGGATGGTGGCATAGCTGTTTTGGACTAAAGAAATGACTCCAGATAGTAACTCAAATCCATAGGAACAAATGAAGAGAGCCAGAAATGATAAGTAAGAAGGTTGATATAACAAAAGCTATAAATATATACTTGCTATCTTTCCTTCTTTCAGCTTCTTTAAAAGATATAAAATTATATAATGTAATGATTATACCAATGTACTGTTGTATTTGTAACATTTAAAAATGTAATATGTGTAACAGTAATAACACAAAAACGGGGGGCAAGAAATAGAGCTATAATGAAGTAATGGGTCTATATCTCACTGAAATTAAATTAGTTGAAATCTGAAGTTGATAAATTAAGTTGCATATGGCAAGCCTGAGAGCAACCACTAAAGAAATACTTCAAAAAATATATTAAATAACTATTAAATAAATTAAAACGCTACTTTGAAAATATTCACTTAATGCAAAAGAAAGCAGTAAATGTAAATTGAGGAACAAAAAGGACATGAGGCATATAGAAAACACAGTAAAACTGCAAATGTAAATCCAACTATTATTCATATTAATTCAACATTCTTCTTTTTAATATTATCAATAACAAAAACTCACTCAAGGGAAAAAAAAAAAAAAAAGAGAATCTGAATAGACCTATTATAAGTAAAAAGATTGAATAAATAACCCAAAACCTAACTGCAAAGAAAAGCCCAGGCTACAGATTGCTTCACTGGTCAATTCTTTTTTTTTTTTGTTTGAGATGGAGTCTGGCCCTGTCGCCCAGGCTGGAGTGCAGTGGCACGATCTCGGCTCACTGCAAGCTCCGCCTCCTGGGTTCATGCCATTCTCCTGCCTCAGCCTCCTAAGTAGCTGGGACCACAAGCGCCGCCACCACGCCCGGCTAATTTTTTTGTATTTTTAGTAGAGATGGGGTTTCACCGTGTTAGCCGGGATGGTCTCGATCTTCTGACCTTGTGATCCACCCGCCTCGGCCTCCCAAAGTGCTGGGATTACAGGCATGAGCCACCGCGGCCGGCCCGCTTCACTGGTCAATTCTACCAAACATTTAAAGAATAATTTATACCAATTCTTTTCACATTGTTTCAAAAAAATAGGAAGGATATTTCCCAATTCATTCTACGAAGCCAGTATTACTGTGATATCAAAGCTGCACAGAGCAATATCCCTTTTGAATATGGATGTAAAAATCCTTAGCAAAATAATATCAAATCATATCCAGCAGCATATAAAAAGAATCACAAGCATACCTCATTTTCTTGTGTTTGGCAGACACTGTGTTTTTTACACATTGAAGATTTGTGGCAGCCCCGTTAAGTCACTGGTGCCATTTTTCTAACACTATGCACTCACTTCATGTTTCTACGTCACATTTTGGAAATTCTAACAATTTTTCAAGCTTTTTCATGATTATTATATCTGTTGTAGTGATCTGTGATCGGTGATCTTTGAAGTTACTATTGGAATTGTTTGGGGCGCCATAAGCTGCACCTATAGAAGACAGAAACGTAATAGATAAATGTGGTGTGTGTTCTGACTGCTCCACTTACTGGCCATTCCCCTATTCCTACGCCTTTCCTTGGACTTCCCTATTCCCTGAGACGCAACAGTATTGAAATTAGTCCAATTAATAACCCTACGATGGCTTCTAAGTGTTCAAGAGAAAGGAAGTATCACACGTCTTCCACTTTAAATCTGTATTAGTTGGTTCTCGCTTTGCTATAAAGGAGTACCTGAGACCGGGTAATTTATAAAGAAAAGAGGTTAAATGGGCTAATGGCTGTGCAGGCTGTAGAAGCATGGCGCCACCATTGCTTGGCTTCTGGGGAGGCCTCAGGGGGCTTTTACTCATGGTGGAAGGCAAAGTGGGAGCAGGCACATCACAAGGCAAAAGCAGGGGCAAGAGAGAGTCGGGGTGGGGGAAGTGCTACACACTTAAAGGACCACATCTCATGTGAACTCAGAGTAAAAGCTCACTTATCGCCAAGGGGATGGCCCAAGCCATTCATGAGGGATCTGTCTCCATGATCCACACACCTCCCACCAGGCCCCACCTCCTAGACTTGGGATTACATTTCCACATGAGATTTGGACAGGAGCATACATTCAAACTGTATCAAAACTGAAAGCTAGAAATGGTTAAGCTTAGTGAAGAAATGTTGAAAGCCAAGATAGGCCAAAAGAAAGCCTCTTGCATCAAACAGCCAGGTTTTGAATGCAAAGGAAAAGTTCTTGAAGGAAATTAAAAGTGCTATTCCAGGGAATATATGAATGATATTAATAAGTCAAACAGTCATATCGCTGACATGGGGAAAGTTTTAGTGGTCCATATAGAAGGTCAAACCAGCCACAAAATTCTCTTAAGCCAATGCCCAATCCAGAGCAAGCTGAGAGGTGAAGAAGCTGCAGAAGAATAGTCTGAAGCTAGCAGAGGTTGGCTCATGAGGTTTAAGAAGTTGATGAAGCTAGCAGAGGTTGGCTCATGAGGTTTAAGAAGCTGAGTCTATAACACATAGAATTGGTGAGAGCAGGCATCTCTGTTTTGTTCCTGATCTTAGGAGGAAGTGATCCAGTCTTTCTTCACCATTAGTTATAATATTAGCTGTGGGTTTTTTGTTTTGTTTTGTTTGTTTTTAATTTTTTTGCTGTGGGTTTTTCACTGATGAGCTTTATCAGGTTGAGGAAGTTTCCTTTGATTCCTAGTTTTTATCATGAAGGAGTGTTAGATTTTGTTACACACTTGTTTAGTGTCTACTGAGATCATGTGGCTTTTGTGTTTTATTCTTTTGATACAGAGTGTTACATTAACTGATTCTTAGATATTAATCTAACCCTGCATTCCTGGGTTAAATCACATTTAGTCAGGATGTGACTTATACTTATACCTTATACATCCTGACTAAATGTGATTTAACCCAGAAACACAGGGAGGGAGATATTGCACGTTCAGTTCCAGACCGCTGGAAGTGCTCTGAATTAGGCTTTGGCTTAAGGGAATTCTGTGGCTGGCTTGATCTTCTATGTAGACCACTAAAACTTTCCCCATATCAGCAACATGGCTGTGTCACTTAGCATTCTTGTATTCCCTGGAGTAGTACTTTTAATTTCCATCACTGGAAGAATTGCAATAAAGCAAGTATTGCAATAAAGTGAATCACACAAATTTTTTTTGGTTTCCAAATGCATATAAAAGTTACATTTACGGCTGGGCGCGATGGCTCACGCCTGTAATCCCAGCACTTTGAGAGGCCGAGGCGGCCAGATGATGAGGTCAGGGGTTCGAGACCAGCCCGACCAACATGGTGAAACCTCATCTCTAAAAACACCAAAACTAGCCAGGCTTGGTGGCACGTGCCTGTAATCCCAGTTACTCAGCAGGCTGAGGCAGAAGAATTGCTTGAACCTGGGAGGCAGAGGCTGCATTGAGCTGAGATGGCGCCACTGCACTCTAGCCTGGGTGAGAGAGCGAGACTCCATCTCAAAAAAAAAAAAAAAAAAAAAATTACATTTATGCTCTAATGTAGTATATTAAGTGCGCAATAGCATTCTGTCCAAAAAATGTACATACTTAAATCTTAAAATATTGTTTTTGTTTGTTTTGAGATGAGGTCTTGCTTTGTCACCCAGGCGGCTGGAGTGCAATGGCCTGATCACGCCTCACTGCAACCTCTGCCTCCCGGGTTCAAGCAGTTCTCCTGTCTCAGCCTCCCGAGTAGCTGGGACTACAGGCGCCTGCCGCCATGCTCGGCTAATTTTTTTTTTTTTAGTAGAGACGGGGTTTCACCGTGTTAGCCAGGATGGTCTCGACTCCTGACCTGGTAATCTGCCCACCTAGGCCTCCCAAAGTGCTGGGATTACAGGCGTGAGCCACTGCGCCAGGCAATATTGTTTTTTAGAAAAGCTTCAGTATGCTGTTTTCACCTGTGAATAGCCACTGCACTCCAGCCTGTGCAACAGAGCAATAATTTGTCTTTAGGAAAATAAAACAAAAAGACTGGGTGTAGTGGCTCACGCCTGTAAACCCAACACTCTGGGAGGCTGAAGCGGGAGGATCAGCTGAGGTCAGGAGTTCAAGACCAGCCTGGCCTGGCCAACGTAGTAAAACCCCATCTCTACTAAAAATACAAAATTTAGCCGGGCATGGTGGCAGGTGCCTGTAGACCCAGCTCGGGAGGCTGAGGCAGGAGCATTGCTTGAACCTGGGAGGTGGAGGTTGCAGTGAGCCGAGATTGCGCCACCGCACTCCAGCCTGGGTGACAGAGTGAGACTCCGTCTCAAAATAAATAAATACATAAACAAATAAGTAAAACAAATAACCTAACATTTAAAAAAAAGTGTATTACTGGGTGGGCGCAGTGGCTCATGCCTGTAATCCCAGCATTTTAGGAGGCCGAGGTGGGTGGATTGCCTCAGTTCAAGGGTTCAAGACCAGTCTGGTCAACACGGTGAAACCCAAAATACAAAAAACTTAGCTGGGTATGGTGGTGTGAGCCTGTAGTCCCAGCTATATTACTAAATAGTAATTTGGTGAGAATATGCCAAGAACCTCAAGTCTGAACTGCTTTTTATCCAAGGCTGCCGTCTCAGTTATCTTTGATATGCTACGAAGCACCTGGCCTAAATTAAACAGAATTTATATATGCCACTTCATGATACGAAGACGGCATACTGAGCATTTGTCACGTTAAGAATAGCTGTGCTTGGCTGGGCCGTGGTGGCTCACGCCTGTAATCCCAGCACATTGGGAGGCCGAGGCAGGCAGATCACGAGGTCAGGAGATGGAGACCATCCTGGCTAACAAGGTAAAACCCCGTCTCTACTAAAAACACAAAAATGTAACCAGGTGTCCTGGCACGCGCCTGTAGTCCCAGCTAGCTACTTGGGACGTTGAGGCAGGAGAATCGCTTGAACCTGGGAGGTGGAGGCTGCAATGAGCTGAGATCATGCCACTGCACTCTAGCTTGGGCGACAGAGCGAGACTCCGTCTCAAAAAACAAACAAAACCAAATGAAATGAAATGAAATAAAATAAAATAAAATAAGATAAAATAAAATAAAAGTTTTGCTATGTTGCTCAGGCTGGTCTCTAACTAATGGGCTCAAGCAATCCTCCCACATCAGCATCTGCAGTAGCTGGGACTACAAGCCCACATCACCGCACCTGGCTAGCCCTTTTTGAATATCCTATTTAGTGGCATTAAGTACATTCACCTTAGGCAACCATCCATCTCTAGAATTTTTCCATCATGCCAATCTGAAATTCTGTACATATTAAATGATAACTTCCCATTCCCTCCTCCCCCACAGACTGTGGTAACCACTATTCTTTTTCTTTTCTTTTCTTTTCTTT
>NW_012102266.1:3759534-3767639 GCF_000951045.1 Mandrillus leucophaeus
TTTTTTTTTTTTTTGAGACGGAGTCTCGCTCTGTCGCCCAGGCTGGAGTGCAGTGGCACGATCTCCACTCACTGCAAGCTCCGTTGCCTCCCGGGTTCACGCCATTCTCCTGCCTCAGCCTCCCTAGAAGCTGGGACTACAGGCGCCTGCCACCATGCCCGGCTAATTTTTTTATATTTTTAGTAGAGACGGGGTTTCACCGTATTCGCCAGGATGGTCTCGATCTCCTGACCCCGCGATCCACCCACCTCGGCCTCCCAAAGTGCTGGAATTACAGGCGTGAGCCACCGCGTCTGGCCTGGGTTGTTTTATTTAGTATGATGTTTTAATGTTCCTCCATGTTGTAGCATGTATCAGAATATCACTCCTTTTTGTGGGTAAATGATATTCCATTGTAGGTGTATACCACATTTTGCTTATCCATTCATTAGTTGATCAACATTTGGGTTGTTTCCACATTTTTGCTCTTGTGAATAATGCTGCTATGAACACTGGTGTACAAATATCTGTTCACATTCTTGGTGTCAATTCTTTTGAGTATATTCTGAGAAGTGGAATTGCTGAATCATATGGTAATTCTACGTTTAATTTTTTGAGGAACTACCAGGCTGTCTTTTACAGTGGCTGCATCACTTTACGTATGGTAGTTGTTGTGTAGCCAAATTATGTGAATAAATTATTTGCTGTAGGAAATTGGCACTTGGATACTCTAAACCAATACAGAAAATGTATCTCTCTTAAGGAAGGAGACCACTACTACTCCTGCTGCCCTCCTCCCTCCACCTTGCGTAGTTCACAAGACAGGAGGAAAGAGAGAAAGAAAAAAGTTAGAAAGAAATAAAAATAAGATAAATAGCCAGACAACCTTGACGCCACCACCCTGCCCTAGCGGTTAAAAAAAGTAGTAATAATAACATCAACCCCTGACCTAAACTACTTATGTTATCTGTAAATTCCAGACACTGTATGAAAAAAGCATTGTAAAACTTTTTGTTCTGTTAGCTGATGCATGTAGCCCCTAGTCACGTTTCCCACGCTTGCTCGATCTATCACAACCCTTTCACGTGGACCCCTTAAAGTTGTAAGCCTTTAAAAAGGCCAAGAATTTCTTTTTCGGGGAGCTCGGCTCTTAAGATGCTAGTCTGCTGACGCTCCCGGCTGAATAAAAAAACCTCTTCCTTCTTTAATTCAGTGTCTGAGGAGTTTCGTCTGTGGCTCGTCCTGCTACACTCTCACTAAAATTGTTTGATGCATCAAAGAGTTTTCTGCCAAACACTTCTAATTACCATGGTGATTAATTACCAGTATCCAGAATCTTAGGTATAGGTGTGTTGGAGTAGTCAGAAAAGAGGAGGTTAGGTGGAATCAGCAAGTAGCAAAAATATTTCCAAATCTTGCCAGGCGTGGTGGCTCACACCTGTAATCCCAACACTTTGGGAGGTTTAGGTGGGGGGATCACTTGAGCTCAGGAGTTTGAGACCAGCCTGAGGAACATGATGAAACCTCACCTCTACAAAAAACAAAAAATTAGCCAGGCATGCTCTCTTTCCTCCTGAATTGTGCACTTATAGACCCAGCTACTCGGGATGCAGAGGTTGCAGTGAGCCGCTGGGCAACAGAGCGAGACTCTGTATCAAAAATAAATAAATTAATTAATTAAACATCCTGCAACTCTATTTCAGTTTGGTTCATCTGACATTGAAGATCAACGAGGATGAATAATAAAGATACAGTGAGGAGGAGAGAAAGGTAGAGGAATGTGGTAAGATTAGGCAGTGGAACTGGATTGGTCTGCTGATTCTTATGTGCTTAGTGTGAAATGAATGTCAGCAAGGCAGTGTTCCTTCCTCCTCCACTTCATCTCAGATTATCTCAGAGTCGGTTTCCTTGCTAAAGCTTGTATAATCTCTAAGTTATGCAACTGACTTAAGACCTTTAAACAAATTGAACTTGCAGGTGAAATACAAATTTACAACACATTAAACATTTATCAGAGACAGTAAGAGAGCAGAGATTGAAACACTTTATTATTTTACTCTTCTTCCATCAGACTAGTCGCCTCCTGAAGCCATGGGAAATCACAGTGCTTTGGTATCTGGAGAGAGGCGAATGCAGAGGCATATCTGCAATTTTTATTTCTGGTGGGCCTTTCTGCAAGACAACTTTGCGATCTTCCCCATGGCAAAGCCTTTCACTGTGATCCAAAAACAGAGAGTCTTCTAAAGGGCCAGTATGGATTCCACACACTTCTGCTCGCTAAGAGGAAAGAAAATCTTCTCTGTTACACATCAAACATCATTTTCTTGTTAGATTAAGAAGGAAGTTTCACCAGGAGCCATGGCTCATACCTCTAATCCCAGCACTTTGGGAAGCCAAGAAAGATTGCTTGAGCTCAGGAGTTTGAGACCAGCCTGGGCAACATAGCAAGACGCCATCTATACAAAAAATAAAAAATTAGGTGGGTATGGTGGCACATGTCTGTGAGGCTGAGGCAAGAGAATCCCTTGATCCTGGGAAACCAAGGCTGCAGTGAGCTATGATCACACCCCTGCACTTCAGCCTGGGCAAGAGAGTGAGACCCCATCCCCTCTCCAAAAAAAGATGGAAATTTCCCCATAGTTTTTCTAACCATCCTGGTTGAGAAGGAAGCTCTGCTGAACAGAGGAACATCCCTTTTCTAAAAGCAATGCTTTGTGGGTCAGTGTGATCTGACTACCAGAAAGAGTCATGCAGATTATAAAGGTGATACATTTGGAGGCAGATCGTTGAACTTGAGCTTCACTGCTTAACGTGACCTTTTCAAGTCCTTTACTCCCAGAAGACTCAGTTTTTTCAAATATAAAATGGGAATATTAAAGGATTCTTTGAGTAGCAAATAAAATATATGTGAATGAAAAAGCTTTGCCAACTACTAAGTATCAAAAGGGTATAAAGTATAATGATGCTGTTATGACTGTAGAATAAATAAATAACAACTATTTGAAGTTATTAACTTAAATACATATCTACTTCTGATTCTTCAATATTGCCAAATAGCATTCTGGCCTGTTCTTGGGATGCAGTCCCAACTCTGGTATGTTGTGTTTATATATATATAACACACATATATATATATATATTTATCAAAAATAAATTAATTAATTAAACATCCTGCAAGTCTGTTTCAGTTTGGTTCATCTGACATTGAAGATCAAAGAGGATGAATAATAAAGATACAGTGAGGAGGAGAGAAAGGTAGAGGAATGTGGTAAGATTAGGCAGTGGAACTGGATTGGTCTGCTAATTATATATATATAAAATGCTGTGTTATATATATATATAGTTCACAGATGGGGGGCCTTAGTCTGTCACCCAGGCTGGAGTGCAGTGGTGCAATCGTAACTCACTGCAGCCTGGAACTCCTAGGCTCAAGCAATCCTCCTGCCTCAGCCTCCCAAGCAGCTGGAACTACAGCACACACCACAATGCACAATGCCTGGATAATTTTTTTTAATTTATAGACAGGATCTCGCTATGTTGCTCTGGCTGGTCTTAAACTCCTGGCCTCAAACCACGCCCCCGTCTCAGCCTCCCAAAGTGCTAGGATTAGAGGCATAAGTCACTGCACCCAGCCTCTGTGCTACATTTTTTAATGTTGTTAGATGCAGTTTTTAAACTCCTAATGGAAAAATGGTGAGGATAAATAAAAGGAAGGAAAGCATAAGTTAGCATTTACTCAGTGTGGGAACATTCACTTTACTTAATTACTTAATTCACTTATTTAAGTTTCATTGGTAGGAACACTGTCAACTAAATTGCAAAAGTAAAATAGCTCTGAAAAATGATGCTGAATCATAGCTCTAAAAGTAAGGTCAAGAATAAGTGTTTTGATGCAATCAAAACAAAGTTTTTCTTTACTGATTTTAACTTATAAAGTTTACAACCTATAATTCTCATAAATGAAAAAGTCAATACTGTTACCATGCGGAAGCTACTTAGGGCATTTAAAACGACCTTGATACGCTACTAAATTACATGAAATGCAGACTAATATTAAGACTGTAGTAAATCTGAGTAAACATATTTGTTTATTTATTTATTTATTTTGAGATGGAGTCTTGCTCTGTTGCCCAGGCTGGAGTGCACTGGTGTGATCTGGCTTGCTGCAACCTCTGTCTCCTGGATTCAAGTGATTCTCCTGCCTCAGCCTCCCAAGTAGCAGGGATTACAGACATGTGCCATCATGCCCGGCTAATTTTTGTATTTTTAGTAGAGATGGGGTTTCACCATGTTGGCCAGGCTGGTCTCGAACTCCTGACCTCAGGTTATCTGCCTGCCTCGGCCTCCCAAAGTGCTAGGATCACAGGCATGAGCCATCGCAGCAGCCACAAAATGTTTTAAAACAAACCTGTTGGAATCCCTGCTTTAGATTATTTTGAGCATATACCTAGAAGTGGAATTGCTGAATCATATGGTAATTCTATGTTTAATTTTTTGAAGAATGGTCTCACTATCTTCTACAGTGGCTGCAGCATTTTACCTATATAGTTTTCCTGCTGTTTTAAAACTATTGACTGGAGCCGGGTATAGTGGTTCATGCCTGTAATCCTAGCACTTTGGGAGGCCAAGGCAGGAGGATCGCTTGAGCCCAGGAGACCAACCTGGACCGCATAGAGAGATCCCATGTCTACAAAAAATACCAAAACTCTCTGGGCATGGTGGCATATGCCTGTAGTCCCGGCTGCTCAGGAGGCTGAGGTGGGAGGATCACCTGAGCCCAAGAGGTTGCTGCAGCTGCAGTGAGCCATGACTGCATCATTGCACTCCTGTCTGGGTGACAGAGTGAGACCCTATCTCTAAATAAATAAATAAATAAATAAATAAATAAATAAATAAATAAAGTAGGACCGGCGTGGTGGCTAACTCCTATAATCCTAGAACTTTGGAAGGCCGAGGCAGTAGGATCACTTGAGCTCAGGAGTTCAAGACCAAACTGGAAGTCATAGTGAGACCTCATCTCTACTAAAAATCAAAAAGCTAGCAAGGCGTGGTGATGTGCACCTGTAATCCCAGCTACTTGTGAGGTTGAGGCAGGAGAATCAATTGAGCTCAGCAGATTGAGGCTGCAGTGAGCTTTGATCATGCCACTGCACTCCAGCCTGGATGACAGAGCAAGACCCTGTCTCCAAAAAAAAAAAAAAAGGAATAAGTAAATAAAACTGCTGACTGAACAGGAGCATTGAATGGGTAAATCATGTGTAAAACTAGCCAAAATATTCCCATGCCTCGCTATCTGAATATGCAGTACAACCTAAAAAATATACACTCTGTAGTGTACCTTTAATATTAATGGCATCTTCTGATGATGAGTTTAACAACTTTTAGATAGCATCACGTGAAATTTCTGAAATTCTTCAGTATATAAATAGGTTATTTAAAGAAATATTACTATTTAACATTCATTTGCAAGTTTATGTGCAGTACATCAAAACAGTTTTTGTATAGTTATGTACATCTATCACAGATATACTAAATTATATATATATTACTTATTTATTTATTTAGAGACAGAATCTAGCTCTGTCGCCCAGGCTAGATTGCAGTGGCGCAATCTCGGCTCACTGCAACCTCTGCCTCCCGGGTTCAAGAGATTCTCATGCCTCAGCCTCCCAAGTAGCTGGGATTACAAGTGCCCGCCACCATGCCCAGCTAATTTTCATATTTTTAGTAGAGACGGGGTTTCACCATGTTGACTAGGCTGGTCTTGAACTCCTGACCTCAAATGATCCACCAGCCTCTGGTCTCCCAAAGTGCTACAATTATTAGCATGAGTCACCGTATCCAGCTTAATGTTTTTTTTTTTTTTCTTATGTATGCTTATGGGGAAATACCTTCAGATTCACATTCCTGAATATCATGTTTTCTTTCCAAGGCATAACATAACGTCTTGGGATCATCCCTTGCTTTAATGAAAATTGTGGCAAATGAATCTCCTCATACCTGACGATTAGGAAAGCAAGAAGAAAAGATATCTTGTGAGCCAAATACAATCATTTTAGCATCATTCCATGGACTGGAGGCAGTTGTGCATTCACGTTTAGTCCCCTGCTGCTGCAGGACAGACAGCTGTGCTATTGAAACTCAACTAAAAGATAACCATTTAAGTACCCAGGTATCACCAAGATCAAGTCAGGGCCAGGTATCTGTAACTCTAACTGCATGCTATCCTTTACAATTTGCCCACAATGTCCATTTTAATCTGACTTTTTTTTTTCTTTTTTTTTTTTTTAATAAGATGGAGTGCATCACCATGCCCAGCCGGGGTTTTGCCATGTTGGTCAGGCTGGTCTCAAATTCCTGACCTCAAGTGATCCACCCGCCTTGGCCTCCCAAACTGTTGACTTTAGAGCCGTGAGCCACTGCATCAGGCCCATTTTAACTTGACTTTAAGGGAAAAGTCAAGGCACCTGGGTTTGCCTCAGGCCTGCCCACTGCCTAAAGGAAATGTCTGGCCAGCCACAAAAAACAGTAACTATATTGACTTCTGAATTTATGTTTGCTCTACACTCAGGTCACACTTGCTTTCCTTGCACACATATTTCCCTCTGGAACATAAAACTTTCTATATAGATGCCAAAGGGGAACACAAAGTTATTGACCTTATCTTTGTAGCTCCCAGGTAGCAAAACAAGCAAACAAAAACCCCCAGAACCCCGTAAGTCCTTACTTATTAGCAGATTTGTAGGGACTCTCATCAGAGCAGTTGTTACTGAGTTTAGGCGAAGTAGGATAAGTATCTTTCCCTGAAGCCATTCCTGACAGCAGTGGATGGAATTCTCATCTACTTTACTAACTCACTAGTCTAATTATGATGACAACGCTGCTCTGATGTAACAATGTTTTGCTAACTTCATAGTAACTCTCAGCAGTTATAGTAGCAGTTAAGCGTGTCCAGCTTACAGGTGTGGTGGTGGGTGCCCGTAATCCCAGCTACTCAGGGGGCTGAGGCAGGAGAATCACTTGAACCCAGGAGGCAGAGGCACTGCACTCCAACCTGGGTGACAGAGTGAGATCTATCTTAAAAAAAAAAAAAGTGTCCAGCTCAGAGCTATTTTAAGGGCTTTTAAAAAAATCCCCCTTCTGGCCTGGCACAGTGGCTCATGCCTGTAATCCTAGCACTTAGGGAGGATGAGGCAGAAGGATCACTTGAGCCCAGGAATTCGAGACCAGCCTGGGCAACATAGTAAATTCCTATCTCTACAAAAAATAAAAAAATTTGGCCGGGTGTAGTGGCTCATGCCTGTAATCCCAGCACTTTGGGAGTCCAAGGCAGGTGTTATCACTTAAGGTCAGGAGTTCAAGACCAGGCTGGCCAACATGGTAAAACACCATCTCTATTAAAAACACAAAAATTAGCCAGGCATGGTGGTGTGCACCTGTAATCCCAGCTACTCGGGAGGCTGAGGCAGGAGGACTGCTTGAACCCGGGAGGCGGAGGTTGCAGTGAACAGAGATGGTGCCAGTCCAGTCCAGCCTGGGTGACAGAGCAAGACTCTGTCTCAAAAAATTAAATAAATAAATAAATAAATAAGCCAGGCATGGTCACGTGTACTTGTGGTCCCAGCTACTTGAGAGGCTGGGGCCAGAGGATCACTTGAACCCAGGAGGCTGAGGCTGCAGTGAGCTGTGATTGCACCACTGCACTCCAGTCTGGGCAACAGAGCAACAGCTTGTCTCCAAAAAATAAGACAAGACAAGACAAAACAAAACAAAACAAAACAAATCTCTTGAGTAAAACATCATTCTTATAATGAGCAATTAAAAAATGAAGATGTTTGTTTGTGACATAATACAAATTTGACACATACTAGAAAATATGTTGAACTGAACAATTATTCAGGCTGGGCACGGTGGCTCACGCCTGTAAGCCCAGCACTTTGGGAGCCTGAGGCGGGCAGATCATGAGGTCAGGAGATCGAGACCTTGCTGATTAACATGGTAAAACCCCATCTCTACTAAAAAATACAAAAAAAATTAGCCGGGCATGATGGTGGGCGCCTGTAGTCCCAGCTACTGGGGAGGCTGAGGCAGGAGAATGGTGTGAACCTGGGAGACGGAGCTTGCAG
>NW_012102266.1:3767699-3773645 GCF_000951045.1 Mandrillus leucophaeus
AAAAAAAAAAAAAAAAAAATCGCTTCAAATTAACATTCTTTATTGGTCCATGGCTGATTTTCCTCTTTATATATTGCGCATGCCACCTACAGTCAACTGATTTTCAACAAAGGTGCCAAGAACACACATGAGGGAAAAGACAGTCTTTTCAATACACGGTGCTGGGGAAATTGAACATCCCCATGAAGAAGAATGAGACTAGACTCCTACCTCTTACCATACACAAAAATCAACTCAAAATGGATTAGGATTAAATGTAGCTTGAAATTACAAAACTACTAGAAAACATACGGAAATAGTCTACAACATTGGGCTGGGCAAGGTTTTTTTGTTTGTTTTTTTGTTTTTTCTGAGACAGGGAGGTTCTCTGTCACTCAAGGTTGAGTGCAGTGGCGCAATCACTGCTCCCTGCAGCCTCAACCTCAATCAATCGTGGGCACAGGTGAGCTTCCCACCCCAACCTCCCGAGTAGCTGGGACCACAGGTGTGCACCACTATGCCTGGCTAATTTTTAATTTTTTTGTAGAGATGGGGTTTTGCCATGTTCCCAGGCTGGTCTTGAACTCCTATGCTTATGTGATTCACCCACCCTAGCCTCCCAAAGTGCTGGGATTACAGGTGTGAGCCACTTCGCCTGGCCCAAGGATTTTTAAAATAAGACCTCAGCAAAACAGGCCAATAGCAAAAATAAACACATGGGATTACATCAAACTGACAGACTTTTGCACAGCAAAGGAAACAGGAGTGATGAGACAACCTACAGAATGGGATGAAACATCTGCAAAATATGTACCCGACAAGGGGTTAAAAACCAGACTATATAAAGAACAGTGAAAAATGACCAATCTGATTTAAAACTGGGTAAAAGGACTGGGTGTGGTGGCTCACGCCTATAATCCCAGCACTTTGGGAGGCTGAGGCAGGAGGATTGCTTGAGCCCAGGAGTTCGAGACCAGTGTGGTGTTAGGCATGGTGGATCCTCACGCAGGAAGGTCACTTGAGCCCCGAAGGTCGAGGCTGCAGTGAGCCATGACTGTGCCACTGCACTCCCAGCCCAGGCAACACAGCAAGACCCTGTCTCAAAAGGTAAAAGATCTTAGTAGGCATTTCTCAAAAGAATGCATGCAAAGGTCAAGTACATGAAAAAATGCTCAAATCACTATATACTGCACAACTGATACGTGTCCCATTTATGTTTCACCATCTATTACATTCAGCTCGAGTGTAAATCCAATTTGTCTAAACCCAAATCAATCCAGCCTATTTTATTTCCTAAGATTTGTCATATTGCAGAATATTTTAGATTATGAAAACTGATTTTAATAAAGGTTACAAGTGAGGATAAATGCTTAAACTACTAAAACAGAGAGATGGAGGGTTATTAGTGTAAGTCCTACCCACTGGCAAGTAGGAAAAATATTAATATTAGGCTAAGCAGGAAGAATTACTGCAAGACATGCTGGTTTGATGAGAGCATAAACTAAATGAATACATACCTAAGAACAGTTTGCACATCTTCATTTGGATAGCCAGAAAGGTTCAGAAAGAGTCATCTTAGATACATTTTTATTTTATTTTTGGAGCCAGAGTCTTGCTCTGTGCCCAGTCTGGAGTGCAGTGGCATGATCTCCATTCACTGCAACCTCCTCCTCCCAGGTTCAAGCAATTCTCCTGCCTCAGACTCCCGAGTAGCTGGGACCACAGGCACATGCTGCCATGCCTGGCCGATTTTTTGTATTTTAGTAGAGATGGGTTTTCACCGTGTTGTCCAGGCTGGTCTCGAACCCCTGAGCTCAGGCAATCCGTCTGCCTCGGCCTCCCAGTGTTAGAATTACAGGCGTGAACCACCATGCCCGGCTGATAAATTTTTAAAGAAACTTAAAAACTCCCCTTTCCTCAGCTGCTGCCAAGGTGCTTGGTCCTTCCAAGGAAGCTAAGGCCACACTGGGGTGAGAGCCTCACTTTATCCAGCGATTAGCACTGTGCCCAGCAGCGCCAACCCCACACATACCCGTGCCATGGCCTCCCTCTCCGAGCTTGCCTACATCTACTCGGCCCTCGTTCTGCATGATGATAAAATCAAAGCCCTCATTAAAGCAGCTGGTGTAAATGTTGAACCTTTCTGGCCTGGTGTGTTTGCAAATGCCCTAGCCAATGTCAGCATTGGGAACCCGATTTGCAATGTAAGGGCTGGTGGACCTGCAGTAGCTGGAGGTCCTGCCCACTCCACTGCTACTGCTTCAGTTGAAAAAAAGTGGAAGCAAAGAAAGAACAATCTGAGGAGTCTGATAAGGACATGGGCTTTGGTCTTTTTGACTAAACCTCTTTTATAGCATATTCAATAAAAACCTAAACTTTGAAAAAAAGAAATAAATAACCTTAAAAATTGAAGCACTGTTTTCTGTATGGCAGTAGGATGCAACACAAGCCAGAAATCTGAATGGTTTTCAAATGTCAAAGAAACAACTATTGGCCAGGTGTGGTGGCTCACACCTGTAATCCCAATACTTCGGGAGGCTGAGGCAGGTGGATCACCTGAGGTCAGGAGTTCAAGACCAGCCTGGCCAACATGGTGAAACTCCATCTCTACTAAAAATACAAAAAAATTAGCTGGGTGTGGTGGCGTGTGCTTGTAATCCCAGCCACTTGGGAGGCTGAGGCAGGAGAATCGCTTGACCCAGGAGGCAGAGGTTGCAGTGAGCTGATATCGCGTCATTGCACTCCAGCCTGGGCGACAAAAGTGAAAACTCCCTCTCAAAAAAAAAAAAAAAAAAAAAACTATTGATAAAAAACCAGGAAAGTGTGGAGAAGAAACAATCTTGACGAAGATAAAGTAGCTTCAGGCATCAATGCCCTTAAAAAGGCATAATTTTGCTAGAAAAATTGGCAATATTTATAATATGTGGCATTTGAGTATTCAGATTATCTTTCTTAATGTACTAATTCTAAAATCACCTCCCATAAATTGTTTTGAGTCAATATCCAGTTACCTTTTTAAAATATTTTTCTTGGTTATAGCAATTTTATGAAAAAACATTCAAGATTTAAAATTATAATCACTTGAAGCTCATTAAGGACTGCCAAAAATCTAATTTTATTTTTGCATTCTTTATAAATAAAAAGCAACCGATAACCACTTTCCTCTTAGATCCAACTTCAATGACCATATTCTCAGAACTACCGAAAGACTTCAAGTACATTGTCTGAAGGAATAGTTTATAATGGCTGAATTTTACATTTTTGCTTAACAAACAAAATTTCTGCTTAATATATCAAGCATATTTTTGCTTAATATATTTTTGTAAACTACAGTTAACTCTTGGAATGTCTAAACTACCTTTATTTTCTTCATTAATGAGTAATTTAAAACTTCATGCACATGTAATATTTCATTATTATTATGAGACAAAGTCTTGCTTTGTCGCCCAGGCTCGAGTGCAGTGGCATGATCTCGACTCACTGCAACCTCTGCCTCCCGGGTTCAAGCGATTTTCCTGCCTCAGCCTCCCAAGTAGCTGGATTACAGGCATGCACCACCATGCCTGGCTAATTTTTTCTATTTTTAGTTGAGATGGGGTTTCACCATGTTGGCCAGGCTGGTTTTCAACTCCTGACCTCAAATGATCCACCCATCTCAGCCTCCCAAAGTGCTGGGATTACAGGCATGAGCCACTGTGCCAGCATATGTAACATTTGAAATACCTAACTTCCTTAACATAAGGTAAAACAGCCTTAGGCAGGCTGCCACTGGGAATGTTTGTTTTTCTTTTTCTTTGTTAAACTACAGACAGGGTCTCACGATGTTGCCCAGGTTGGTCTCGAACTCCTGGGCTCAAGCAATCTTCCTCTCTTGGCCTCCCAAAGTGTTGGGATTACAGGTGTGTGTCACCATGCCCAGCTTGAAAATTTTTTTAAAGTATGTAGTAATACACAGGAGTAGATCACATTTAGTATATAACCAAGTTAATTAAGAAGTCAAAAAACATGTTAAATTTAAGAATAAGGCTGGATGCAGTGGCTCATGCTTGTAATCCCAGCACTTTGGGAGGCAGAGGTGGGCAGACCACTTGAGGCCAGGAGTTCAAGACCAGCCTGGACAACATGGCGAAAGTCTTTACTAAAAATACAAAAATTAGCTGGGCGTGGTGGTGCACACCTGTGATCCCAGCTACTCAGGAAGCTGAGGCACATGATCACTTGAACCTGGGAAATGGCAGCTGCAATAAGCCGAGATCATGCCACTGCACTCTAGCCTGGGCGACAGACTGAGACTCTTAAAAATTTCTGACATTTATTTACTTCTGGACAAACAAATGAGTGGGATGAATCATCAGTATACACCTCTTAACTGTATCTTTTTTTTTTTGAGACGGAGTCTCGCTCTGTCGCCCAGGCTGGAGTGCAGTGGTGCAATCTCAGTTCACTGCAACCTCTGCCTCCCGGGTTCAGGTGATTCTCCTGCCTCAGCCTCCCCACTAGCTCAGATTATAGGCATGCATAACCACGCCTGGCTAGTTTTTGTATTTTTAGTAGAAACAAAGTTTCACCATGTTGGCCTGGCTGGTCTCAAACTCCTGACCGCAAGTGATCCGCCTGCCTCAGCCACCCAAAGTGCTGGAATTACAAGCGTGAGTCACCGTGCCTGGCCAATGTTAGTTTTTATCCTTAAAATTGCCTGAGTTCTTAGAACACAGAAAAAACAAATTTGAATGCATTTGTAACAGCTTAATAATTTATATGTCCCACTATGATTTTACTGGAATGTTTTAAAGTCAAAGCATAATTCACTGCAAAGATAAACTTGAAAAAGCAAACTTTCGAATAGTATGTTATGACCTAGACAAAACTGATTATCAACTAGTAATACTCACAATTAGCACGTGCAACAGAATGAGAAATCAAATCCTGTGCTATATACTCTTAAGTATTGTCAGACATGAGATATCCTTAAATGTTCTATCAATTGCATTCCTTTCTGCACATACACCATTTTAAACAAAACAATTGTCTTTCCTCCAGATTCTCATGTTTATCAGTGCAAAACATTGCAATCTCAGTAAAAATGGTTTATTACAATGTTATTTTAGAAAGGCTTAGTCCTCAAACTGTCAAAAATGTACTTAAAAAATGTCCAAATCATGAGAATGATCAACTTCAATGGCTTCCTCTGCATCCAACTTGGCTTCTCCATGTCCTTCCTGTGACTCATCAAGAGAGGCCAAGGCCTCATTTGTATCACTTGCAAAAGTTTCTCGTGATGTATCATCATCCTCTTGAAAATTTAGACTTTTAATAGCTTGTTTCATCTTTTTTCCCAACACTTGTGTTCTCCTCTTCCTAGCAGCTTTTTTATTTTCGTATTCCTTTTGGTTTTCAATGTAGAAAATGTCCTGTAATAAAGGAACAACTTTAGTAAGCAAGAACTACCACGTATTAAAAGTTTATTCCATGCCTGTCCCTTTAAAATCATTATCTCCACTTCTTACCAAAAAGAAGCAAATATCATTAGGCTCCTTATTAAGATGGAGTTCAAGATATTAAGTAAGTACTCACTGCAAGTAAAGGTTGAACTGATTTAAACCCAGCCTAGTGCTAGGTTTAGGGCCTATGCTTATTCTACCATAACATATCATCTCTACAGTTAAAAATTTCCTAAAGGCTGGGCATGGTGGCTCATGCCTATAATTCCAGCACTTTGGGAGGCGGAGGTGGGTGGTTCACTTGAGGTCAGGAGTTGCAGACCAGCCTGGCCAACATGGTGAAACCCTGTCTGTACTAAAAATACAAAAATTAGCCAGGTGTGGTGGCATACATCTGTAGTCCCAGCTACTAGGGAGGCTGAGGCAGGAGGATCATTTGAACCCAGGAGACAGAGGTTGCAGTGAGCCGAGACTGCGCCACTGCACTCCAGCCTGGGTGGCAGAGCAAGACTGTGTCTCAAAAAAA
>NW_012102266.1:3773695-3778951 GCF_000951045.1 Mandrillus leucophaeus
AAAAAAAAAAAAAAAAAAAAAAAAAAAAAAAAAAGAACCAAACCAAAACAACAAAGTTTTGGAGCATTTTGGATTTCTAGATTAGGGATCATCAAACTGTACTAAAACAGAGAAGGTTCAAAGCTTTAAAAAAGAAACTGGTGTTGGCAGGACACACTTCTGGGACCCTATTATCTTCTGGGCAGGGATTCCTAAAAGCTGCAGCCAAGCCAGTGCCTCTAATATTCTTAACGAATATAAATCCCAATGTCTTTTTGTTTATAAAAAGCACTATGGAAGATGGTGGGAAAAAGGAGACCCTCTCCTAAAATGTATGCTAAATAGTTATAAGCAGCACACAGAATTAACAGAGGAAGGTGTAAAGATCTTTGAAATGAAGGGGTAAGGGAAAACTTCAGAATATGAGTGTTTTGATGAAGAGAAATAATAAAAGTATTTGCTAAAGAGGAGGAACTGAGGATGGAGAAGGAGGGTACATATGTGAGAAAAGACAAAGGTAAACTCAGAAGATAATGAGGCTCGCTACCAGTTCTCAAGTGAGTACTTTTATGTACCAGGCATTTTGCTAAGGACTTTACACACACATTAACTCATTTCATCCTCACAAAAGCCTTACGAGGTAGTTATACTATCTTTGTTTTCAGATGTGGAAAATGAGGCACAAAATTACAGAGCTAACATGTGAAAGTATGAAGTCTGAACTCATATAAGATTTCTCTAATATTCTTCTTCTTAAAAGTTTTTGATAGAGATGGGGCCTTGCTCTGTCACCCAAGCTGGAGTGCAGTGGTATAATTAAACCTCACTGCAGCCTCGAATTCCTGGACTAAAGCAATCATCCTGCCTCAGCATCCCAAGTAGCTGGTGATTTCTCCCACATTCTTTTTTTTTTTTTTTTCTTCTTTTTTTTGAGACAGAGTCTGGCTCTGTCGCCCAGGCTGGAGGGTAGAGGTGCAATCTCGGCTCACTGCAATCTCTGCTTTCAGGGTTCAAGCAATTCTCATGCCTCGGCCTCCCGAGTAGCTGGAACTACAGGCGTGAGCTACCACACCCAACTAAATTTTGTATTTTTAGTAGAGATGGCGTTTCTCCATGTTGCCCAGGCTGGTCTCCAACTCCTGGCCTCAAGCGATCCACCTGCCTCGGCCTCCCAAAGTGCTGGGATTTACAGGGGTGAGCCACTGCACCCGGCCCAATATTCTTAAAATCCATTATACCGACTTCACAAAAGTGTGATGATTTGCAATTTTTTCCAAGAGCTCAATTACCTTTAATTCAAAGACTATGAAGAAGCCACAAGTAGAAGCATTTTCATTTTATATGGAAGCACATCCAAGCATCTTGCTAAGAATTCTAAGTAGTATAATGCTTGGTAACAATGAATAAATTTTATGAAGCTGTCCTTTTCTCTCCAAACATGGCAAGCCTTACTAAAAAGAAACTTTGGCCAAGTGCGGTAGCTCATGCTTGTAATCCTAGCACTTTAGGAGGCCGAGGTGGTCAGATCACTTGAGGTCAGGAGTTTGAGACCAGACTAGCCAATATGGTAAAATTCCATCTCTACTTAAAAAAAAAAAAATACAAAAATTAGGCTGGGCGTGCTGGCTCATGCCTGTAATCCCAGCACTTTGGGAGGCCGAGGTGGGCGGATCACTTGAAGTCAGGAGTTCAAGACCAGACTAGCCAATATGGTAAAATTCCATCTCTACTTAAAAAAAAAAAAATACAAAAATTAGGCTGGGCGTGCTGGCTCATGCCTGTAATCCCAGCACTTTGGAAGGCCGAGGCAGGTGGATCACGAAGTCCGGAGATCGAGACCATCCTGGCCAACATGGTGAAACCCCATCTCTACTAAAATACAAAAAATCAGCTGGGCGTGGTGGTGCGAGCCTGTAATCCCAGCTACTAGGGAGGCTGAGGCAGGGGAATCGCTTGAATGTGGGAGGCAGAGGTTGCAGTGAGCCAAGATCGCACCATTGCACTCCAGCCTGGGCGACAGAGCTAGGAGACTCCATCTCAAAAATTGAAAGAAAAAACAATAAACAAAATAAAAAGAAACTTTATTCCCATGCGTTATGAATTTAATAGAACAAAGTGGGAAATGGTTCCCAAAATGTTGTTGCAATACGTTAGTATCTTTTTTTTTTTTTTTAGACGGAGTCTCGCTCTGTTGCCCAGGCTGGAGTGCAGTGGCACGATCTTGGCTCACTGCAAGCTCCACCTTCTGGGTTCACACCATTCTTCTGCCTCAGCCTCCTGAGTAGCTGGGACTACAGGCGCCTGCCACTACGACCGGCTAACTTTTTGTATTTTTAGTAGAGACGGGGTTTCACTGTGTTAGCCTGGATGGTCTCGATCTCCTGACCTCGTGATCTGCCCAACTCAGCCTCCCAAAGTGCTGGGATTACAGGCGTGAGCCACCATGCCTGGCAATTGTTGTTAATATCTTTATCACAAAGGCAGGCAGGTAATTTGAGGGAAAATTTCCCCCTTCCCATCCATATCTATATATACTTAACTCTCCAAGTTAAGGAAGTTAAGGATCTAACTCTAGTGTTTTAGCTGAGCTTTTTTTTTTTTTTTTTTTTGAACAAAGTAAATAAAGTTTTAACTATTGCTTTTTCCCTTCAGAAAACTTTATATTTTTTAAAACAAAACTTAATTGTGAGGTCATGTACCCAAATGGAATTTTAAAACAGGAAAACAAATCCATTCAGTCAAGTTCTGGCTTCTAAGTTCTACATATGGTGACTGTTAGCAACACAGCAATGAAAAGAATAATTATAACATCATCATTTGGGTAGCATCTGAAATAAATTATGTATAATAAAATTGTATTGGTCAGGCATGGTGGCTCACACCTGTAATCCCAGGCCTTTGGGAGGCCCAGGCAGGAGGACTGCTTAAGGCCAGGTGTTTGAGACTAGACTGATCAATACAGAAAGACCTTGTCTCTACAAAACATTTAAAAAAGCCGAGAGTGATGGCATGTGCCTGTAGTCCCAGCTACTTGGGAGGGTGAGGCAAGAGGGTCACTTGAGCCCTGGAGTCTGAGGCTACAGTGAGCTATGATAGTGCCACTGGACTCCTGTGTGAGTGACAGCAGGAGATCTATCTCTTCAAAACAAAACTGCCGGGTACAGTGGCTCACACCTGCAATCCCAGCACTTTGAGAGGCCAAGGCATGAACATCATTTGAGCCCCAGAGTTCAAGACCACCCTGAGCAACACGGCGTGAGACCTGGGTGACAGAGTGAAACAGTCTCTTTTTAAAAAGAATTTTTTGACCAGGCGCAGTGGCTCACGCCTGTAATCCCAGCACTTTGGGAGGCCAAGGAGGGTGGATCACCTGAAGTCAGGAATTTGGGACAAGCCTGGCCAACATGGTGAAACCCCGTCTCTACTAAAAATACAAAAATTAGCCGGGTGTGGTGATATGCCTGTAATCTCAGCTACTCGAGAGGCTGAGGTGACAAAACTGCTTGAACCTGGGAGGCGGAGGACGCAGTGCACCAAGATCGCGCCATTGCACTTCATTCAGCCTAGGGGACAGAGTGAGACTCCGTCTTGCTGAGGCAGGAGAATGGCGTGAACCCGGGAGGCGGAGCTTGCAGTGAGCCGAGATCCGGCCACTGCACTCCAGCCTGGGAGGCAGAGCGAGACTCCATCTCAAAAAAACAAACAAACAAACAAACAAAAGAATGTCCTTGTAAATCAACATGTCCCTATTATTAGATATTCCAAATGTTTCTATTTTTTCTTATTATAATGCAAAGTTTCTGGCAGTTTAACATAAAAACTTTCTAGCATTAAAACCCTTTCCCTCAATGAGCTGGAATTACTGAATTACAAAGACATAATACAGTGAAAGTAACTCCAGCATGGGTTTGGAGTCAGAGTGGTCTGTGTGATCTCAGGAATATAATTTTGATTATTCTTCATTTGCATAACAAAGTAACACCCACAGTGATACAATGTGAAGATTAAGTTACATAATATTAATCTCTGGTCCAGTGGGAGGAAATCAATAAATGTTACAGTATTTCTTCTCTCCTGCCTGAGAATATTGTTTGTCCAAGGTTTAGTTACTTAGAAGGTATCTTTTAAGTACATACTTTTGTCAAGAATTATTTTGGGTGAGGGGAGAGAACATTAGAGTATAATCTTTGCTACCACTCAACAGTTGTGTTCCTAAGGAAACGTACATTGTCACAAATCATGTTACTGAAACAGTTGTTACAATGAAATGAAAAAAGTAGTTACTATACTAGAGATTTTAGATTTGCAGTAACAGTAACATTTTCTATAGGAATGTCAACATAGCAGACTCTTTTAAAGTGACTGTTAAGTGAACAGCCAGAAAACTTAGGGAAAAAGAGCACTGAGCAGATGCAAAATACAATTACCTGGACCAGCTCAAGGTAAGTGGCTTTATCTGTCATCATTAGCATTACAGTCAGTATGGCTAAAAGACACATTCTTATTAATCTTTATCACCATTGTTATCATAAGGAAAACACAGAGCTACTCAAATACAACAGCTGCATTAGATGTGTACCACCTCTTTCCTATGCAAGAGGTTAGTTCTCAATCTTTAGTATTTGAATAAATGCTAAGTACAAATTATGTTCACTGATTAACAAATTAAAAGATGTCTATAAAAGACATTCCCAATAACACAAAAATGACTTAAAATACTAAAGAGTCTCCGGGCGTGGTGGCTCATGCCTGTAATCCCAGCACTTTGGGAGGCCGAAGCGGGTGGATCACGAGGTCAGGAGATCGAGACCATCCTGGCTAACACGGTGAAACCCCATTTCTACTAAAAATAAAAAAAGTAGCTGGGCGTGGTGGCGGGCGCCTGTAGTCCCAGCTACATAGGAGGCTGAGGCAGGAGAATAGTGTGAACCCAGGAGGCGGAGCTTGCAGTGAGCTGAGATCGTGCAACTGCACTCCAGCCTCAGCGACAGAGCGAAACTCTGTCTTGGGGGGAAAAAAAACCCCAAAAAACTAGACAGTCTACACCTTCCAGTTTGTAATACTGGAGACAGAAGAATGAATTAAACAAAGCCAGGAGGAGACAATCACCAGAATATAATAAAGTAACCAAATATTCTGTAAGATAACCACCTGTAACTCTTCTTCTTCCTTTTTTTTTTTTTAAAAGACAGAGTCTTGGCCGGGCGCGGTGGCTCAAGCCTGTAATCCCAGCACTTTGGGAGGCCGAGGCGGGTGGATCACGAGGTCAGGAGATCG
>NW_012102266.1:3779508-3788327 GCF_000951045.1 Mandrillus leucophaeus
GTATTTTTTTAGTAGAGATGGGGTTTCACCGTGTTAGCCAGGATGGTCTCGATCTCCTGACCTCGTGATCCGCCTGTCTCAGCCTTCCAAAGTGCTGGGATTACAGGCTGGAGCCACCGCGCCCGGCCTTAACTCTTTAAAAGGTCTAAATCATGAAGGAAAATGTGGAGTTAAAAAGAATAAAGGAGGGCCAGGCGAGGTGGCTAACATCTGTAATTCCAGCACTTTGGGAGGCCACGGTGGGAGGACTGCTTGAGCCCAGGAGTTGAAGTCCAGCCTGGCCAACATGGTGAAACTCCGTCTCTACAAAAAATACAAAAATTAGCTGGCCATAGTGGTGCGTGCCTGTAGTCCCAGCTAATTGGGAAGCTGAGGGTCATCTAAGACCAGGGAGGTCAAGACTGCAGTGAGCCGTGATGATGCACTCCAGCTCGGGCAACAGAGTAAGACTTTGTCTCAAAAAAATAAAATAAAATAAAATAATTAAAAATATATAATAAAGGAGATTTAACAAATGGAATATGGAAACCTAGACTGTATCCTGCTTAGGAGGAAAGTATGTAAAATATATTCTTTTTTTTTTTTTTTTGAGACGGAGTCTCGCTCTGTCTCCCGGGCTGGAGTGCAGTGGCCGGATCTCAGCTCACTGCAAGCTCCGCCTCCTGGGTTTATGCCATTCTCCTGCCTCAGCCTCCACTACAGGTGCCCGCCACCTCGCCCGGCTAGTTTTTTGTATTTTTTTAGTAGAGACGGAGTTTCACCGGGTTAGCCAGGATGGTCTCGATCTCCTGACTTCGTGATCCGCCCGTCTCGGCCTCCCAAAGTGCTGGGATTACAGGCTTGAGCCACCGTGCCTGGCCGTAAAATATATTCTTGGGACAAATTACGAAACTGGAATAAGGCCTAGATATTGAATATTATGAAACTGTTTTTATTTCTCTTAGGAGTGATAACGGGTCTTGCGGTTATGTAGGGTATTGTCATTACTGGGACATACTTTTTTTTTTTTTGGTGGGAGATAGCACCGCGCTGAAGTGCTAACTGTACTACTCACTCCAGACTCACTGCCTGCCCTTATGCTTGTTCAAATAATTAGAACTAAGCATTTGATGCTTGCTATTTATTTCCACATGAAACAGAAAAAGACTGTATAGGCCAGGTGTAGTGGCTCATGCCTATAATCCCAACACTATGGGAGGCTGAGGTGGGTGGATCACTAGAGCCCAGAGTTCCAGACCAGCCTGGGCAACATCTCTACAAAAAAATACAAAAATTAGCTGGGTGTGGTGGCGCATGCCTGTACTCCCAGTTACTCTGGAGGCTGAGGTGGGAGGACCATTTGAGCCCAGGAGGCAGACGTTGCTCAGTGAACAGAAATTGTGCCACTGCACTCCAGCCTGGGCAACAGAGCTAGATTCTTAGACCCTGTCTCAAAGGATTAAATAAATAAATAAATAAATAAATAAATAAATAAATAAAGTGTATAGGTAAAGTAAGAACGGTTCATGCCTGTAATTGCAGCACTTTGGGAGATTGGGGCAGGAGGATTACTTGAGCTGAGATGTACAAGACCAGCCTGGGCAACATACCGAGACCCTGTATCTACAAAAAATAAAAAGTTGGCTGGGCGCCTGTAATCCCAGCACTTTGGGAGGCCCAGATGGGCGGATTGCTTGAGGTCAGGAGTTTGAGACCAGCCTGGCCAACACGGTGAAACTTCGTCTCTACTAAAAATACAAAAATCAGCCGGGCATAGTGGCATGTGCTTGTAATCCCAGCTACCTGGGAGGCTGAGGCACGAGAATCACTTGAACCCAGAAGGCAGAGGTTGCAGGGCGCTGAGATCACGCCACTGCACTCCAGCCTGGGCGACAGAGTGAGACTCCACCTCAAAAAAAAAAAAAGAATAAATAAAATAAAAGGCACAAATGTTCCTTAGAATAAGACAGTAACAAAATCAGTCCACTGAAGGCACAGCAGGTAATGGATATTCATAGAAAATGAAGCTAGAGGGTGAGTTACAAGTCAAATTATGATGGAGTTTAAGAGGTGAGGACATTATTATTACCTTAATTTGTTCCTCGCTGATACTAGGAGTGTTTTTCAAGAGATTCAGAAAAACTCCACCTGGTGTTCTTCTTCGACTACCATTCTACAAAAAGGAACAGAAAAGTTAAAGTGCATATACTCTTCCCATAAATGGTCAAGGCATCTTTTAACAGAGACACAATTAAGGAGATAGAAGGAATACCAGATCTGAAGTCCAGTCCTGATTCTGACTCTTATGAAATAGACAACACCAGTAAATTACTGAAATATGAGTTTCAGTTTCTTCATCTATAAAACGAAGGCCAAAGGTCTTTTGTCTTTTTTAACTCTGAAATTCTGTGATTTAAAAAATCTATATGGTAACAAAGAGAAATAGGCCACTCAGCTCAAATGACCTAACAAATCACTGGATTTTCTGTTTTTAACTGCCACCTGCTTAAGTCAGTAAATTTTTTTTTTTTTTTTGAGACGGAGTTTCACTCTTTTGCTCAGGCTAGAGTGAAGTGGCGTGATCTTGGCTCACTGTAGCCTCTGCCTCTCCCGCGGGGTTCAAGTGATTCTCCTGCCTCAGCCTCCTGAGTAGCTGGGATTATAGGTACTCACGACCATGCCTGGCGAATTTTTGTATTTTTAGTAGAAACAGAAATTGCCATGTTGGCCAGCCTGGTCTCGAACTCCTGACCTCAGGTGATCTGCCCGCCTTGGCCTCCCAAAGTGCTAGCATTACAGTTGCGAGCCACCGCATCCACCATGAATATTCTATTAGATGTTAAAACACATCATAAACCCTACATAATTAAAACTGTATGGTACCAAAATAAATCTAGAATGATCAGTGAAGCAAAACAGAAAATCCAGGAAAAAAGGCCAAATATATATTGGTATTTAGTCTATGATATAGATACTATCTTAAATTGGAGAAGATAAACATATTATTTATTTTACAGTATGGAACCTGACACAAGGCAGAGTGTTGCCTTGTTCGACCTCAGTTAAGCATGTGCATGTTGGACAACTCAAATTTTTTTAGAAACTGCACGTCTGTGAACGACTGTGAAACCACTAGCATTAATTTTGAGGTTAATAACTTTTTACCAAGTAGGCAAATTTGAAAATATAAAATCTACAAATAATGAAGATCAACTGAGCACGTATGTGTATATACACACAGTAATACAAATTATGATATAACCATTCACTGGAATGCTAGCAACTGCAAAAAAGAATGGAGGGGCTCTCTTTATATACTTCATAAGATTTCTAAGATACATTAAGTTAAAAAAGCAAGGTATAGAATAGTGTGTATAGTATATGACCACCTGTGTAAAAAAAAAAGTGTGTTGGAGCCACGCGCAGTGACTCACGCCTGTCATCCCAGCACTTTGGGAGGCCAAGGTGGGCAGATTATGAGGTCAGGAGTTTGAGACCAGCCTGACTATCATGGTGAGACCCCATCTTCTACTAAAAATATAAAAATTAGCTGGCCATGGTGGCGCGTGCCTGTAATCCCAGCTACTTAGAAGGCTGAGGCAGGAGAATTGCTTGAACCCGGGAGGCAGAGGTTGCAGTGAGCCGAGATCGCACCACTGCACTCCAGCCTGGGTGACAGAGCGAGACTCCATCTCAAAAAAATAATAATGTGTGTTCGGGAGAAGTCTGAGTGGCTCGAGGATACATGTGGTCGGGTAGCCTCTCACTACATACCTTTTACTCTTCTGAATTTTTACTGTGATAATAAACACATGACAAAAATTTTTACCGTCTTCACAATTTTTAAGTGTACAGTTCAGCAGTAAAGTATATTTACACTGTTATAAAATGATCTCCAAAACTGTTTCATCTTGCAAATCTGACACTCTGTACACATCAATTTTCCTCAGCCTCCTCCCTTCAGCCCTTGATACTCTTTCTTATGTTTTATCATGTGAACTGGTTGCCATTCAAACAACTGAATTTTTAAAAATAAGGAAATAGGTACATATACACACGTGTGGCCGGGCGCAGTGGCTTGTGGGTTGGGTGAGGCCAAGACGGGTGGATCACTTGAGGTCAGGAGTTTGAGACCAGCCTGGCCAACAGGGTGAAACCCTGTTTCTACTAAAAATACAAAATTAGCTGGGCATGGTAGGATATGCCTGTAATCCCAGCTACTAAGAAGGTTGAGGCAGAATTGCTTGAACCTAGGAGGCAGAGGTTGCAGTGAGCTGAGATGGCACCACTGCATTCTACCCTGGATGACAGAGCAAGACTCTGTCTAAAAAAAAACAAAAACCAAAAAACAAAAACCAAAAAACTCACACACATATTTTTGCAGGAGTTTGAGACCAACCTGGGCAACATGGTAAAACCTCATCTCTACAAAATATACAAAAATTAGCTGGGCATGGTGGCTCAAGCCTACAGTCCCAGCTACTTGGAAGGCTGAGGTGGGAGGACTGCTTGAGTCAGGGAGGTTGAGGCTGCAGTGACCTGATTGTGCCACTGCACTCCAGCGTGGACGAGAGTGAGACCCTGTATCAAAAAGAAAAAAAAAAGAAAGAAAAAAGAAAAAAAACCACCCATAATCCCACTACCCATAGGTAATCACTGTAACATTTCGACACATAATCTTTTTACTTTTATTTGACACAGTCTCACTCCGTCGCCCAGGCTGAAGTGAAGTGGTGTGATCATACCTCACTGCAGCTTGACCTCCTGGGCTGAAGGGATCTTCCCACCTCCTTAGCCTCCCGAGTAGCTGGGACTACAAGCACTTGCCACAACATCCAGCTAATTTTTGTATTTTTTTGTAGTGATTAGGTTTCACCATGTCACCCAGGATGGTCTCAGAATTACAGGTGTGAGCCACCACACCTGGACATCTTTTTACTTTTTTGTATGCCACATACATTTGTAACCCAACCCCAAATGGGATTCTGTTATATAAATTGGTTTGTTTGTTTATTTATTTATTTTTGAGACAGAGTTATGTTCTTGTTGCCCGGGCTAGAATGCAGTGGCACATTTCTGCTCACTGTAACCTCTACCCCCCTGGTTCAAGCGATGCTCCTGCCTCAGCCTCCCGAGCAGCTGGAATTACAGGCACATGCCACCATATCAGGCTAATTTTGTATTTTTAGTAGAGATGGGGTTTCACCTTGTTGGCCAGGCTCGTCTTGAACTCCTGACCTCAGGTGATATGCCCGTCTCAGCCTCCCAAAGCGAGTAAGCCACTGCGCCTGGCCAACTGGTTTGTAATCTGTGTCTTTTCATTTAACAATCCATTATACACACCCTTCCATGTTCATGTTAAATAGACTTTTGAGACTCTGGAGCTAATGTGAATTTTTGGACACTGCTCTTTAAACTGGCTAAAAACCTTGGAGTAATCCTTGACTCTTCCTTTTCTTACATCCTGCATCTAATCCACTAGGAAATTCTGTTGGCTGTATCTTCCATATATACTCAGAATCTGACCACTTTTCCTTCACCCCAGTGCTACCATGCTGGTCAGACCCACCTGGAATGGCATTTCCTGCTTCTACTCTTATCCCTCAAAACAGCAGCTGAAAGGAAATGCATTTCTTTTTCTTTTTTTCTGAGACTGAGTTTCACTCTTGTTGCCCAGGCTGGAGTGCAATGGCGTGATCTCGGTTCATGGCAACCTCCACCTCCTGGGTTCAAACGATTCTCCTGCCTCAGCCTCGTGAGTAGCTGGGATTACAGGAATACACCACCATGCCCGGCTAATTTTTGTGTATTTTTAATAGAGATGGGGTTTCGCTATGTTGGTCAGGCTGGTCTTGAACTCCCAACCTCAAGTGATCCGCCCGCCTCAGCCTCCCAAAGTGTTGGGATTACAGGTATAAGCCACCACGCCCGGCCTAGGAAATGCATTTCTTATCATTCAAAACCCTCTATGGACTATCTCATTTAAAGTAAAAGGCAAATTCCTTAAGATGGCAAACAAGTTCCCACTAGACCTGGCCCAATTACCTCTCTAACCTTATATCCCAACTCACTCTCTCATGCACTCTGCTCCTGCCACACTGGCCCCTTGTTCAGACAGGAACTAGGTAGAGATTAGGGTGGAAAGAGCAGCCTTGCCAAGTTCAGGGTAAGAGCCTGTCTTTAAAATTTTGTCCATTATGGATTTTTTGCATTAATTTTGATTTTTGAAATTGGTACATTCAAATATTATTTGTTTTGATTACTGAGTTTTTAAGGCACTCTCAAATTTTGCACCTCAAGCAAGTAAATTATTCACTTCACCCCAGTTCTGGCCTTGCTGGGCACCCTTCACTTCTACAATGGGTGTTACTTCTACTTGGTCTACTCTTCCAGCAGTAGTCATTGCTTCACCTCAAGTCTTCGTTCAAATGGCGCATTCTTAATAACATCTACCCAGACCACTCTAGTTTAACTGCAACGTCCCCCTCTCCACTACTCCCTATAGCTCCATCTGATTTCTTTCTTTTACCATAGGATGTATCACTTTTTATTTTTTTTGAGACAGGGTCTCGCTCTGTCACCCAAGCTAGAGTGTAGTGGTATGATTACGGTTCATTGCAGCCTTGACCTCCCAAGTTCAAGTGATCCTCTCACCTCAGCCTCCTGGATAGCTGGGACTAAACACATGTGCTACCAAGCCCAGCTTACATATATATATGTATGTTCATTTTTTTTTTTTTTTTTTTTTTTTTAGAAACAGGATTTCACCGCGTTGCCCAGGCTGGTCTCCAACTCCTGTACTCAAGCCATCTACCCTCCTCGGCCTCCCAAAGTGCTGGGATTACAGGTGTGTCCAGTCAATGTATCAGTTTTTAACGTACTTGAAGTTATACTTATTGTTTATAGACTGTCTTCCTCTCCCCCAACCACACCATAAGCTCCTTCCTTCAGAACAGTGCCTGGCATGTAGAAAGCACTAAATTCAAGGACAGAATGTATCCAAAGAAGTAAATTTGGAGGCCAGACATAGTGGCTCACACCTGTAATCCTAGCACTTTGGGAGACCGAGGCTGGCAGATTGCTTGAGCTCACAAGTTCAAAACCAGCCTGGGCAACATGATGAAACTCCGTCTCTATTAAAAACACAAAAAAATTAGCCAAGCTAATTTTTAGCAAGCAGTGGCATGCACCTGCAATCCGAGCTACTCAGAGGCTGAAGTGGGGGATGGCTTGAGCCTGGGAGGGGGAGGTTACAGTGAGCTAGATCACACCACTGCACTCCAGCTTGGGCAACAGAGCCAGACTGTGTCTCAAAAAATAAAATAAAATAAAGTAAATTTGAACTTGCATCTTCCCAATATTCAGTTAATCTGCATTAGCTCATTGGAATATAAAGTTTTATTACTACAGTATTAAAATATTGATGAAATCTGTAACTGTGTTTAACTGAATGAAAATTGAAGTACTTTTAACAATGACACAAATAGGGATGGCAGTGCATTCGTGATTATTATAATTTGTTTTGTTGCTAACTTCTGTTTTGACTCCTGTAATTTATGTTCATAGGCTATTTCCTTAGCCAATGCTATCAATCTTAACTGGGTTTTCTTTCTCCCCATGTTTAAAGCACAATATTGATCTACTCCCTTGTGATGTCATTATACTATTCAGACTTAACCAGTAAAAAAAACAAGGAAGTCATTCAAACCTTCATCCTCACCCGGTGGTGAAAGCTGAATTACATGAGATGTGCCAAACCCTTCTACAACTGCCAGTGCTCGTGATCTGGCCTAGGCAGAGCAGCTCTTTCTGTCATTCTGAAACAGTTAAGTGCTTCTCAAACTTTTCTCCCATTATTACTCCAGGACCCTTTTTAGACTTCCCCCAGCTTTCATTCCTACACCCAGGAAATTTTAATACATACAAAAATACTGTGTACCTATTTGTGCTTTCCTGTGTATCTATCTGTGCTCATATAACAAAAGTGTTGGCCGGGCGCAGTGGCTCAAGCCTGTAATCCTAGCACTTTGGGAGGCTGAGGCGGGTGGATTGCCTGAGCTCAGGAGTTCTCAACCAGCCTAGGCAACACGGTGAAAATCTGCCTCTATTAAAATACAAAAATTAGCCAAGCGTGGTGGTAGATGCCTGTAGTCCCAGCCACTCGGGAGGCTGAGGCAGGGGAATTGCTTGAACCCAGAGGCGGAGGTTGCAGTGAGCTGAGATCGCACCACTGCACTCCAGCCTGGTTGACAGAGTGAGACCCCGTCTCAAAAAACAAACAAAAAAAGCTATTTTTTTGCCCTCTTTTTCAAGAACGCATGAATTAAGTGAACCAAAAAGAATACTTCTGTTTACCATTGCTAAAGTGCTGGACACCGTGGTCAGTACTTTACGTGCATCATCTCCTCTACTCCTTACAAAGTAGGACTAATCTCCATTTTACAGCTGAGGAGACTGAGGCTCCAGGGAGTCAAACAATTTAGCCAAATTTCAATTAATACGCTGAAAATCTAGAAGTAAAAAAGGGTACCTAAACTCTAAAACCCATATTCTCAATATCTGAGCTCCTAGGCTCCCCTAGACTCTATTGTCTTAAAATTTCAACCCCTTGGCCAGGTGCAGTGGCTCACGCCTATAATCCCAGCACTTTGGGAGGCCGAGGTGGGTGGATTGCCTGAGGTTAGGAGTTTCAGACCAGCCTGGCCAACATGGTGAAACCCCATCTCTACTAAAAATACAAATATTAGCCGGGTGTGGTGGTGCACGCCTGTGATCTCAGCTACTTGGGAGGTTGAGGCAGGGGAATCGCTTGAACCCGGGAGGCGGAGGTTGCAGTGAGC
>NW_012102266.1:3788397-3789050 GCF_000951045.1 Mandrillus leucophaeus
GACCAGCCTGACCAACATGGAGTAACCCCGTCTCCACTAAAAATACAAAAAAAAGTAGCCAGGCCTGGTGGCGCATGCCTGTAATCCCAGCTACTTGGGAGGCTGAGGCAGGGGAATCGCTTGAACCCGGGAGGCGGAGGTTGCAGTGAGCCAAGACTGAACCACTGCACTCCAGTCTGGGCGACACAGCAAGACTCCTTCTCAAAAAAAAAAAAAAAAAAAAAATTAATTAAAAAAAAATTCAACCCCTACCTTTAACGAATCATGTAAGAAATGTTTTGGTGACTATACAGTAACAGGCTACAATTTATCTGTTTTCTTTTGTCAGGAAAGTATAATTAATACAGTCTATAACTGTATTAATTTTTTTTTTCCAGACGGAGTTTTGCTTCTGTTGCCCAGGCTTGAGTGCAAGGGTACCATCTTAGCTCACCGCAACCTCTGGCCTCCCGGATTCAAGTGATTCTCCTGCCTCAGCCTCCTGAGTAGCTGGGAGTATAGGCATACGCCACCATGCTTGGCTAATTTTGTATTTTTAGTAGAGACAGGGTTTCTCCATGTTGGTCAGGCTGGTCTCGGAACTCCCAAACTCAGGTGATAGGCCCATCTCAACCTCCCAAAGTGCTGAGATTACAGGCGTGAGCCACTGCGCC
>NW_012102266.1:3789100-3790519 GCF_000951045.1 Mandrillus leucophaeus
CACAGGATAAACAATACAAACACAAAAACGGTTAAGCAGTCTTACCATTATAAAGAGACCACCATTTTGTTCAACTTCAGCAGTTTCCATCAGAAGTTCAATTGCCTTTTTGTTCCCAATAATCCTCACTACTCGAGCTATCAGGTCTTTCTTTGGTTCCTGTAACCTGATGAGAAACAAATAAGTAAAATTAACCTCTGTTTGTTGTACAAAGTTGAAGAAATCTACCTGAGTCTCCAGCTTAGTCCCCAGCTAGAATAAAATCTGATTCCAGCAACACCTGGTTTCCTAAATCTTCAATATTTAATCTTGGAATCACTGACATGTAAACATTCCTAATCTTTGGTCACAGGAGAAGGTAATCTCAAGTTTCCATCTAAACTCTCATATTTGGCTTATTTGCCATACTGTATTGCAGTATATTTCAAAATGCACATACAGCACGACGAATGCAGGCCCGAATGCAAAAGAAGATAAAGCCAGTCCACTATTGTCAAAATAAATGACAGACATATACGCTTTCAATTATTATGCCTAAAAGCTAAGGCTGTCTAACTCCAGAGATGGCTGGAGCTTTACAATGGGATAGGACCTTTCCCTCATAGACTCCCTGCCTCAGAACAAAAAATAGAAATAGCTAATATTTACTGATGGCTCATTATTATTACAGTAAGCATAATCCTAAGAACCTTACATGCACTATGCCAGTTGATTCTCTCAAGAATGTACAAGATAACGGCCAGGCACGGTGGCTCACGCCTGTAATCCCAGCACTTTGGGAGGCTGAGCTGGGCAGATATCTGAGGTCAGGAGTTCGAGACCAGCCTGACCAACATGGAGTAACCCCGTCTCCACTAAAAATACAAAAAAAAGTAGCCAGGCCTGGTGGCGCATGCCTGTAATCCCAGCTACTCGGGAGGCTGAGGCAGAATTGCTTGAACCTGGGAGGCGGAGGTTGCGGTGAGCTGAGATGGCGCCATTGCACTCCAGCCTGGGGAACAAGAGCAAAACTCCATCTCGAAAAAAAAAAAAAAGAATGTACATTTTCATTTTGTCATTGAGATTTTAGAAACATAGGTAGCCTAAGTAATTCTTCCAGTGTCAAAGCTCACACTCTCAACAGATCAAGAATTCAGCTGGGTGCCATGGCTCATGCCTGTAATCCCAGCACTTTGGGAGGCTGAGGTGGGCGGATCACCTGAGGTCGGGAGTTTGAGAGAACAGCCTAACGTGCAGAAACTCTGTCTCTACAAAAAATACAAAATTAGCTGGGTGCGGTGGCGCATGCCTGTAATCCCAGCTACTCGGGAGGCTGAGGCAGGAGAACTGCTTGAACCCTGAGGCAGAGGTTGCAGTGAGTTGAGATTGCACCACTGCACTCCAGCCCGGGCAACAAGAGCGAAACTCCGTCTCAAAAAA
>NW_012102266.1:3791379-3793448 GCF_000951045.1 Mandrillus leucophaeus
GCCTCTAATCCCAGCTATTAGGGAGGCTGAGGCAGGAGAATTGGTTGAACCCAGGAGGTGGAGGTTGCAGTGAGCTGAGATCGTGCCACTGCACTCCAACCTGGGCGACAGAGTGAGACTCCATCTAAAACAAAACAAAACAAAGATATGAAAATATATGTTTAAAGATCTGGATGTAAAGGTTCATAACAGCATTATTCATAATAGCCAAAAAGTAGAATAATCAATATGAATATATGCATATATACACACACAATAAAAATGTAATGACTCCTGCTACACCACGGATCAATCTCAAAAACATAACACTGGCCAGTCACAGTGGCTCATGCCTCTAATCCCACCACTTTGGGAGGCCAAGGTGGGCGGATGATCTGAGGTCTGCAGTTTGAGACCAGCCTGGCCAACATGTCAAAACCCTGTCTCTACTAAGAAATATAAAAATTAGCTGGGTGTTGTAGCACATGCCTGTAATCCCAGCTACTCACGAGGCTGAGGCACAAGAATTGCTTGAACCCGGGAGGCGGAGGTTGCAGTGAGCTGAGATCGTGACACTGCACTCCAGCCTGGGCAACAGTGTGACACTCTGTCTCAAACAAACAAACCACACACACACACACAAAACAAAAAAACAAAAACATAACATTAGGTGACAGAAGCAAAGCACGAGATTACATACTACATGACACCATTTATATGTAATACTAGAAAAGGCAAATTTATACAGATAGAAAGTAGATTAGCAGTTATCTGGGATGAGAACAGGGATTAACTGTAAATTGGCATGGGGACATAAGGGATCTTACTGGGTGACGGAAATGTTTCAGAGGTGATGGTTATACAACTTGATATGTTTCCTAAAAAAATTAACACTAGAAATGGGTGAATATTATAATCTGTAAATTACACCTCAAAGTTAAGAAAAAAGGGACAATTTCTTGAAAACACTAAACAAACAAAAACTCATGATTTAAAAAGATATGCTTTATTTAAAAAGCTCTATGGCACTAAATGCAACGAGTTGTTTAACAGTTCATAAAAGTCTGCAAAATTATTCTATCAGGCTTGTCCAAATTTAAGAAAATACAGCTGGTGTGCAGCTCACGCCTGTAATCCCAGCACTCTGGGAGGCCAAGGCAGGCAAATCACTTGAAGCCAGGAGCTCAAGACCAGCCCGGCCAACATACTGAAACCCCATCTCTACTAAAAATACAAAAAACAAAAACAAAACAAAAAAAATGTATTTGAATGTGGTGGTGAATGCCTATAATCCAGGTTACCCAGGTGGCTGAGACGCGAGAATTGCTTGAACTTGGAGGGGGGGGTTGCAGTGAGCCAAGATAACACCACTGCACTCCAGCCTGGGTGACAGAACAAGACTGTCTAAAAAAACAAACCAAAAAAACAAACTGAAAAATACAATACAAATGTATTCATATAACCAAATTACCCCAGTTCCTTAAAGAAAAAGCCTCAAAAAGAGTCAGGCACAGTGGCTCATACCTATAATCCCAGCAATCTGGAAAGCTGAGGCAGGATTGCTTGAGCCCAGGAGTTCAGCTTCAGTGAGCTATGATTGTGCTACTGCACTCCAGTTGAGTGACCAGAGCAAGATCGTCTCTTAAAAAACAAAAATAAAAAAATCTGCGGACAGCGCAGTGGCTCATGCATATAATCCCAGCACTTCGGGAGACCAATGTGGGAGGACTGCTTGCACCCAGGAGTTTGACACCAGCCTGGGCAACATAGTGAAACTCCTTTTTTTTTTTTGGAGATGGAGTCTAGCTCTGTTGCCTAGCCTGGAGTGCAGTGGCACAATCTCGACTCACTGCAACCTCTGCCTCCCAGGTTCAAGTGATTCTCCTGCCTCAGCCTCCCAAGTAGCTGGGATTATAGGTGTCCACCACCATGCCCAGCTAATTTTTGTATTTTTAGTAGAGACGGGGTTTCACTGTTTTGGCCAGGCTGGTCTCAAACTCCTGACCTCATGATCCGCCCACCTTGGCCTCCCAAAGTGCTGGGATTACAAGCGTGAGCCACCGTGCCTGGCCATCTTTTTTTTTTTTTTT
>NW_012102266.1:3794168-3800610 GCF_000951045.1 Mandrillus leucophaeus
AATTAAAAAAGGAAAAAGAAAAAGAAAAAAAAAAATCTCAAAAAAAAAAAAAAAGGGGAACATATCATTAAAGTATTTGGCATTTATTTTATTTCCTGTAAATAGAAGCCATCTGGTCAAGTACTTATTTGTAATTGAAATGCTCACCTGAATGAAATTTCATCAGCCACTTTCTCTTGAGAATCTTCCTCTGTGATCTCATATCGACCTTTATAGTTCATTTCTGGTCTGTTCCCCAGCCTGTCTTTGACAGGTCGTTTCCTTTTGAGATGACCTTGCCCATTTTCCTCTTCCTTTGATTCCATTTTTTTGCCACCGTGCATATATTCATCTAGTTCCTTGTCTAGATCTTTTGTATGCTCTTGAGATTCCCTCCTAAGTTTCTTAGCAAGCAAATAATTGTAGGTCTCGGACTGCCTGCTTCTGTCAATAGTGCCCTCCATTCCCAAGATACCAAGTTCAGTGGCCACTGCATCTTGATTCTGTTCCTGCAGCACAGCACCCCATATGTTGTTAATCTTCTTTCCTCCAGCAACAGGTAGTTTCTGACTGCTCTGGCCAAACTGAAAAGGCTCTGGTTTGGGAGGAGGGTTAAAACATTTCTGTCGTTTGCGTTTCCAAAGACAGCTATCATCATCTGAATCAGAAAAACTCTCTTCACTCGAATCCACGCTTTCAACAGCTCGATAATGTGATACTGGCGCACATGTCGTTGCTGTGTTCTGGAAGGCCCTCATAGCACTGTCGCCACCTAGCACTTTCTGCAAGTGAAAAGAAACACAATCCATTTCACAAAACACATAAACTCCACCTACCTAATTTTTAAAAATTTAGAGATTCAACTGCGCCATTCCAAAAGGAACTGATCTTCAAAGACAAGTCTGAGACCAATCAAATCCTTATTTTTCTAAGTTCCACATGGAATTCGCCAATTTAAAAGCCACAAATTCTTATCTTTACAACTAATGCAGCACTTTGTTCTAAGATATCCTTTTACTATATTACCAAAGTTCTTGTCACCTTTAAAAGATTTCAAACTTTTCAGTTATTGTCAGAATGTTTTAAAATGACATACATAATAATTGTTACTTTTTTTTTTTGAGACAAAGTTTTGTTCTGTGGCCCAGGCTGGAGTGCAGCGGAGCAATCATGGCTCACCGCAGCCTCAACCTCCCAGGTTCAAGCAATCCTCCTACCTCAGCCTCCTGAGGGACTGCGACTACAGGCAACCCTCACCATAACCAGCTAATATTTTTTGTTTTGCATTTTTTGTAGACATGGGGTTTTGCCATATTGCCTAGGCTGGGCATGATTTTTTTTTTTTTTTTTTTAGAGGGCGTCTCGCACTGTCACCCAGGCTGGAGTGCAGTGGTGCGATCTTGGCTCACTGCAAGCTTTGTCTCCCGGGTTCAGGCCATTCTCCTGCCTCAGCCTCCCGAGTAGCTGGGACTACAGGCGCCTGCCACCACGCCCGGCTAATTTTTTTGTATTTTTAGTAGAGACGGGGTTTCACTGTGTTAGCCAGGACGGTCTCAATCTCCTGACCTCGTGATCCACCTGCCTCGGCCTCCCAAAGTGCTGGGATTACGGGCGTGAGCCACCGCACCTGGCCTGGGCATATTTTTAAAACCCCACAGTCCACAGCATTAAGTTTATTTACCAAGTCATGGGTCAATTTATGTAAAAACAACCTGAGATTGAAAAACAAAATATCTTGGTACTAATTTCCTAAACATTTATATGCAAAAGCAAGTATTTGTATTTGTTAAAACTCCTACTACGCTGGAAATGCAAGTAGGGAGGATCTATCTCCCACTATCTTCAAATAATGATCAGAGATAACACTTTTCAGGCATTACCGCGCACTGTATGCTCCACAGAATCCTTGCAATAACCCTATCAGTGATACATCATGCCAATTCCATAGATGGAGACAAAAAGCAGTGAGGCTAAATAAACCTGCTGTAGGTCACACATCGGTGGCCCCAGGATCTGAACACAGGCAATCTGGCACCAAAGCCCCCTCAAAGAGGTTGCTACCTACTAAGGCAGTCAAGACAAATTACCGTTTAGAAAGCAGGGAAGCTGGGCCCGGCGCGGTGGCTCGCGCCTCTCATCACAGCACTTTGGGAGGCCGAGGCAGGTGGATCACTTGAGGTCAGGAGTTCAAGACCAGCCTGGCCAACATGGAGAACCCCGGTCTCTAATAAAAATACAAAAACTAGGCTGGGCGCGGTGGCTCACGCCTGTAATTCCCGCACTTCAGGAGCCCAAGACGGGTGGATCACTTGAGGCAGGAGTTCGAGACCAGCCTGGCCAACATGGTGAAACTCCGTGTCTACCAAAAATATAAAAATTAGCCGGGCGTGGCCGCAGGCCCTTGTAATCCCAGCTCCTCGGCAGGCTGAGGCAGGAGAATCGCTTGCACCCGGGAGGCGGAGGTTGCAGTGAGCCAAGACTGCGCCACTGCACTCCAGCCTGGGTGACAGAGTGAGACTCTGTCTTAAAACAACAAACAAAACCAGAGAAGCTAGCACAAAAACCTAGTGCCATGGTACCGCATGACAAAGCTAGGTTCGGTGGAAACAAGGAAAACCAGCTCTTTAAGTGAACTCTGATAAACTTCATTCCTGGGCCTCAGTCTCCGTCTCAGGGAGAAAAGGAGCACCACAGGCCGTTTCAGGCCGATGTCCCCAGATGCTATACATCTGGCAAAATCTGCCCCTTAATGGTCACCTAGCGGCGCTGGAGTGAGGAAGCCCTAAGTTTAGAAAAAAACAAAGAGCGGTAGGTGGAGGTGAGACCGCCAAGAGACAGCCGCCAAGCCAGCCTCCAGGAGGCGCCAGGGCTCGCGCGCCCGGCCTCGCAGGGAGCCGCCAGGTTGGGGCTCGCACACCCAGCCGCCGCCGCCGCCTCCGCCCCTCGCTGCCGGCCCCTGCAGCCCGGGCTCCGTGAGCCCGCCCGGGGGACGCCTGCTCGCCCTTTCTGCCGCCACTGACCCAGCAGCCCGGTCCGGACCGGGCTCCTAGCTCTCACCCCTCACCCTCACCGCTGCCTGCGCGCTTCCTGCGGCCCAGGCTCGGCGCGCCCAGCCACGATAACCCACCCTCCTTTCACACTCACCGGCAATTGCAGCGTCCTGTCGCTGGGTGCGACCGTCATGTCGGAATCCGAGTCGGAAAGCTGCCCATCTTCCATGTCGCCGACCTCCAACGCCATCTTCCTCCGGTGCGATGAGCTGCGCGGCGGAGGGTCAGGAGAGCACTTCCGGCGATGCGGCCGGAAGGCCCGGCGGCGCGCCTGTTTGGGCGCCCCCGCACGGAGGCCAGCATGTTGCAGCGGCTTGAGGCGTAGCCATTGCATTTCAACTACCGCGGGAAAATGAATCCCTTGTTCCCCCAACACTTTTCTTTCAAACTTTATTTTCGTGCAAACAAAAATATGTCACGAATCGCGGTCGTCTGGGATTCCCCCCTTGGCCGTACATCCTTCGCCTGTATGCTCTGGACAAGCCTCTCTGCTTGCATTCTTGCTCCTCCGCTACCCACTCTACATATTGCTTCCAGGGAAGCCTTTCAAGCGGTATAGTCCGCCCTCTGTATCCACTCCCTATCCACAGATGCCAAACCTGCGGATGGGAAGGACGCACTGTGCACCACCACATAATATAAGGGGCTCGAGCATGGCCCATGTTGGTATCTGTGGGGGTGCTGAAAACAATGACCGGCAGATACCGAGGGACGATTGTACCTTAGCTGGAATCTTCCAAGTGCACCCCTCCCCAAAACAAGGACTGAGTTCTCAGCATGGTGTTTGAAATGTTTGTTTTTCGGTGTCATAAAGAAATAGCACTTGAACATAAATTTAATTTATTGAGTAAGGCCATTTTTACTTTCTGCAGAAAGGGTACACCCACCAGCAGTTTTGCCCGGAGAGTACACTGAACAAAGGAGACAGGGTCATTTATAAGCTGAGGTGTTTACCTTACTGCTGTGGCTGGTTTTTATTGGCTGGAACAGGACCTCACATTTTGTATTCCTCGGGATTGGCTAGCAACTTGGAACTTTTTAAAAGAGGCAAAGGTAGAGGAGAACAAAGGAAGGAAGAAATACCTTGTGGAATGTGGAGAAAGATAAAAACACTTTTAAATAAGGAAGAGGAACAGGCTATGACCTAATGCTTGCTTGGACTAGTATAAGCATGCCAGGGCAAATATTTAGGCTAAATTGTGGGAGCTAAGAACATAAAGTACGTTTATTTTATTATAGCTAGCAGATATTTAAGAATGTTAGCACAGGTCTTTGAATAAATTTTGCTTTTAAGAGAGGTTACTATTTATTCCTAATTAGATGGGGAGGAAAGTCTTTGAGGAGGAACCTCTATTTTACTTTTTACAATGGTAAACAAGGTTATGTGGACTGGGCACCAGGTCACTGGTCCTGGTGTGTCCCTCTGCCCAGCCGCTGGCGCGCTGAACCTGTTATTCCTCAGGCAAGCCCTCTGTATTTGCTGTTCACTCGCCCTGGAAGGCCCTTCCCTCAACCCACCCCATTCTTTAAAGATTATCTTGGAATCGCCTTTGCAAAAATTGTAACAGTGAGAAAATTACGGCAGCGGGAGAGATCTGATCTAGCTAACCCCTATTTTGCTTTTAGCCTTCAAGCTGCCCTTAATTATTCCTGGGCTTGGGCCAGTCAGTGTAACTTTGGGAGATATTTAGTTTATAGTTTAAATGATAATAACCCTTCCCCAAAAGCCAACCGCCTTTGTAAAGCTAATAAGAAATCACCAGGGTAGAAGGATAAAGGAGGCTGAATTCTGCTAAGGTGTAGACATAAACCGTGGCCAGTCATTATCCCAGAGGTCACAAGGTACGCAACTTTTCCAATTACTCTTCCAGATAACATCACTATTGTAGACCCTAAGATTGGCATTTTGAGATATCTTTTCAGGTATTTTGCATGTCTGACTACCAATGGTTCCACCTGAAGCTCTAACCGCTTCTGTGGTCCCACACAGAAGCTATTGACCTGCTTGAGGACAATTTCCCACACCCCAATGACTGCATCCCCAGCCAGTAAGCAGCAAGAACCCATTGCTTAGCCATGCCATCCCTTCCCCAAACTATCTTTGGAAAACACTAGTCCCTGAATTCTCCAAGAGATTGATTTGAGTAATAACTCTGTCTCCCACACGGCGTGGGTGGCCTCCTGTCTATTAAATTCTTTCTTTCTTCTTTTTGAGACAAGTTTGCTCTGTCTCCCAGGCTGGAGTGCAGTGGCAAAATCTCGGCTCACTGCAGCCTCTGCCTCCCGGGTTCAAGTGATTCTCATCCCTCAGTCTCCCAAATAGCTGGGAATACAGGCATACACCACCAGGCTCGGCTAATTTTTGTATTTTTAGTAGAGATGGCACTTGACCATGTTGGTCAGGCTGGTCTCGAACTCCTGATCGCCCTGACTCTTGATTTGCCCTCCTTGGTCTCCCAAAGTGCTGGGACTACAGGCGTGAGCCACAGTACCTGGTTCCTCTGCCACTTTTAATACAGAGCTGTTTTAAGGTGTCCTGAGTTTAGCCACTACATTTTCATTTCTATAGGGCTTTGCAGTTTTCAAAGTGCTTTCATATATGATTCATTTAATTCTGTCTCTTCCTGCTCAGTCTCATTACAATTCATCATTTCTGATTTTTCCTGAACTCCTGTTAAGCAGGGCTAACAGGAGTTTTGAAAAAACAAGGTAGAAAAAGGATGCAATCCCTATTTTCAGTGTGAGCAGTTGCTGGTGCCTATTTTCCCAGAATCGGCTTATTTAGTTATTTTTTGAGACAGGGTCTTGCTCTGTCCCCCAGGCTGGAATGGAATGGCACGATCTTGGTGCTCTGCAACCTCCACCTCCTGGGTTTAAGCGATTCTCCAGGCTCGGCCTCCCAAGTAGCTGGGCCTTCAGATGTGCACCACCACATCTGGCAAATTTTTGTATTTTTAGTAGAGATGGGGTTTCACCATGTTGGCCAGGCTGGTCTCGAACTCTTGATCACTAAGTGATCCTTCCACCTTGGCCTCCCAAAGTTCTGGGATCACAGGTATGAGCCACTGTGCCCAGCCAGCCAGAATTGGTTTAGAAGGATGGCCACACTTCTCTTCTTGACTTGAAGAGAGGGAAGCCAACACTCCTTGAGGACACTATGTATTGCTCCTAATTCTCAGTGCATCTGTCTATGTGTTTTAATTTCGTGGAAGTGAATGGAAGAGAAAAGAATAAATAATGTGGTTTTGGGATATGCAGACAAAGAATCTTGTTGGCTGATAGAAAGTGATGAGAGTCCGTTGAAATGTCTGAGAATTAGCTGGGTGCGGTGGCTAATGCCTGTAATCCCAGCACTTTGGGAGGCTGAGGTGGGTGGATCACAAGGTCAGGAAATCGAGACCATCCTGGCCAAC